>NC_090438.1:276773858-277078243 GCF_031143425.1 Pleurodeles waltl | reverse complement strand
CCTATACGGCTGTGGTGGAAATCCTCAGAACCACGGACGTCTCCGTATACGGCACTGAGGTGTCATTATATATGATGAGACAGAGATACTCAGGAGGACCCGAAAATTAGAGCCTGACCAAACGTTGGCAGTGCCATGTCACGTAGGCTCTCATTATCTTATTGAGACTACTGGATTTTGAGCAGCAAGCTCGTCCACAGTGTGGGGGACTGAGTCTGACCCACAGTGGATGACACTTGTTTCTCCAAATTCGGGCTTTGCTCAGGCTAACTAGCAGTGCCTAGTCTCTCCCTAAAGGTGGAGACGATTGGGCAGCCGAGAGCATGACATCTCGATACTTCTCATGGAAGTCGTGGTCACTCAGGTCACAACCGGTTCTCTCATGCACGGTTCGGTCTCATATTTAAATGACAACAAGAGTAGTATAAGTTTTAAAGATTGGTTTAATAAAACGACTGCATTTTGGATAGCAAAGCGTGAGCTGCAATAACCAGAACTACACAACACAACAATATTAAAATGGTGACGATGAGAGTGAAGCATAAGAATAATGCTATCATAGTGCCACTAGGATCGATGGACTATTCCCTATCTAAATCATATTTCGAGCACAGCATGTTAAGCTCTGATCCTGCCTGTTCAGGTTCCCCCGGGAGGACATCAACCCTCATACCTGAGCAAAAGCCTGTAATCTGCGTCAGCATCTGCAACGGAGCATTCGGCATACAGTTGTGGTTCCCTGACTGGAATCTCCCTCTTGACGTGTAATAGGACTAGAAAGTGTTTTTATAACTAACACAGCAGATGTTCTAAGAAAATGTCCCTACGTAAGGATGTGTATTTTCTACGAACATTGGAGACTAAACTTCTACCACGTTTACCGGCAATCTACCAGACTGTAGCCTTGACTGAAGCATAGGGTGATCAAGAATGCGTTGCTTGAGAACACAGTGCTGAACTAAGCAAAACAGTTTGATAGAAGAAATTAAAACAAGACCGTAAAACTGGTTATTTAAAAAATAACAATGCGAAGCTGAATAAAATATATTTAGGTCAAGGTGCACAGCGGCCTAGTGTATTAAACTAACGTGCATGGAGCTACACTTAAAATGGCTACACAACACTGGAAGGCCTACCTCTCCCTTATGATAATATTGGAGTAATGTTATTACAAATTGGAATAGGTAAGCAGCCTACGTTTGGTGTTTCTGGAACTATTAAGAAAAATCCTAACTTATGGTGAAGTGGGATTTTAAGTTACAATTCTGAAAATACCACTTTCAGAAAGTTGGCATTTTCTTGTCTTAGGCGGTCATTCTGACCGCGGCGGTCGGCGGTCGCCGCCCGCCAAGCGGTTCCCGCCGAAAGACCGCACCGCAGTCAAAAGACTGCGGCGGTCATTCCGGCTTTCCCGCTGGGCCGGCGGGCGACCGCCAGAAGACCGCCGGCCGGGCCAGCGGGACAGCCCCTTCAACAATGAAACCGGCTCGGAATGGAGCCGGCGGAGTTGAAGGTGTGCGACGGGTGCAGTGGCACCCGTCGCGATTTTCACTGTCTGCTAAGCAGACAGTGAAAATCTTTGTGGGGCCCTGTTAGGGGCCCCACGGCACCCGTTCCCGCCATCCTGGTTCCGGCGGTGGACACCGCCAGAGACAGGCTGGCGGTAAGGGGGTCGGAATCCCCATGGTGGTGCTGCAAGCAGCGCCGCCATGGCGGGTTCCCTGGGCCAGCAGGAAACCGGCGGGAAACCGCCGGCTCCCCTTTTCCGACCGCGGCTTTACCGCCGCGGTCAGAATCGCCCAGGAAGCACCGCCAGCCTGTTGGCGGTGCTTCCGCCGCACTCCGCCATGGCGGTCATGGACCGCCAAGGTCAGAATGACCCCCTTAGTCATTTGGTGCCTGCAGCTGGTATCTGGATCACATGACTGCGTACAGTTGACAGTTAGGCTTTGTGTTTTCTTCCTAGACAGCCATATACAATGGGGAGTTTAGTAGTGAGGGAATGGCCATCATTGGCAGGATGTGAGGAAGGAGCTGGGTCCAGCCCCACTTAGACTTGAATAGGCTGTGTCCTGTCTCCACACAAAGGGCTACATGCCCCTTGGTTTTCTGTGCGTTTCAAAGGCATGCCTCTAGAAGCGTCTCTCTACTTCAGAGGCACTGTGTATTAAAAAGAGGGACCTCAGACACTAACTCTTCAATACACTTCTGGAACTGTGGATACTCTGGCAGGGCGAAGGACTGCTGTGCTGCTGAATGCACTGTCACTCAGCTGGACTGCCACTCCAAATAAACTGCTGTTGTCCTGTGCTGACCTGTTGCCTACTGCCTTCTGGACTTGCAACTCCATCTTGAACCAAAGACCCCAGGGTGACTCCAAGGGGTAGTCTGCTGGCCTCCTGATCTGAGCATCAGGGGCATAGAAGGCTCCTCAACATCCTGCACCAGCCCTGGACCCAGTTGCAGTGAGTTCCTGAGTCCCGAAGAGTTGCTCCTCAGGTCGTGGACCTTTGGTGTGGCTCAGTGAGCTGAGATCAAGCTTCTGGGCTCTTCGTTACCGCAAATGAGCTCATTTGCACTGACACCTCACCACTTGCACCATGATTCAGTGTGAAATTCCAGCAGCCCAACTCATCATGCTCCAGCATCAACCACCACAGGGACCGCAAATGTGAAGCGCCAGCAACGTCTGTCCATGATGCTTGGCCTGCTCTTCACAGTACCCCGGCAGCCTCCCACAACGCCCTGACTGTTCTTCATGGCACATTGTAACTCAAATGGGACTCTTGGATTTTTATTGTTTTGGGCCTGTTTAAATGTAGAAAATGTTACTCCATTTTTCTAACTTGGTGTGGGATTTTTTTTTTATAGTGCTTCAAACTTTATTACTGTTTGAAGTGTTAAATACTTTACGCATTGTCTCTAAATTTAGCCTAACTGCTCTGTGCAAAGTTACCAGAGGATTGACCACAGGTTAAATTGGGGTTTGCTTGTGCCTTACAAGGATTGTGGTTGCTGCTTGACCAAGACTCACACCACAGTGACCCAACAACCCAATTTCTCACAATCACAAGTTATCACAATTGTTGTGCTATAATTTTTTATTAAGGTACCATACAGTATGCTACTAACAGGAGTGCATTTTCATAATGCCTAGAAGTCAGATGTAAAGAACATATTAATGCTATAAAGACGCAGATGTTAAGTATCATGTTGCTGCTCATTTCAGTAAAGTACAAGAGGTTAAATAAGATTAAAATGTGCCATTTTACATTTGATAGATAGATAGATCCAATGTAAAAAACAAAGATTTAAGGTTAGTTATAGTTAGGCAAAATTAATTTAATATTTCTATATGAAACCAACTTATATTAGACAAATGTTAGAAATTCAAAAGCTATAGTTATAATTTTGTTATATTTTTCTCCCCACCCAAAACATAATATAACTCACAAACCCACGTACACAGTGTTGTCAACTTGATAGCCACAGTAACAACTGTAACTAATCTTAAACCTATGCTATTTTCACTGATTTTGATATTTTTTTTTTATTCTTAAATTTATTTAAACTCATATAATGTTGTTTACTAGAGTGGAGTGGTGTGGCTTGTTGTAGAGTGTAGACTGGAGTAGCATAAGGTGGAGTAGAATGGTATAGAGTGGAGTAGTGTAGAGTGGAGTGGCATGTCATACAGTGGCATAACTTAGTGTGTCTGAGTGAAATGGAGCAGAATGGAGTGGCATGTTGCAAAGTGGAGTGGTGTGTCGTAGAGGTGGAGTGGAGTGTCATAGAGTGGCATGTCATAAAATAAAGCAAAGTGGTGTGTTGTACAGTGGAGTAGAGTGGTGTGTCATAGAGTGGTGTGTTTTAGAGTGTCATAGTGTGGAAGGGTGTAGAATGGAGTGGCATGTCATAGAGTGGAGTGGTGTGTCATGGAGTGGATAGGAGCGGTGTGTTGTTGAGTGTCATACACTCATGTAGACTGGTGTATAGCTCAGTAGAGTGGCATAGAGTGATATGTTGTACAGTGGAGTGGCATACAGTGGAGCAGAAGATTGTAGAGTGGAGTAGCATAGAGTGGAGAAGATTGGAATACAGTGGAGTGGTGAATAGTGGAGGGCTGTAGAATGGAGTAAAGTGTCAAAGAGTGGAGTGGCATAATGTAGCATGGGTTAAAGTGTCATAGAGTGGAATGTCATACAATGGAGTGGAGTAGAGTGGTGTTTTATAGAGTGGAGTGGCATAGAGTGGAGTAGTGTATCCTAGAGTGGAGTGGCTGTAAAGTTATGTGTATTTAACCACCGATTCCATGTTTGACCATCAACTCCATTCTTGTGAGTGATTTCATTATGTTCCCTGCTACGGATGCAGGGCAGTGCAGATAGTTTTTCACACAAAATTTGTTTTTCTATTCTCGTACCGTGCTGGAACATATTATGGGGCATGCAGACTAGATACAAGTGCACAAGGCTGATAATGTTTTTATCAGAGGAATGTACAGCTCTGTCTCAGAAATATGCATGGGAATCTGGCCAGATCTCTTGCGTGTTTTCGACGTAGACGAAGTACAGCCAGTGTTTAATTTCATAACGGCGGGGAGTTTTTTTTAGAAATCTCTCCTTGAGCTTGTTTTAAGGTGTAAAAGACAGAGAGACTTGGCACCCAGACAGGAACTCACCTGTGGAGCGGACGTGCTGCCCAGGATTTCTTTGATCCTGCCTCTGCTCATCCAGGGTTCCCCAGTCTGGCTGGTGAGGATGATGAAGAAAACCCAATTGGTGATGCATTTTTGATTATTTAGCATCTATATGTAAGTATATATGTATGCATATATATATATATATAATATCAAAATAAGTGCACTGTTCCACGACAGAGAGAAAAACAAGAAAGATAATCGAGTTCAAAAGTGGCAAATCTATACTGAGTATTCTTAGGAGGGCCCTCAAGCACCCATTTGGGTGACAGGTATCATCATTGGTGCTTCCTCCTCGCCAGACTGGTGCTGCAATGCCTGGCGGGCCACCCAACATTCTGGGTGGCACTCAACCATTGTAAAATTGCTAACAACGAAGGTCTGGGAAAGAAATTGAATCAAGAACGGAGAGTGTAGAACAAAAGACACAACTCTAAAATTAGCTCTGAACCTAAGCCACTGTTTTAATGCGATAGAAATTGGGTTCAGGCCAATATTAAAAACAAAAGTATAAGAGTGTTACTGGGAATAATGTACCGTTACACTCTATAATCAGGGAAGGTAGTTCACCTAATCCTGCATGGTCAACATGTTTCGCGTCTATGCTTGGTCACAAAGTGATCCAGTGACGCTTCTTCAGGACCCACAAAAAAAGCCTTTGATTATCAAACTACTTCTCCTATGTATCAGTAATATTATCAAGTGCACATACAGTCACTTACAGAGTGGAAGACAGATTATGCCTAAGTCAATCGGTCAGTATAGTCGCCCTGCATGTAATCAGAAAGACACAAAACAATTAGTGCCAATAGTCAACACCAAAAAAACACATACAATTAAAAAACAATTATAGTGACAACCACCCATAATCAGTGTATAGTACATAAAGGTGAAAAAGGTTTTTGCGATGCTTACCATCCCATATTAGAGATTGGGCTCCCTAGGTCTGCGCTAGCATCAACCAAGGAAAACGAACTAAATAAAAATGTTAATAAAGAATAATGATATAGCACCGCATAGTAATACATGGAGACCTAATGTCGGACAAGTCTAAGTATTTCTGTCTAAGTTATGTCAATATATTCCACATTAGACACACTTGTGCATACAGATGTGTATATATACATTTTAAGGAGCAAATGTATGGAGGAAAGTATATTTTAATGCATTTGATGACAATGCCTCTGACCTTAAAGGTTTTGGTGTTATAGGGCTACACAGTCTTCTCAAAAATAGGTTACCCTAAAAATATTCAGGGGTCATAGTGCCAGAAACATGTGTAGCAAATGCACCTCTATTCAGTCAATTAATGTCCTCTTATGAAAATATTGTATGCTACAATATCCCAGGAGAGGCTAATGCACAATACTACACGTCTGATTGGAAAGTGATAATAGCAGAAAAAATCCTGATCTCCCCTGGTCTTACTGGCTCGTGGTGTTTGCCCGATAAAAATAGAAATAGAACCACCATGCAACCAATAAAGCAAGTGACCGTAGTATGGTCTTTTATGCCTGAAAAGCGCAACAAATCTCGCTTATAGTCTCTTGCTTACTGTGTTGAATCCTCAGTTTGTCCGGGAACCTGCCCTCTGCTGCGCGCCTGTAGACGGCGTGTTGATAGAGCGGGAGGTTATTTAAACTAGCGCTGTATAGCGCAAGTAACCCGGAACACCAGCTGGTGTTCCGGGTACTAAAAATAAAGAAAGGACTAACGTCTCGGCGGCCATCTTAGGAGGTCCGGAGACATCGGGTGATAGACGAATGTCACTATACGTGTGCAGACGCCCCAAACAAGGAACGGGGAAAGGGTTTTTTTTTTTACCATGGGGGCCATGTTTTATTGAAACAGAGGTATTAAAACAGAGTTATTAAAAAAAGGGGGGGTGATGGAACTGAGAAGGCAAAGTTTCAAAAGGCACCCTTTCTTTTTATGAAAAAATAGTAATTCCACAATTCAAAGATAGTCAATTCAGTACTTAAAAAATATTCTTATCACTATAAAAGAGAAAAAAGTTGATCATCCATATTCCAGAAAAAATATATAAATATATATATATATTGCCCAGTCTGTTTTAGATGCATTTCAATAGATTTTAGAAAAAAGGGGCAAATAACTGATAAAAAATGATCTATCGGAGTTGAACGTAATGTGACTGGAATGTAATGACCCTTATTCTCTCAAAAAATTATTAGGGAGTCACTACATTCCAAGGTATGTCGTCATTCAGTCCCTCTTTATGGGTTTTCAATCGGAAGACCCATTTCTGTTCGATCTTGAATAGATAGTTAGGGTTATTGCTGTCATATCTGGGTACTTGTAGTACTATCCACCACATATCATCAGGGCCGTGTTTTGCATCCAAAAAGTGTGCACTAAGTTTCGTGGTAATGCGGGAGCATCTGATATTGCTCCGGTGTTCATTAATACGTAATTTTACTGGACGAGTAGTCATGCCAATGTATTTTAAGTTGCATGGACAGGAAATTAGGTATATACACTGTCGTGTATTACAATTAGTGTGTTTGTTAAGATGCCAAATCCCAAAGTAGTCAAGGTCAATGCTGTCTAAGCGTTTGGTGAGGGGACTGACATTGCATGTGCCACATGGATAGTGACCCATCACTGGAGGTAAATTCCATAATGTAGCTTGTTTCTGTGTCTCATTGGGCATACGAGGGCGAGTATGAACAAGTAGGTCTCGTATATTTGTTGATCTTTTGAAGGCAAAAAGAGGTTTTGGAATTACCGTTCCGCCACTCTGTAGTATATTCCATCGTTTATTGATTAATTTTTTGATGGTATTGGACAATGGAGTGAAAGTAGAGACACATGTCAGACGTGTTTCTGGATCTTTGGCTGTTGAAGTTAACAGGGCTTCCCTATGGTTGTTACGAGCTCTTTTATAAGCTGAATTAATGATTTTATTCGGATAGTGTCGATCCTGTAATTTGTATTTCAAATCACAGGATTGAGTCTCAAAGGTTTGGATAGTGCTACAATTTCGTCGTAACCTCAAAAATCGCCCAAATGGAAGATTATCCCGCAAAGCTTTTGGGTGATGGCTATTGTACACGAGTAGACTGTTCCGATCAGTGCTCTTATGGAAAGTAGTGGTGGTAAGTATGCCATTGTCAATTTTGATCACCAGATCCAGGAATGATACTTGTGTGAGAGATGAGTGGGCTGTAAATCTCAGGAATGGGTCCAGAGAATTGATCCAAATGGTGAATTCGTCAATTTCATCATAAGGACCATTCCAGATGATAAGAATGTCATCAATATACCTCTTCCATAAAGAGATCTTATTATGGAATGGATTGGATGTTTGTAATATAAAAAGTTTTTCAAAATTATATATATACAAACATGCCAGGCTAGGGGCAAAAGTGCTCCCCATTGAGGTCCCTTGAATTTGGTGAAATAGAGAATCTTCAAATTGAAAGAAATTGTTTTTCATTGCTAGAGTAGCACACTGCATAATAAAATGGACTGGAGTGGTCGATGTCCATGTACTGGCAAGTAGAGCAGATTCCACTACTTGTAAGGTCGAATCCTGTGGAATGTTTGTATATAGAGCCTCCACGTCCAGTGTAATGAGGGCTTTCGCTTCATTAGATACGTTGATGTTCTCAATCAAATTAAGAACATGAGTCGTGTCCTTCAAAAAAGTGCTTGATTCTTTTACCAGTGGTTAAAGGAAGAAGTCGCAAAAAACGGAAAGGGGTTCTAGAACAGATCCAATGCCTGATACAATGGGTCGCCCAGGAGGTGGGAGAGTACCTTTATGTATTTTTGGCAGGCAATAGAAGTATGGAGTCCTAGGGTGTGTAGTATCTAGGAACTCGGCTTCCTTAGGGGAAATCCATGCATTGTTCCTAGCCTCTTCTATCATACTTCTGATAGTTTTCTGTAGATCTGTAGTAGGGTCATGAGTCAAGTGGGCATAGTGAACTCTGTCGCCTAAAAGTCGTTGGCACTCCTGTCTATAATCTTCAGTGTTCACAATCGCTCCCCCCTTGTCGGCTGGTTTGATAGTGATTGATTGATCAGAGGCTAGGTCTTTTAGAGCCTTCCTCTCAGTGGCGGGTAAATTCATAAATGGTCTGCTGGGATTAATGGTGTCTAAATCTGCCAAGACAGCTTTTTCAAAAGTCAATACCTCGACAGGGAGGGAATGTGTTGGGGGAATAAAAGTCGATGGTTTTTTGAGACCTGTATCATTATTCCCAGAGAGAACCGGCCTATCCAAGAAGAAAAAATGGAGGCGTATTTTCCTGAAAAATTGCAGCAGTTCACAGTTAAGACGAAAAGGGTCTTCAGATGGAGTAGGGACGAAGCCCAAGCCTTTGTTCAGGGCTGAAAGTTCATCAATAGATAGTTTTGTTTGGGAGAGATTGACCACTAAACTCTCGGTGGAGGAGGGGTTTTGCCCTGGCTTCGGGTAACCATTTGGGGTTCTTCTCTGTTCCAATGGACCCGTCTGCCTCTGCCTCTCCTTCTTCCTCTTCCTCTGCCCTGGCCGCGGCCTAAAAAAGGTACATAGGGTGGCATAGGGCGAGGTTATATATATATATACACAGATATTTATATGTACATATATATATATATATATATATATATATATATATATATATATATATATATATATATATGCATATATATGTATATATGCATATATATATATATATATATGTATATATATATATATATATATATTCACTGGTGATACATTGTACATTTCTTTCTGTGATTGCTTAACTGCTGTGATTATTCTTGTATATAAACGCTTTGCTTCATTTGAGTTATATGCTTATTTTCATATATTTGTGTGCTTTTTATTTTTATATGTGGGAAGTGCCTTCATAATTCTATCACTCCAACTAATAGTGCTGCATTCTTCAACATTGTTTCCTCTTAGTTTGAGCCAGAGCAATAAAGTGCCCTGTGAGAGTGGCATGTTGTAGAGTGTCTTAGAGTGAAGGGGCATAGAGTGTAATGGTGTGGAGTGGAGTAGTACGTTGTAAAGTGTCATAGAGTGTAGGGGCATAGAGTAAAATATACTTGTAGAGTGGCGTGTCATAGAGTAGAGTGGAGTAACATGTTATAGAGTGGTGTGTCAGAGGAGGTGCATAGGGTGGAGTAGAGTTCTGTGGAGTGTCATGTTGTGTAGTAGAGTGGAGCGGTGTGTAATAGAGTGCTGTGTCGTATAGTGTCCCAGAGAGGAGTGGTGTAAAGAGTAGTGGCATTAAGTGGAGTACTAGAGTAGTATGTCATGGAGTAGACTGGAGTAAAGTGGCATGGAGTGACATGGGGGTTGCGTATAGTGATGTAGAGTGGCATAGACTGGAGTAGAGTTGGTAGAGTGGAAAAGAGTGTTGTAGATGGAATGGTATAGAGTGGAGTACAGTAGAATGGCGTAGAGCACAGTAAAGTGTCATAGAGTGTAATGGTGTGTCAGGGATTAGAGTGGTGTGGAATGGAGTGCAGTGGAGTGGCGTAGTGTAGAGTGGAGTAAAGTGTCATTGAATGAAGTGACAAGTCGTAGAGTCGAGTGGCAAATCATAGAGTGTCAGAAAAATGAGAAGAATGGTATAAAGTGGAGAGGGATGGAACAAAATAGAATGTTGTATAGTGGAGTGGCATAGAGTGCAGTGGAGTGGTATGTCATAGAGCAGTGTATCGTAGAGTGTCTTACAGTGGACGGGCATAGAATGGAGTGATGTAAAATGGAATGACATGTTATGGAGTGGCATCTTGTAGAATGTAGTGCCATGTCTTACAGTGGACTGGTGTGTCCTAGAATGGAGTGGAGTGTTGTAGAATGGAGTGGAGTGTCATAGAGTGGAGTGGTTTGTAGTAGACTAAAGTGGCATATTGTACAGTGGAGTGGCTGTGAGTGGAGTGACAAGTCATAGAGTGGTATGTCATATAGGCCCTCATTACAACCCTGGAGGTCCAAGACCGCCAGGGCTGTTTTGGCTGAAGCACCGCCAACAGGCTTGTGGTGCTTAAGAGGGGATTACGACCGCGGCGGTAGCACCGCGGTCGCACTGCTGGGGCCGTCGGTTTCCCGCCACATTTGCCCCGGCTGTGATAATCTGCCAGGGCAGCGCTGCTTGCAGCGCTGCCCAGGAGATTACGAGTCCCCTGACCGCCAGCCTTTTCCTGGCGGTTTGAACCGCCAGGAAAAGGCTGGCGGTACGGGGAGTCGGGGCATGGGCAGTGCATGGGCCCCCTGACAGGGCCCCCTGCAGCTTTTCACTGTCTGCATAGCACCCGTCGCACGGCCGCAACACCTCCGGCTCCATTTGGAGCCGGCTCCCATGTTGCGGCCCACATCCCCGCTGGGGCGGCGGGTGGAAACTCTGTTTCCGCCCGCCGCCCCAGCGGGATGTCCTTATGCGCACCGCGGGAGTGCGGCCGCACAGCGGTTACAACTTAGCAGGCGGCAGTTGCCGCCTGCCAATGTTGTAATGACCCCCATTGTGTGTTAGAGTGGAGAGGCATGGAGTGGAGTGGCCTGTAGTAGATTGGAGTGACGTGGAGTGCTGTAGAGTGGGGCATCATATCATTGGGAGGAGTGGCATATCATAGATAGGATTGGTGTGCATTACAGTGTGGTAGAAGGGAGGGACATAGAGTGTTGGGGAGTGGCATATTGTAGAGAAGAATAGAGTGGTGTTTTGTAGAGTGGCATGCCACAGTGTGGCATAGAGTGGAGGAGCATGGAGTGGAGCTATGTAGACTGGAGTGGTGCATCTTACAGTCGAGTGGTGTGTCTTACAGTGTTGCGTCATGCAGTGTCACGATGTACAGTGCCTCAGAGTGAAGTGAAGTGGAGCAGTGTGTGGTAGAGTAGAGTTGAGTAAAGTGGCATAGAGGGAGTTCTGTAGAGTGTCTTACCGTGGCATGGAGTGTGGTAGAGTGGAGTAGAGTGGATTTGCATAGCGTAGAGTGGTGTAAGGTGTCATACAGTGGAGTGGTGTGGTGTGTTGCAGAGTGGAGTAGAGTGGCATAGAGAGGAGTAGAATGTTGTGGAGTGGCATAGTGTGAAGTGGCATGTCATAGAGTACAGTGGAGCGGCGTGTCATAGGGTGGAGTAGCGTACAATGGGATGCAGTGGTGTAGAATGGAGCGGTGTGGCATGGAGTGTAGTTGTGTGTTGTAGAGTAGAGTACAAAATTACTGTGGTATATCGGGTCCAATACATCACTAAGTTTTTGACTCTTATAACTTAAAAACTATTGAACCAATTCATATTAAATAACAAAAAGGACCCTTTCCATCCCATATATTCCTGCCAAGCTCCATGTAAATCCATTCTGTCAGTACACCTGAGTAAAATGTCTACAGAAAATATATTGTTAGAAAAACATGTTTTGGGACCCACCCTTTCTTTTTGGCACCAAGTTAATGAATCACCATTAAACTTGGCATCACCAGCCAAAGCAGAAAAACAATAGGTCTGCAAAGTTTAGTGGAGGGATTCATTTTCACTGAAAAAAAAACAAAGGCTAAAGTGACATTATAGTCAGGTGAAACATAGTGGCATATTTAATAGCCCCATGCGCCGCATTAGCGTCTTTTTTTACGCTAAGTCGGCACTAACGAGGACTTTTCCCTTCGCCATATTTACAAAGTGGCATATTGTATGCATTTCACCACTTTGTAACCCCCCTGCACCACACTATACCAGTGCCAGGCATAATGTATGGAAAGGGGGCCTTCCGGCACTAGGAGGCCCACAAAAATGGCCTAGTGAAATGTAACAGATTTCACTGTGACATTTTTGTCATCATATTTAACACCTGTTCAGAGCATTAGGGGGGCACAGAAAAAGTGGTGCATCTGCTCTGATGTCCCAAATTGTCAGAAAATGGGCCATACTGTTTTAAACTCTGAAAATTACTGAAATTCATCAGTTATAGTTAACTGCATTAACTACAACTCACACCAGGGTGATGGGATCCCTGCAACACTGGGTCTCTTCGGGTCTGAGGAATGGGGTCCTCGAGGCTGTCTTATGGCTCAGGGAGAAGAAACCCATGCCCCCGTCCTCAAATTACACATCAGGCCCGGTGGTTGGGGTTCCTGGAGCCATTTAGTAGGTCATCCCCCCTCATTAAAATAATGTTATCGACCTTGGGTGATGGGGTTCCCCGGGCCTTCTAATGGCTTGGGGACACATGTCCTCTCCTCTTTTAGATCAAAGCCAAGCAACTCACAGGTCCTGGACAATATTGGGGGGGGTACAAAATGAAAAGGGCGGGAACCTGCCCTTTAAAAAAAAAAAAGTGCAGCAGATCCATGGATCTACTGCAGATCTCCAGCACCCTTCAAAAGTGAATTTTTGGCATATCTTCAGTAGTTGCAGCAGAAAAGCTGCTGCCACCTGTTATACGTTTGATATCTGGAACAAAATTACGTTCCTGATGTGAATAAGGCATTTTCTTTAATTAATATATTTGTTTAAATATTACATATTTAATGAAGGTTTGTTGAAAACTATTACTGTGGAAGGCTAGGGTAATACTTCCCCCTAAGGGACCAACGGTGTTTTTGGTATTAGTCATTCTGCTGCAGGCACAAAGACCTCTGCCTTCCTGGCGATCTATGTATGCCTTCCACTAGGTCAAGAGAGGACATCCATCCACTGACCTGGATGACTGTCTGCCAGACAGACCCTGAATGAGGTCCTAACAGTTGCTCTAGCAATATATATATGTGTATATGTATATGTGTATATATTCACTGAAGAAAAACAACTGGTACATTATAGTTGGATGTGGTAAGGATATCATAGTTCACATAAAAAAACTGAAAAACCCAAAGGTTGAAGTGAAAATGTATATGTAAACATAGTTAGATGAAACATGTCCATTTAAATGCAACATTTTAAACAAAAGATCACTGAAATATGCCAGTTATATTGAACTCAAGAAACTATAACTCGCGCCCTCGCCACAAACTGTTTATGACCTCATATGTTACAACACTCATGACATGGGCCCATATTTATACTTTTTGACGCAAAACTGCGCCAACGCAGTTTTGCGTCAAAAAAATTAGCGCCGGCTAACGCCATTCTGAAGCGCCATGCGGGCGCCGTATTTATTGAATGACGTTAGCCGGCGTTAGCCGCCGGCGCTGTCTGGTGTGCGTTAAAAAAAACGACGTACACCAGGCCGCGCCGGCATAGGGGGAAAATGGCATATGCGCGTCCACAAATGGTGCAAGTTAGGCTGAGGCAAAAAAAATCGCCACAACCCGATTTGCGCCATTTTTTTACGACGCCCATCTCCCATTGAAATGACTCCTGTCTTAGCAAAGACAGGAGTCATGCCCCCTTGCCCAATGGCCATGCCCAGGGGACTTCTGTCCCCTGGGCATGGCCATTGGGCATAGTGGCATGTAGGGGGGCACAAATCAGGCCCCCCTATGCCACAAAAAAAAATAAAAAAAAATACCTACCTGGACTTACCTTAATGTCCCTGGGGTGGGTCCCTCCATCCTTGGGTGTCCTCCTGGGGTGGGAAAGGGTGGCAGGGGGTGTCCCTGGGGGCAGGGGAGGGCACCTCTGGGCTCATTCTGAGCCCACAGGTCCCTTAACGCCTGCCCTGACCCAGGCGCTAAAATCCGGCGCTAATGTGGGTTTTTAAGACCCGCCCACTCCCGGGCGTCATTTTTGCCCGGGAGTATAAATCCGACGCATATGCATCGGAGTCATTTTTTAAGACGGGAACGCCTACCTTGCATATCATTAACGCAAGGAAGGTGTTCACGCAAAAAAATGACGCTAACTCCATGAACTTTGGCTCTAGACGCGTCGAACGCCAAAGTATAAATATGGAGTTAGTTTTGCGTCTAATTTGCGTCGAAAAAAACCACGCAAATTCGGCGCAAACGGAGTATAAATATGCCCCATGATCTGTCATTATTGGTAACATCACTGATGATAACTGAAATGGCATCATTAATGGCAACACTGTACATTGCGGGGTGTAAGTTATACGTTTTGCACCTATCATTTTCACTTAATTATAACATCACTTTAACTTTTGTTTATTCACTGAATACTTATGTACCACTCACTGAAAAAACAAAGGTTAAAAGGACGTTATAGTTGGGTGAAAATGTCAGTTAAAACGTAATGTTCCACAGGAACACAATTGCTGAAGTTCACCAGTTGTATTTATTTCAATTAACTGTAACTGTACCCTAAAATAACTATAACTCGCGTCCTGCCATGCGCATTGTTGTTGTCAATGATGTTGTTTCGGGTGCTGCAGTGATGTTATCAATGGTGACAAAGAACATGTAATGAGTGATGTAAAATCAGAGGTAATTAGTACCATATGGCAAGGTTGTAAATGGTACAGGGGGAAATTAAGCCTGATTTTGTAACACCGGTAGGGGGTTGTCAGACCATGAAGGTTGGGTGCAGGACCCGGTAATAGGCTAGGCTGTGTGGCCAACCCCACCCCATACATGGCGAAAGACAGTGCGTGGAAGGTAGTTGACCGCTGGCAGCATGGCCTTCGGGTGTATAAACGGGGTATTGGCCACCCGCATGGTTTGGACCCAAAGCCCACCACATCCAACCCTCTACTCTGCATGTCACAAGGTATGCTCACTGATGGAGGTGGGTGAATATGACAAAAAATAACAGAAATTCACTGAAAAAATGTTAGTGACATTATAGTTAGGTATGGTAATAAGATCTTAATT
Organism: Pleurodeles waltl; assembly: GCF_031143425.1. NCBI lineage: Eukaryota > Metazoa > Chordata > Amphibia > Caudata > Salamandridae > Pleurodeles > Pleurodeles waltl. Next base: position 277,062,813 of record NC_090438.1, on the reverse strand, counting down.
TATGTAAAAAACCCTTAGAAATTCACAGAAGAAAACAATGGTTAAAGTGACATATTTACGCCTTGTAATAATATAAGAAGTATTGTCTTGAAACAAAAAATCAAACACTGAAATTCACCAGTTCTAGTTTCCTGGGCTAACTATAACTTGCACCTTTGCCATGCACTGCTTATGACCTCACATATTACCTAACTCATGCATGGTAAGTGCTAGTGGGTAATGTTGGTGTCAGACACATCCATTCTGTGGAACATCAAGTCAGTTCCATGGGTCCTGATGCTCTTCATGGGTACGCAGGAGATGACACCTTCCAAACTAGGTAGTAAATGGCTCACATAAACATGCACTAGATTTACTCATGATGATTGCTGCAATGTGTTTATCCACTGTCCTGCTATATTTTTATATTGGTGGATGAGTACATAACATACTTTATATTATTTGTGTAGTTTATGTATGGTGTAAAATTATTTGCAAAAACTGTGGTAGGTATACAATAGGGGTCTCTCTGGGTTTGAAAGTATTGGTTACATTACATACAGAGGAGCGATGGAGGTGTGGTCAAATTGGAATTGACGAACCACTTGACATTCGCCAGTAAGGGGTGGCAGCAAGCGCTAGGCTTCCTTTTCCTAGTGCCACCTCTTTGCCTTTAGAAATTCGTTTAGAGCAGCCTTCATAACTGTTTTCTTTCACCAGGTTTACATCCAGTGATTGCATGTGAAAATATATCCACCTGCTACATTCCTTAAAAATGTTGCATGAAAAATTGGACCTTGAAAGAAACGTTTACTTACTGCCCCATTTGTTTATTTTTCATGTGCCACCGCTTACCTTCTGCATGCCTCTTTTATATATATATATATATGTACGTATATATATATATATATATATATGTATATATACTACTTTAAATCTCATGCCTTTCCATTTGAGCCCTTTTTTTAAAAAACCACAACCAGTTGCTTCTCATATATCCCCCTCTAATGATCAAATCTAAGTCACTAATTGTTATGTTATGTTATGTTATGTTATGTTATTTTTATTTGTACCGCGCACAGCTGCCCCAGCAAAGGGGCGTCCCGGCGCTTTGAGAAGGTAAACACAACACAGCACTAAAAGCGGGCAAAAGAAGACAAAACACAACAGATAAGCTTAGACAAATAAAAAGGTCTTAATAGCCCGCCTAAACTGAAGGAGCTCATCAATGGCCCGGATTTGTGGAGGAAGAGAATTCCACCAACTCGCTGCCAGGACTCGAAAAGAGCGGCCCCCAATTCTGCTCAGCTTAAAGCGCGGAACCACTGCTAAGTTCTGGCCTAACGATCTAAGAGTGCGAGAGGGAACATAAGGAATCAGCAATTTCTCCATGATTTGCGGGGAAGTACCCTTTAAGATTTTAAATGCAAAACAGAGAACCTTAAATCTAATCCTATGCTGCACAGGGAGCCAGTGGAGAGAGCGCAGAGTATTGGACACCGAACATCGCCTGGGGAGACCAGTCACCAGTCGGGCCGCAGCGTTTTGAACCCGCTGGAGCCGCCGAAATTCTGACTGGTTTATCCCCGCCAGTAGGGAGTTGGCATAGTCCAACCTAGACAGCACTGATGCTTGAACCACCAGCTGTCTTGTAGGTGCATCAAAGAATTTGAGGATAGGTCGAAGTCCTCTGATGATGCCATAGCAAGAAGCCGCCACCTTCTTGGTATGACAGATGAAACTCAGAGAAGAATCAAACCATAACCCCAAGTTTTTTATCTCTGCCGCTGGGAGGGGAGTCACACCCAACTCCGAAGGCCACCATTTATCATCCCACAAAACCACCTGTTTACCAACCACCATAATCTCCGTCTTTTTGGTGTTTAACTGGAGACAGTTGGATTTCATCCAGTTAGCCACTTCCCGCAGACCATCACAAAACCTGGGAGCCTCCAGGTCTGAGTCCCCACTCAGTGTGACCGCCAGCTGCGTATCATCTGCGTAGGATACCATGGTTAGGCCCCACCGCTTGACGACCGCAGCCAACGGTCTCACATACAGATTGAAAAGGGTGGGACTCAGTGAAGACCCCTGTGGGACTCCCTGGTCTAACGGGTAGAGTGACGACTTACCGGGCGGGATCGCCACCTGGAATGACCTATCCATAAGGAAGGAACGAAACCAGTGCAAGGCGGAGCCAGAAACGCCCACCTCCTCAAGACGCCGAATCAGAATTCCGTGCGAGACCGTGTCGAAGGCGGCACTAAGATCTAATAACAACAGTGCCGCCGTCCGACCGGAATCCATCACGGAGCGCAGATGCTCGACCATCGAGAGGAGGGCCGTCTCCGTACTATGACCCGCGCGGAACCCGTTCTGGGTAGGATCAAGAATGTTAAACCTACCAAGGTGGTCTGTAAGAGTGGCATAATTGCCATAAAGAAACTGGAGTAAATGCATGGACAGGTTTCATTGGCATGCAATGCTAACCATGATAACCAATGGACTGACTACTAACTTTAGGCTCACGGGTAGCCTGCTACTTGCAGAAAAGTGCCTCAACACCTTGCCAGGGGTAGTGAGCGCTATATAAATAAAATTACAATTCAATTCAATTAAATTTCAATGTTCATTGTCATTTTTTATAACATCACTGATGACATTCAAATGAAGCAGTACAGCATTTCGAATATGAAATAAGTACTGCACGTTGCAGATTCATGCAAAACATAAATTACTCTTTTTAGACACGCAGTCCCCCTTGGATGAACCAAGATCCTCCTAAGCTCCTCCTATGCATACCCTTCAAAGCCCTGTACCAAGCACTTTTAGCTGACCTTATGTGGACAATCAACCATACACAGGTGGCCAGCCCCCTGCTGCACATGGTCTTCACCCTCTGACCAACTCTGGATGGAGAACCCGACTTCCCCAGACACCTAAGCCACATTAGGGGACTAAGCCCCTGTTATGCACCGCGTTTTCCCTGTAAGTAAGTAAGTACATTTAGGATGTTTGATTGATTAAAATCTTGCATAATATACACATACGTTGTGAATGTGATGTAATTTAATTTGATTGATGTTTGAAAATACAATACTAAAGTTTAAAAATCATATAAGCACATTGAACTTTAAAATTGCAACAGTATTTGGGGTAAAATTCGAGACCAAGTTAATAAATTGCACTGTACCGAACCCTTTGCCGATAACTGGCCTCTTGTGGGCAATGAATCAGACATGGGTAGGAAAGTACCTTCTGCGAAGTCTTCGCTCTGTGTAGAAAGTCCCATTATGCACGCCTTCATTCTGTACTGAACTCTTCCTTCATTCCTCTTGTGGGTAAACAAGCATGCATGGCTGAGCAAGTACCTGGAACATACAGTCTTAAAAACTAAGCACAACTTCTCATGGAGATCCCACTCCACCCAGACACTCAAGTCCCCTTAGGAGAGTAAGCACCTAGTGCATACAGACTTCGCTCTGTAGGAAAGCTTTTACAGACAGCAGTCCTCTCCAATCAATGAGATATAAGTTGGCAAGTCTCTGCTGCACACAGGCCTCTCCCTGTACACAACCACTCACGGAGGGCTCACTCCTTTTACACACCCAACACCCATTAGGAGGCCTAGTATGTTGCTAAAGCTTACACCCATGTGCACTAATAAGGCTACAGAAAAGGAGATCTAAATACACCTTAGGTCTGGATAATGTCATCAGTGATGTCATCAATGATACCCTTTGAGATATCATCAGTGATGTCATCAATTATGTCATTGAACATGTCATGATTGATGTAATGTAGGAGGTCATAAGCAGTGCATATATCCTGTTTGACTTTTCTTTTAAATTATCTATTTAACTTCCTCTTGCACTTGCAGATTTGGTTTCATTGGGGCCAACAAATAGAACAAAGTTTAGCAGATCAGGCAGCTCATTGAGTTAAATACACATTACTGACACTTGGTGTAACCTGCAGGACACAAATTTAAATCTTTCCAAAACCAACTTAGCCTTTCATTTTTCTGAGTCGAAGCAGTACAAGAGGTGTGATAGAGAGTACTTAGATCTGCCACTCAATATTTTACACCTGTAATTATGCGTTGCACTGCTTTGCTTAATTGTTTGGCCTTTAGTCCCTTGCCTACTCAAGTTGGCTGGACCAAACGCATAAAGCAGATGATTTAAACTCCAGGCATACACATTTGCAGATTTGATTTGCCACAGAAGGACCTCACAAAAACAATCAGATATTTTACCTAAAGGAAAGTAATGGTAGCCAGTGGGTCACTGTTGCTGCCTAATGAAAAATGTGGATCACCCAGGCACTAAATTCTGGCAAGTAAATGTAGCTTTGGGTGAGAGGGGCATAGCACAAACCACTGACCACTTTTGCTCTGTGAAAAAGACCGCTTTATTGAAACAGGTGCTCATCTCAAACCTTACCTAGCTAACCGCCTTACAAAACTATAACCTCGCTGTACATCAAATCAACTGACCAACATCCCACCCCATACCCCAAACCCCCCGCATGTCCCACCCCACAACTATCTCCTTTTACTTCAGTGCATTTCACCATTTCCCAACTTTATATTTTCCCCTACACCTATGACTGCATGTGTGAACCTCTAAGCAACCAAGCTCCTAAAATTAACGCTGAACTTCCTGCCTACCCTCCGTTTTCCCTTGGTTCACCAACTGGCGACACCAACCAAACTTCTGTCAAATCCTGCTAAACCTTCCAAGCCCCCTGCTAAGCACCTGTTTCAAGCGACAACCTACACAGTGTAACACCCTGCACACCTGTTTCAACAACAAAGCCTTTCCAGATTGCTCCAATCTTCCAATACCATAACACCCCAGACTAGCCGTAAAAGAGGGATGGGTGGGTGGGGAAATTAACCACTAAAGATTCTCCCTGCCACCAGTCGCCAGGTCACCTGAACCTACAATAGTGGTAGGGAGCTCAACTATCTCACCTTTATATCTATAGGCTATGTGGGCTACATATGTAGCCAAATAACAAAATGGCAGTTCTGGACTGCACCATTCTCCCAATCTGCCCAAGAGGCAGACCTCTCTGTGGTCCGCTGCCCCCCCCAAGCCTCCCTTCTGCACTAGCACACAAAAAATGAAATACATTTCAATTAATTTCAACCATTTTGATATAGGATACAAAATTAAATGCCCGAACATTGACGCTATTAAGTGGCGCCAGATTTGGGGCTGCTATCCAAAAATGTGGGACACCTCTGTACAGGCCCCTAAGGTTGATATTGGCACTGTGGGTCCATGAAGGATTAACAAGATTTGGCTAATATGTTTTTTTGTTTTTTTTTGCAAAATACTGGTGGTCACCAATTTGGTACAAGCATATATGTTGCAATTGACGGGGGTGGAGATGGCACTTCAAATGATGGTATATTAAATGTAAATATGTTTATCAATTAAGCTCGAACCCTCTTTAAAATTGATTAGAAACCAAATCACTTACAACTCATTCTGTTGGCCAATTACACTTTACAATTAAAACGGTCAATTTGCCTCGTATTTTCCTCATATTCCCTTGGAAAAGAAGCTCCAGCCTTTTTATTAATCCAATTGTGCTCCTTGAGCTTCGAATAGTTCTTTTTGTCACTAACATTTGCAAACATTCCACGTTTGACTTGACTAATGGTATTTAATGTTCAAGTGTGCTTTGTGGTGGACCATTTTGCGCAAATATCGGCAGAAATCCTTGTAAAGCTTTTTTCATATTTGGTTAAGATTTGACTAAAGCCCCTTTTCCAATGTGTTTTTATATGCAGAGCTGGACACTGTGGGGCCGATTAAAAAAGCATTTGCCAGTACAAGAAGCAGTTACAGGAGTCCTCTTTTACCTACTCGTATTTGCCTTAGTGAATAAGCCCTGAAACACCCAACTCCCTGTTAGTAAAAGTGCAGAGAGCACAGTGCACGGACTGTATATGACTGTTACCTGAACATTCACACTTTAGATGTTTTGAGACCAATTCTTAAAGACACGTAAGAGTATATAAAATAATACTACAGTACCACTGCTTTTAGTATCCCAATATGCCTTTGTGAATGGGTACCTTACCTTCCCAACTGTTCCCTACAGAGAGCTCCTCTCCCTTTACAGTTGTTTTAGAATTACATTGTTTTAACTCATGCTTTATATCGCTCTATCTCTTGCAAAGCTCTCATATTGTGTTAAAACACTCCTTAGTAGTTTACGTGCCAAAAAGTAAACATAACGTAAACATAATCATATACTTGTGACTGGTGCAATAGAAACTTGGTCTGATTACACTGAGTAGTTGTAGCTCTTGAGAAAAAGAAAACTTGAGTCATAAACAAAAAATACATAAATGAAACATTACAAACAAATATAAACCTGGAACATTTGTTGGTTGATGGTAATTGCTTATTTTAACAGGCTTCTTTCGACATAATTATGAGTTAACACACTAGACTGCATCAGAGAACAAACAAATTTCAGTAGGAAAACCACAAGGCAGCAAATACCGGAAAACAGTCAAACATGCGAGCCAGCTGAGTTTCTAGTTTTTTTTAAATGGTTGCACAATGAATATTAAACCAGTTTTGTTTCAGGCGGAATAAATATGTAAACATATTCTGAGACAAATTACGTTTGCAATTGGCTCTTTTCACACGTGAAACCTAGGCATCTTAGACAATCTCTGGGTTTAAGCACTCAGTACATCATCATACATGCACTCTGTCACTCATATTTCCATTCATCCATCCACTGATTCATTCTAGCATTCACCCTCTGACACATATTAATACACATACAAACTCATATGGAAGATAAATTAAAACAATACATGGACAAAAAATAAAACATGCTACCATCTAAACACAGCAGGCATGTGATTGCAAGAACAAAACTAACCCTATATCTCAGTAAGCTTTAGTACAGGGTAATAAGAATCTATCCTTCAATGCCTATTGACTTTAACATATGCTTTTTAAAATCAATGTCAGGCCTACTGCCTTTTTCATATTTTGTCATGATAAATAATTAGGCTTATAGCCTTTATAATTGGCTTGTCCCATAACCAACTCAGACCTTCTGTGCTGGTTCATAAGCCTTCCCACAAGGCAACCATCATGCATATAGTAATAAAATAACATATGTACAACATAATGATGGCAAAAAAATATAAAATCCCTACTAATAGAGCCTAACAAGAATTACCATTGTGCAATTTGTCTATCCCCATGGCTTGTTTAGGTGGGTCACCAACACCAAAACCTTTGCCTACTACATCGATCAGCAACTTCCGATGTAGTAAAATATCTGCATACAGGCTTTATGTAGCACAGAGTAATAATAATCCACCCTAAAAGTCTATTGTCTTTACCAAATGCTTTTTCACAATACATAAGTAAGACCTACTAGTTTTGTCATAACTTTTCATTATAAATCACTCCTAAAGAATCCAACCATACTTCTCCCATTGAACCCATAACGTCTCTGGCCTTTACTAATGGCTTGACACTAGGTACTAACTCAGGCCTATTGAAGTGCACATAAACTGGCAACCATAAGGCATACATTTATAAAATTACAAATATGTACAACATTATCTTTAGCAAAACAATATGTAGTCCCTCTCAATTGTGCCTAACAAGAATCACCACAGAGAAATGTTGCTCCCAGTATTTGTCAGAATGGTGACCAACATCAAATCCCTTGTCTTCTATGCTAATATGTGACATTACATATAATCAAATACCTTTCTAAACCCTTTAATCTAATGTGTCTACTACAGTCATCTGTGAAATTCCATGTAAGAACATACCTGACTACAAGCTGAATAGTATTTTGTTTTTATGCATAATTTTCAGATAGGCCAGGCCCACTGGTTTTGTAAGAACATTTGATATTAAACAGATCAAACCTGTGAACCTTTTACTTTTAACATTGGCTTTACATTTTACCCAACACCGGTCTATTCAAGTGCACATAAACTGGCAGGAATCATAAATACAAATATACAATTAGAAATAGATAGAAAAATACAGCTTGCAAAACAATATATAACCCCTCTCAGCAGGGCCTGCCAAGAATCATCACAGTGAAACCTCCATAGGGCTTGCCAGAGTGGGTGGCTAATGCCAAAATCCTTGCGCACTATGGTAATCTGTGAGATTACAGTTTACAAAATACTTGTCTATGATGCATGTGATAATAACCAACTGTTAAAGCCTTAATGACTTTAACATATGCTTTTCACAATTAATAAGTTACACCAACTGCCTTCGTCATAAGGTTTCACATACCAGACTTATGGCATTGGAGATAACATTTCCAGTGCACTAAACGGAAATATAGGTTGTCACCATAACTATTTTCAGGCCTACAGTTTTTAGTGTAAGCTTTCCAACAAGGAAACCGTCAGGCACATAATCAACAAATTAGAAAGATACAAAATCATAGTTAGCTAAACCATCAGGCACATAATCAACAAATTAGAGAGATACAAAATCATAGTTAGCTAAACAAAATACTAACTCTACTATGATGGACATGAAAGGAATTTGGCAGAGTGAACCTTTTATGTCCAGGGTTTGTCACACTGGGTGAACAACACCATTGCCTTCTACAGTAATCTGTGAGATTACATGTAACCAAGCACCTATTTCATGGCTTTAAAATTCAGTAACAACAATACACAGTTACATGGCTATCGATGTATGCTTTTCTTAATAAATACATCAGGCCTAGTGCCTCAATCATAACATTTCATAACATGCCATTGGACTCAGCCATCGCTCCATTGATGAAGTCTGCCAAAGGTGGTATGACCTCAGGTCCAAATCGAAAGAAAAGGTTGCAGAGCGGCTGAAGGAGGCGCGTGGAACAGGTGGGGGACCATCCACAGCACTACTACCCACAGCAATGGAAAGTGTGGTGGAGACCACACTGGAGCCAGAGGCTGTCATGGGAATAGGGAACCTGGACAGTTCAGCACCAGGAACCTCAAAAAGTGAGTAGCACATATCACATGTTCTGTTCACACTTGTCATGCCACTGTGCAGACATCCTCAGTTCATAAAAGCATGGATCATTCTGAGTAGTCCATGTTTATATTTCCAGTACAAGTATAGTGCAAAATGGGTAATGTAGTCCAGTACTCAAAATAGTGATGGATAAAGAAATGTATTGTACCAAACATATGATAGGTCCTGAAAGGGTATCCATTGTGTCCCATAGGTCTCCCTCAGGTATCCCATGATGACCCCCATGTGGAGAGAGGAGATGATGCCAACATGTCAGCAGAGAAGGCAGTCAGCATTGCCATGGAGGTGTGCAACCCACAAACCATAGCTGATATTGACCCTGTACCCATTGAGGACCAAGATTCTGACAATCAGATTGCACAGATGCCTCCCACTCCACAGATGGGTGGAAGCAACCCACAGAGAGTTGCAGTGTGTGGGCGTAGAAGGCGTCATGTGGCGAGTGATGAGGGTGATGAGGACAACAGTACTCAGCTTTTCCTGGGGCTGGAGACATCCCTACTCACCGGTCAACGCCTACAAAACAAACAGATGCGATTAATGAACAGAAATCTACAACAGATAAAACACACTCTCACACAGGGATTGGGGACTGTGCAAACACAACTGGCCACAATGAATGGCAACATTGTTAGCCTCACCACTGCGATCGGTGATCTATGCAGGGAAATGGTTGCAGATCGTGCCCATGTAAGGTGCCAGGAGCGCAGCACTGCTGCACGAATGGACCGGCTAAGTCAGTCCATTGGCCGTCTAGCCAGGACTACCACATGCCTGTCACAACGCACAGTCACCCTTCAGGGGGAATTGGGACATTTTGCTGAATATGTGGCCAGGGGACTAGGCCACATTACTGCAGCTGTGGACCTACTACAGACTTCCCAGGCAGCAAGGGGCACCGGTGACACCCCTCAGGACAGTGAGGAGATGTCCAGTGTGAGCAGCATTTCTGCTCTAGATGTCCGCATCCTGCAGCGCAGCAGTGCCCGCCAGACATCTGTGGGCCAGCCAGGCACAGGCCATGGTGGTTGTAGCCGTAGAAGGCTGTGATGTACAGAGTTTTGTCATATTTACATGCACATGGCTTGAATGTGTTGGGTGATGTAACCACATTTTGGTTGATGGCTATAGCAAGATGCATGCCACTGTATTCCTACTCACATAATGCAATCCTGACATTAAAGGATAGTTGTTAACAAGAACATGGCTATGTGTGTATGACATTTGTGAGGGCGTCACTTACCTCTCAAAGTAATGAGTTGCAATGTGATCACGTCGTGGTCTGCCCTCCATCGCAATGCTACCATCCCCAGGCTGTCATAGCGGCGCCTCCTGCTCCTCGGATTCCGCCTCATGAATGGTGAGATGTAGCCCACACCTGGTTGTAATGTTGTGGAGGATGCCCCATGTAGCCCCAATCTTGCATGCAATCGGGGCATACTGAAGTGCACCTCCACTTTTATGCAGGCGTCGGAAACTGGATTTCAGCAGGCCGAAGATCCTTTCATTCACGGCTTTGGTGCGCCGATGTGCAATGTTGTAGCGCCTCTCATTTTGATTTGCAGGTTTTAAGTATGGGATAAGGATCCATGACCTCAATGCATATGCACTGTCAACTGTGTAATGGAGAAACAATTGTGAGCATGGTTTCACATGAGTATCCACTGACAAATATTCATGGCATTGATGTGCTACTACAAAGTACCTAGTAAATATCCTTCATCAAACTACCCACGTTCTAGGCGCTGCTGTATTCCACTGCGCCTGAAGATGTAAGCGTCATGTGTGCTCCCTGGGTGGTTTGCCACTATGTCGGTTATGACATGGTGGGCATCACATACCACCTGGATATTTAGTGAGTGGGTACATTTCCTAATGCAGAACAAATACTCCAGATGTGAAGGTGGACATATGGGTACATGTGTCCCATCCACACACCCTCATACATGTGGGAAGTTTGCAATTCTATAGAAGTTCAGTTTGGTGTTGTGTATTTCCCCCCCCCATTTCTAGCAAGGTAAATGTATATGGACATGTGTGTAAGTATGGCATCTAGGAACCTTCTGAAGAACCAAGACAGGGAACTTTGGGACACCCCACCAGCGACAGCTATCACCGCCTGGTAGCTACCTGAGGCAAAAAGGTGTAGTGAGCACAGCATGTGCACATGTGTGGGGATAAAGCAGCTGCGCAGGGTACGGCTTTCTAGCTGGGTTTTGAGCTCTAAAATGACTGTGCTGCTCGGTCTATATTTGCCATTAATTTCCTCCTCTGTTTGTTGAAATATGGTCTGCCTGCTCCTGTATATTCTCTCCTGCGTCTGCCTCCTCCTCTGCTTGCCAGCCTGGAATTGCCTCCTCCATGCAATCACGTTGAGTTCAGCCATTTTTTAAAATCCTGATGCCTTCTAGGTCTGCTTTTATCCTTTGGATCTGATTTACACCTGTTCTGAATCAGTGCTCATCTGGCTTTGCAAAATGCCCTATTTGCGACTAGTCACAATTTGCAACTGCCTTTTACATATGGTTTGCGAGTCACAAATTGCGATTTCATATTTGCGACTTGCAAAATCCAGTTGCAAACATTTGCGATTCGGTAATGGGTCGCAACGCTATTTGGGATTCGCAAATGGCGGTTGTACATACTATTTCGCTTTTTGCACTGTCGCTAATAGCGCTGCGACCCATTTGCAAGTCGCAAAACGTTCGTACATCTGGCCCATAGTTTTAAAATTATTTTAATGTGTTTTAGTTCATATATTATTGCATATGTTAGTGTTGTTCGTCTAATTATTATACCTTTTTTAGTTCGAAACTTTAAGTGATTTAGAATTTTTAATTTTTTGTTGGGTTTGAAGGAGGAGAGGATGGGAAATTAAATAAGCAAAAACGAATTATTAATAAGTTTCAATTAATTTTGTGATTGTTATTTATGAAATACCGATTTTCTGTTGCTTATGTTATAGGTGTGGGTTGCTAGGTTTGCAGGGGAAGAGGGAGGAAAGCTATTTAATAATTAATGATTTAATATTATTTAAATATTATCTAATTATAAGTATTTAATTGATTATTAATTATGTAAATTGTGTAATAATTATGTATTGTGTTATGTTCAAGGCATGACTACTGGATTTGAAGGCACACAGGATGGGACGTTAAGTGATAATTAACAATGAACTATTAATTTCTAAATATTTAATTGTCAATTATGTAAATTGTGCTATACTTATTTATTTGAGTTACATTTTAGTTGTGGGATGCTGGGAAGGTAGGGGTGTAGGGTGGGAAGTTAATTAAGTAATAATTAACAATTCATTATTGGTAAATAATAATTAAATTTATTTTAAATATGTAAGTTATGGAATAGTTATTTATTCAGTTATATTTTAAGTGCAGACTGCTAGGTTTATAGGGGTACAGAGTGAGAAGGTAATCAATTCATAATTCAATGACAAATGTTTTTGAATTGATAATTATTTTTCAATAGTAATTAGGTAATTTGTTTTTTTTTAATAGTTTTTATGTTTTTTATTAAGGGTTTATCATTTTTTTTTTACATTCATGGAGTTACTCATATATGTAATCTGTTTGAAGTGAAGTATTTTCCACTCTTGCTTAGACTGCAGTAGGAATCGTAAAATTAACATCTTTGCAGTTCAAACTTTTCTCTACTGTTGCGCAGTTTGGTGTGAGAATAGTATATTTCACCCCTCCAAAATCCAACACTTTCCCTTCTGCTGCACAGACTGGAGTGGGAATAGTAAATGTGACCTCGCCAAAGTTCAACACTTTCCCTACTATTGTGTTGTTTGGGGTGGGAATAGTACATTTTATTTAATTAATGATTGAAAGACGAATATTTTTTAATTGATCATAATTTTTAATAGTAATTATGTAAAAAAAAAAAATGTTTTTTAATTATTTATATATATATATATATATATATGTTTTTTATAGTGTTTATGTTTTTTATAAAGAGTTTAAAAAAAATTAAATTCATGGAGTTACTCATATATATAATAATAATGTGTTTGAAGTGAAGTCATTTTCACTCTAGCTTAGACTGCAATAAGAATAGTAAAATGAACGTCTTTGCAGCTCAACATTTTCCCTACTGTTGTGCTGTACATTTCACCCATCCAAAGTCCAACACTTTCCCAACTATTTCATTGTTTGGAGTAGGAATAGTACATTTCACCCCTCCAAAATCCAATATTTTCCCTACTGCGGCACAGGCTGGAGTGGGAATAGTAAATGTGACCTCGCCAAAGTTCAACACTTCCCCCCCTATTGTGTTTTTTGGAGTGGGAACAGTACATTTTACTCCTCCAAAATCCAACACTTTCCCTTCTGTTGCATTGCCTGGAGTAGGAATAGTAAATTCAACCCCTCCAAAGTCCAACACTTTCCCTGCTGTTGTATAGACTGGAGTAGGAATAGTACACTTCACACCCTGTTATCTAACGCTTTCCCTGTTGTTGCACAGACTTGAGTGGGAATTGCACATTTTAGCCCTTCAAAGTCCACCACTTTTCCTACTACTCTGTTTGTGGGAATAGTACATTTTACTCCTCTGAAATCCAGCATTTTCCCTCCTATTGCTTAAATTGGAGTGGGAATAGTACAATTTCCCCTCAGAAGTCCAACACTTTCCCTGTTGTTGCACTGTCTGGAGGTGGTTATTATGTAACTGGAGTAAAAATAGTAAATCTACCCTTACAAAGTCCTACTGTTGTATAAACTAGAGTGGGAATAATATATTTAATATTCTTAAACCCTAATAGTTTTCATAATATTGGTTGAATAGATTTTAAAGAATTCATTGTTTGTTGTTTTATATTTTATATTATTTGTTTTTATTTTTAAATTTCGTAAATGTATTCTGATGCTTATAGTTTGTAAATGTGTTTTTGTATGTTTTCAATTTTTTATTTATTGTCCTGTGATATTTTTTTAGGTCGAGCCTAGGCAGCGCGAATGCGCTGTCTGGAAGACCTGTTGTTCTGGATAAAGGGCTTTTGCTACCGCCTGCTATTTACCATAGGTTATCTGAAGCGTCACTCTTCCGTGCTGCCTCTTAACAGGTTTGCAAAGCCAATACCTCACTTCCGTTCTTGGCAGAGGCGCACCGGCCAAGTACAGTGTCCTCACACATTCAATTGTTTATCTGTACTTTTCAGGAACTCATTTTTTAATTGCTTTCTGTCTTGGCTAATTGTCCATTTTTCAGCTCCTCCTGCCGTTTTCATTTGCACAGCTGCTCTTCTTGTCTTTGGAATTTCTGCATAGAACACCATGTGTTCTTTATTATATGTGCTTACAAAGTGAGCACAACTACAGCGGTAAACGGGCTGGTATATAAAGTCTTAATTCCTTAACATTTTAAAATGAGGGTGCTTATTTAAAGTGAAGTTTTCAACTGTGAGTTCACCAATAGCTACTGTGCTGTGTGTAATGTTCGGTCACTAGTGAATTGTTTATAAGAAAAAGCATTAGGACCAACATTACTTTTCACTCTATTGAACATGCGGACATCATGGATATGCAAATATTGTCGATGACGTCACATCAACGTGCTCCAGTTCGTATTGAAAGGGAAACGCCTACTCTCCTAAGACCTAGAGATAGGACTGTGACGGAGGTGCAGGTCAGAGCACTTCGAAATGGCAGCCATTTCAGAAAGGCGATGGTTGTGTGAAACAAGCACAGGAACATAGGGCTGAACAATGGAAGAATTACTAATAAGGGGCTGCACAGTATCGGTTTTGAAGTAGTTGGACTTATGGTTCTGCAAGTGTAATTTACTGCAAGGCACAGGTTGTTCATTTTAATGGGTTAGTTTATCCGTTTCCTTTGGCAATATTGTAGAATGTGCTGTGCTTTCGTCATTTTTATTAGTGCCTTTTAGATAGTCAAACTAGCCTCATGCCATCAGCCCACACTGGAGCGATCGGAAATAAGTGCCCCCTAGATGTATTTCTTACGGGATCGCTTCAAGAAGCTATAAGAGATGGAATTCATTTCCCTGTCAGCACACCTCCAAGGGGACGGGAAGTCAGAAAGGAGGCGATTTTCACTAGCTTCAGATGATGCGTGGATGCAGCAGCCCGGAAAGGATAAAGTCCCCACGGGCATGAGCCTCACCCCTTCCTGTCTGGTAAACATTGGCACTAGTGCATCTTTTTCTCATGTTTGTCCGTGTTCAGCAGGACATTGTACGGCAATGTCCTCCGAAGATGCTGTCCTGGGCTGTAAAGTACTTGCGAGGACAGATACGCCGATAAGAGAATGCTCAATGTGCCATTACAGGAGAAGGCACTTTGAGCAGATTGGAAAAAGTAAGCAGGCTGAGCTGCGGTTTATAAGTTGCAAAGAACACATCATTTTTCCTGCTTGTATGTTGCAATGCTTGTTGACTGACAGAACAGTCTGCTGCGCTATCCATTCTCATCTCGAAGTTCTCTGGTCCTTCTCTCGTAAGCAGCGAAATGACCGCAGTTTCTTAATTATTTCTGTGAAAGGCATCACATAAGAGAGAGGTGTAGACAACCGTCTGGAGCCACGCTTTCTGACAGCAATGCAGCCCTTGACATTTAAGGCACATTTTCTGCACTTTTCAGAATCTAAAATCTGTTCTGCGGGAAGGGATAATTGTCTGCCTCTAGGCCTTATTGTAACCGGCTATCGTCCATTCTGTGAAAATTCCAGCTTGCCCGGGTTGGCATAGACAAAAAAACTTAGAAAAGTTTGGGTCCATTGAGGTTGCAATTTATGTGTCTTTTTATTCAGTGAATGGTAATGGCTGTTTTAATAATTAAAACAGATTGGAGTATTTAACAACAGCACAATTACATGGGTATTATGTAGACACCTGAAGGGTGGTAAGTTCATAGCATTTTTTAAATGCTATATGTGCAGGCATATTTCGGGTGAATCCTAGCATCTTTATCCAAATACAGACTTATTGGAGCAATAGATTGGCATAACTGACGCACCCACTAAGACACTGATGCACTCTCACACCCAGACAGAGACTCCAACAACCCCTCTTACCCCCAGATACACCCTCTTACACCTATTCTCACACCCAAGAGATAGGCTGCCGCCAAATCCCACCATGCACAGCCATAGGTCAGTGTGCTGAGTAGGGTTGGGTGGTTAGGGTTGTTGGCCACAGGGAATGGCTACAGGCTTTGCAGGTAACCCCTGCTGCCCACGGCAAGGGCTGTGCATGGTGCAGGTTGGGTACCGATAAGGGGTTGGCCTCAGGGCCTGGCCACAGGTCTGGCCCTGTGGCCAAACGCCCCCACACACAGCCTTTGAAAATTACTATACATTAAAAAAACATATAAATTCACTGAAAAAAACAAAGGTTACACTGACGTTTTAAGTGGACAAAACCATTGAAATTCCCCTGTTATAGTTAGAGTTATCTTAAGTTACTATAACTCACACCCTAAGGTAACAATAACTCCCGCCCTCGTCATGCACTGCTCCCGTGACATCTTTGATAACATCATTGATAATATCAATGTGATACTTGCAGTAACATTTTTGATGAAAAAACTGTGCATGGCAGGGTGCGAGTTATAGTTACCTTAGGGCACAAGTTATAGTTACTTCCGATAAGGGCGTCCTCTAGACATTTTTAACACCACTTATTCTTTGTGTTTTTTGCACATTTCAGAATCTAGGTACACTGACACTTTGAACCCGCTCCACTGTAATCAGGCATAGAAGCACACCCCAGAGGCGCAAGGCACCCAGGGACCCCGATGATGAAGCATGCCACCAGGTAGGTCAATGGGTGAGGGATCTTTTTTAAAAGAACATAAGATCCTGACAGGGATATAGGAATCAGGTTTTTTAACTCCTGCTTTTTAACCAGGAAGTGTTGGAAGCCACTTTTTGGACTCAGCATCAGCCGGCTGGGACCCGGGGATCCTTGAGATTCCCCCCTGCAGTCCCTTGTTCTTCATGCAATGGAATATGATTACATCTCTACCAAACAAAGAAGCACTTATTTCTGTAATGTTCAAATGATCAAAATGTGTTTTTTCTCTACAATTCAACCTTGAAAAGTTATCTGATGAAGATACTTGAGGAATAATTTATTTGGCAAAGTTACAGAGATATAAGGTCACTGAATACATTACCTCAGCATCCTTTACGTAGCTGTAGTGTAGGAGATGCACTATACACTTACCCAGCGAAGTAGCACTTACTAATTAGCCAAGAGAAAGTACTCCAGTTGGGTAGGCATTCTGCACAAAATGCACAAAATGCTAGCCTCTTCTTGGATAAATACACAGGGCAGGATTATTCTGGCACGATGCTCCTTTCACATAAATTAAACCTCAACTTGAAGCACTTACAGATATAAACAAATCAGGTGCCCAAGTAGAAGCTCCACTTCTGAAAAGTAATAATCATCCCAATCTCTTGCACATGGTCATGGCAAAGCAAGTGTTTTTTCCTCTGCATTTCCACCTTGAAAAGGTTATCTGTAAACCTTGATGGTGCATCCTTTTTTTAGCACTATATCTCATGAAGTGACTGTGACAAGTGGCTTCTTTCTTGTCATCTGCTGCTGAGAACAGAGATCATGTTCTCCCTTTAAAAAAACTACAAATATTTACAATGAACTAGAAGCCCCACCCTTTTGGCCTACCCTATATACATTAGTGTTATGATGGTGGGCAGCTTACTAAAATGACCCCCCGTATGCATTTCCCACTGATTTTGGAGACACGTTCTTGATGCACAGAAATGTGATCACATCTCTAACAAAGAAGCTCTGTAAGGAAATGCCTCCTTGGCCTGGTTACCCCCTGACTTTTTGCCTTTGCTGATGCCAAGTTATGATTTGAAAGTGTGCTGAGGCCTGCTAACCAGGCCCCAGCACCAGTGTTCTTTCCCTAAAACTGTACCTTTCTCTCCACAATTGGCACACCCTGTCATCCAGGTAAGTCCCTTGTAACTGGTACCCCTGGTACCAAGGGCCCTGATGCCAGGGAAGGTCTCTAAGGGCTGCAGCATGTCTTATGCCACCCTGGGGACCCCTCACTCAGCACAGACACACTGCTTGCCAGCTTGTGTGTGCTGGTGCAGAGAAAATGACTAAGTCGACATGGCACTCCCCTCAGGGTGCCATGCCAACCTCACACTGCCTACGGCATAGATAAGTCACCCCTCTAGCAGGCCTTACAGCCCTAAGGCAGGGTGCACTATACCACAGGTGAGGGCATAGGTGCATGAGCACTATGCCCCTACAGTGTCTAAGCAAAACCTTGGACATTGTAAGTGCAGGGTAGCCATAAGAGTATATGGTCTGGGAGTCTGTCATACACGAACTCCACTGCACCATAATGGCTACACTGAAAACTGGGAAGTTTGGTATCAAACTTCTCAGCACAATAAATGCACACTGATGCCAGTGTACATTTTATTGTGAAATACAACCAGAGGGCATCTTAGAGATGCCCCCTGAAAACATACCCGACTTCCAGTGTGGGCTGACTAGTTTTGCCAGCCTGCCACACACCAGACATGTTGCTGGCCACATGGGGAGAGTGCCTTAGTCACTCTGTGGCTAGTAACAAAGCCTGTACTGGGTGGAGGTGCTTCTCACCTCCCCCTGCAGGAACTGTAACACCTGGCGGTGAGCCTCAAAGGCTCACCCCCTTTGTTACAGCGCCACAGGGCATCTCAGCTAGTGGAGATGCCCACCTGCTCCGGCCACAGCCCCACTTTTGGCGGCAAGGCCGGAGGAGATAATGAGAAAAACAAGGAGGAGTCACTGGCCAGTCAGGACAACCCCTAAGGTGTCCTGAGGTGACTCTGACTTTTAGAAATCCTCCATCTTGCAGATGGAGGATTCCCCCAAGTGGATTAGGGATGTGCCCCCTCCCCTCAGGGAGGAGGCATAAAGAGGGTGTAGCCACCCTCAGAGCTAGTAGCTATTGGCTACTAACCCCCCAGACCTAAACACCCCCCTAAATTGAGTATTTAGGGCCCCCCAGAACCAAGCAAGATAGATTCCTGCAATCTGAAGACGAAGAAGGACTGCTGACCTGAAGCCCTGCAGAGAAGACAGAGACACCAACTGCTTTGGCCCCAGCCCTACCGGCCTGTCTCCCCACTTCAAGAAAAACTGCAACAGCGATGGGTCCCCCAAGGTCCAGCGACCTCTGAAGCCTCAGAGGACTACCCTGCATCTAAAAGGACCAAGAACTCCAGAGGACAGCTGCCCTGTTCCACAAAGACTGCAACTTTGCAACAAAGAAGCAACTTTTAAAGGCCACACGTTTCCCACCGAAAGTGTGAGACTTTCCACTCTGCACCAGACACCCCCGGCTCGACCTGCGGAAAACCAACACTACAGGGAGGACTCCCCGGCGACTGCGAGCCCGTGAGTAGCCAGAGTTGACCCCCCCCCAGCAACGCCTGCAGGGGGAATCCAGAGGCTCCCCCTGACCGCGACTGCCTGCTTCAAAGAACCCGACGCCTGGGAAACACACTGCACCCGCAGCCCCCAGGACCTGAAGGATCCGACCTCCTGTGCAGGAGCGACCCCCAGGTGGCCCTCTCCCTTGCCCAGGTGGTGGCTACCTCTAGGAGCACCCCCCCCCTTGCCTGCCTGCATCGCTGAAGAGACCTCTGGGTCTCCCATTGAACCCTTTTGCAAACCCAACGCCTGTTTGCACTCTGCACCCGGCCGCCCCTGTGTAGCTGAGGGTGTACTTTTTGTGCTGACTTGTGTGTCCCCCGGTGCCCTACAAAAAGCCCCTGGTCTGCCCTCCGAAGTCGCGGGTACGTACCTGCTGGCAGACTAGAACCGGGGCACCCCTATCTCCATTGAAGCCTATGCGTTTTGGGCACCACTTTGACCTCTGCACCTGACTGGCCCTGAGCTGCTGGTGTGGTAACTCTGGGGTTGCCCTGAACCCCCAACAGTGGGCTACCTTGGACCCAACTTTGAACCCTGTAAGTGCTTTACTTACCTGAAAAACTAACAAATACTTACCTCCCCCAGGAACTGTTGAATTTTGCAGTGTCCAATTTTAAAACAGCTTATTGCCATTTTTGCCAAAACTGTGCATGCTATTGTGTTGATTCAAAGTTCCTAACATACCTTTCATTTAAAGTATTGTTTGTAAATCGTGAACCTGTGGTTCTTGAAATAAACTAAGAAAATATATTTTTCTATCTAAAAACCTATTGGCCTGGAATTGTCTTTGAGTGTGTGTTCCTCATTTATTGCCTGTGTGTGTACAACAAATGCTTAACACTACCTTCTGATAAACCTACTGCTCGACCACACTACCACAAAATAGAGCATTAGAATTATCTCTTTTTGCCACTATCTTACCTCTAAGGGGAACCCTTGGACTCTGCATGCTATTTCTTACTTTGAAACTACATACAGAGCCAACTTCCTACAAGATCTTTATGAATGATGTGGTATTGGGTGGTTATAGGGGATAGGCTGCAGGACCTTGCTGCAGGCCAGGCCAAGCAGCCACCCCCGCCCGCGTGGGTTGGGTGGTTATAAGGGGTAGGCCACAGAGCCAGAACATAGGCCAGGCCTTAGGGCCAATACCTGCCACACACAGCTGAAAGCTATGCATGTTGCAGGGTTAGGTGGTGTTGGTTGGATTAACATAAAGTAATTAAAATTACTTAACTTTTAAGAAAATATATACATTCATTGAAAAAAACAAAGGTTACAGGAACATTATAATTAGGTTCTGAATGTAATCACTCAAAACCATAGACATTCAGCAGTTATAGTTATGATTAGCTGGAGTAACTATAACTAATGCCCTAAGGTAACTACAGCTTGTGCCCTCACCATGCACTTCTAATTACCCCACATATTACATCATTTATGACATCTTTGATAGCATAATTCATATTATCAATGTAACTTTTGTAGTAAAATTATTGAGAACAAAACTGTGCATGAATGGGGCGCGAGTTATAGTTGCCTTAGGGCACGGGTTTTAGTTACTTCAGCTAACCATATTTATGACTTCGGGGGGTGTGGCAAAGCAAGATGGCCAGCGGGATGCACTTCTCATGAGCTCCCTATACCCCGGCCTGATCCTAAAGGAATTCTGGGGTGATAAGTTGCGGGGTGCCCCTCAGCGAGAGGCAGTGCTCTAACCTGATAGGTGGGCCCACATTCAGCTTTGGGACTGCAGTGAGCCCCACTTCGGTGGTGCGTGAAGGCCGGGCCTGAGCCACGTGGAGAGCGGCTGGGCAGAGTATGGAGGAGGCCTTGGATTAGCTGTCCCAGCCGGACTCTCTTCTCGGCCCAGACCCTGGGCTCGTGCCTGGGTCTCTCTGGTGGCTAATTCTGGGGCCCGTTGGTCCCCCTGGTGTGAGCGGTCCTGTGACTGGGGGCGGTGGGGCCCGGAGCACCCGGCTGTGCTGTTTGGAGGGGGCCTGAGTTGCTTCCCCCTGCACTGTTGAACGGCCCGAGATCGGGGACTGGGGGCAACATTGTAGGACGGAAAGGACCTGGGCCCGGGCACCCAGTAGTGAATGGTCGGCTCTGGGCTGCTGCGGGGGGGTTGGGATCTGTCCGGTGGACAGCGGCACTTACTGGAGGTGTAAAGATGGAGGTCTCCCTTTGGAAAACTGGTGTGTGTGTGTGTGGCCCGCACTGGTGTAGTGTTTCTGCAGTCTGGTGTGGCGCAACTGTTTGAAGTAGTCTGGGACCTGCGATGCAGCAGATATTTAACACACCTGAGACGCATGCTGTCTGGGCTGGTGGCATGGACACAAGGACATCATAGTGGTTATTTAGGGCCAGGTGATTGAATCAGGTACGGTGATGATACATCCTCTTATTTCACAGTTGAAGGTGAAATGGGACGGCATTGGCAACCTACTACGTCGCAGGGGAACACGATGGAGCAATACACTACGCCCATCCCAGTGTCGCTGCACCAGACTCATTTGGGAGGGGCTGGAGAGGTTCATGGCACACCAGCTGCTGTGGAGGAACCCTCATGGGCTGAACTTTTGGCTGCCATACAGGCCTCTAGGGTAGCTCTTGAGGGTAAGATAGAAACAATGGCTGTGGAGGTGAATCTTCTACGAGCTGACCTCCGTAAAGTATCTGACAAGGTCAAAGTGGCGGAGGGGTCTATAGTGGACTTGCAGATGGAGGTTTGTGCATTGCGCAAACAGATGATGCAGGTCACTTCCACGGTTGGGATGTTGGAGGCGGGATTGGAGGACTCCGAGGGCAGATCCTAGTGGAACAAGGTGCGCCTCCTTTGGTTTCCAGAGCGTGCGGAGGGGTCCACGGCAGAGGGTTTTGTGGAGCGTTGGATCAGAGATGTATAGTAGCCTGAGGGGTTCTGTAAGGTATTTGTGGTGGAGCGTGCACATAGGGCTCTGGTTGCGCCTCCTAAGCCCGGCACTCCTCCAAGGGCCAATATTGCACGCCTTTTGAACTATAAAGATAGGGACTGTATCCCGCGGACTGCTCGTGAAACTGACAAGACTGTGTTTGGGAATGGCAAAATCTCCATATATCCGGACCATACGAACAAGGTCCAAGCCTCTAGAAAGGGTTTTTTGGAGGTCAAGGCCAAGCTTCGTGCCATGAACATCAGATATATGTTATTGTATCCGGCACCTTTGAAGGTGTTGTCTGGGGGCAAGTCGCTTTTTTTTTTAACATCCTGAAGAGGTCTGGAGATGGCTGGAGCTGTGGGACAAGGTTGGCCCGAGCTGTTCCGGGAGGTCTGGCCTGGGGGCTGCTTGTGTTTCTGGTGTGTATGGCACAGACTGAAAAAAGTGTGGGGAGAGCCAGATGCAGGTTACTGCACAAAGGAGCATTTATTGTGACAGTAGAATTGAAATTCAGCAGGATGGTACTATGGCTGTGGTGGTTCCTGAGCTGGCTGTCGAACTTACAGTGGCACCTGATCTGGGAGTGGAAATGATTTCTGTTGACACTTGATGTTGTTCATCTTTAATGGTTGCTGCACTCAGAGATGCTGCTGGGGGGGGGGGCTGTGCTTCTGTGCTACATATGCCATGTATAGTAAGGGTTATTGAGATCACACTCTACATAGATTCGAATGGGCACTTCATGAGTCTGTTTTATATGATGGGGGCAGTGCTTTTCTGAGACTATGATTGAGTAGGTCTATAGGAACGGCATAAGTTGTAAATGGAGTGGGGGATGGTTACTTCCAATGTGGTGGTAGGGTTCTGGGGTGTTGGTGTATAGGCTGTTGTCCTGGCAGCATTTACACATATGGATCTACCGTATGTTTTAATATGTTTGTTTTACTGTTTATCCGGGTTAGGCTTGGGGGTTTGGTGTTACCAAATTTGTGCAGGTTTGCATGTGTTGGATGTTTCTGGCAGCAGTGAAAGGTTGTGTGTGGGATATGAAGTAAGGACTTGTCTTGTCTTCTCTTTATGGGACGGAGGTGGGGGGAGGAGGTGTAAACGGGAAGGAAGATATGAAGCCTTAACATGCGTCGACAGATTAATACACTGACGTGGAATGTCAGGGGGCTGAAGAGCTACACTGCATGCTATAGGGTGCACTCCTTCCTAAGGTGACATAAGGTTCATATACCTTGTCTCCAGGAAACATCCATGACAGAGGAGGAATCGCGCAAACTGGCTAAGAAGTGGCGGGGTCTGGTGTTCTCCTCGTCCTTTTACTTGTATGCAAGGGGTGTGATGAGATGGATTGCACCTGGGGACCCATTTACACATGTCTAAAGTGACGCGGAGGTGGAGAGGAGATATGTAGTGCTACAAGGCAGTTTGGGTTGGGTGCACCTGACCATTCTTAACACCTATGCACCCAACATAAATGATCAATCTTTCCATGATAATATACCTGAGGTGCTGGGGGAGGGGGTTGGTTGATGCTCCTCTAATATGAGCTGGAGATTACATTGCATATTGGATGGTGAGAAGGACCGGTACCCGTCTAAATTGGGCACTAAACCATTGATGTTAAGATCTCTTGCAGAGGTTATGCACAATATGGGGCTCTGTGATGGGTGGAGGGAACTGCACCCGGATGGTAGGGAGTATACCTGTCAGTCTAAGACACATAATACATATAGTCGACTGGACTGTTTCATCCTGGGTGCACTGACTTGTTCACAGGTGTTGGATGTTAAGCATCTGGGGAGGTTTTGGTTCGATCATGCACCGGTATTGATGCAAGTGCGGTGGAGAACTGATGCCAGGGTGAAATGCAGTTCGCGCATGCCTACGAATTTCCTGATGGATGCTGGCTGTCGTGATAAAATGGCAGTTGCCCTTAAGGACTACATGGACTTGAATTGGGGCATGACTAATTCTAGGGGTATGGAGTGGGAAGCCATGAAGGCTGTAATGAGAGGAGTTTATATAGGCACTGCGGCCCGTATTTATACTTTTTGACGCTAAACTGCGCTAACGCAGTTTAGCGTCAAAAAGTTTAGCGCCGGCTAACGCCATTCTGAAGCGCCATGCGGGCGCCGTATTTATTGAATGGCGTTAGCCGGCGCTAGCAGACCGGCGCTGCCTGGTGTGCGTGGAAAAAAAACACGTACACCAGGCAGCGCCGGCGTTGGGGAAAATGGCGTTAGGGCGTCTTAAAAATGGTGCAAGTCAGGTTGACGCAAAAAAATCGCCTCCACCCGATTTGCGCCATTTTTAACGACGCCCAGACGCCATTTACATGACTCCTGTCTTAGTAAAGACAGGAGTCATGCCCCCTTGCCCAATGGCCATGCCCAGGGGACTTATGTCCCCTGGGCATGGTTATTGGGCATTAAGGCATGTAGGGGGGCACAAATCAGGCCCCCCTATGCCAAAAAAAAATATAAAAAAAATAAAAATGTATACTTACCTGAACTTACCTGAATGTCCCTGGGATGGGTCCCTCCATCCTTGGGTGTCCTCCTGGGGTGGGCAAGGGTGGCAGGGGGGGTCCCTGGGGGCATGGGAGGGCAGCTGTGGGCTCATTTTGAGCCCACAGGTCCCTTAACGCCTGCCCTGACCCAGGCGTTAAAAAGAGGCGCAAATGCGGGGTTTTTTGCCCCGCCTACTCCCGGGCGTGATTTTTGCCCGGGAGTATAAATACGACGCATTTGTGTCGCAGTCATTTTTTTGGACGGGAACGCCTACCTTGCATCTCATTAACGCAAGGAAGGCGTTCACGCAAAAAAATGACGCTCTTTCCTCATACTTTGGCGCTAGACGCATCTTACGCCAAAGTATAAATATGGCGTTGGTTTTGCGCCGAATTTGCGTCGAAAAAAACGCCGCTAATTCGGCGCAAACGGAGTATAAATATGCCCCTGCATGTGGGGTAAGTAAACAACTGGAACAGGAACTTACTGATTGGGATGGTGAGCTGGAAGGTTTGCAGCACCAGACGCGGATAACAAGGAAGGTTGAACAAGAGCGGCTCCGCTTGTATAAGAAGGTTAGGACCTGCTGGGATACTCTAGATAAGGTCACACTTAGATTGTATAGACAGCGCCTTCACAGGGAGGGAGATAGGTCTGGTAAATTACTGGCATGGATCCTCAAGCGGGAAGTTGAATCTCCTCCCATTTTACGTATTCGGAACGCGGATGGTGTGCAGATCACCAATCGCCAGGATATCTTTCGGATCTTAGTGGAGCATTAGCAGGCCTAGTCCAATGCTGGTGCACCAGTCCTAGATGTTGACTTAGGTGAGTTTCTAGAGCGGATGCGACTTCCGTGGCTGGAGCTGGAGAGTATGGAGAGTCTAGAGGCTGAGATAAATGTAGAGGAAGTGAGTGCAGCGGTGGAGTCATTGTTGAAATCGAAAGGGCCGGGGTGGATGGATTCCCGGTTGAGCTATATCAAACTTTTTCTCTTCATTTACAAGGGAGGGTTTTGGCGGTGTTTGAGGAGGCCTGGGAGCAGGGTACTTTGCCAGAGACCATGCACCAGGGCGTTGTCTGCTTAATGCTTAATCCCCCTCCTCTTATCGCCCTCTCACTATGCTGAATAGTGATGTCAAGATCCTGTGTAAAATACTAGCTACTCGATTACGTTGAGTGATTTGGGGCTTGGTGCATGATGATCAATGTGGTTTTATACCTGGTCGTAGTACAACTCATAACTTATGTCATTTGGCACATGTTTTGCATCAAACCATGGAGGCGAGGGACAAATTGGTCTAAGTATCTTTGAACATAGAGAAGGCTATTGATACAGTGGAGTGGGGCTATTTACTGGTCGGTGTTCCGAGGAATGGGATTTGGCCCCCATTTTTGTGCTTGGGTTTGTTTGCTGTACACTGCTCCTTCTGCATGCATTCAGGTGGGCGGAGAACTTTCGGACTCATGGGTGATTGGTAGGGGAACCAGTCAGGGGTGCCCATTGTCAATGCTTCTTTTTGCCATGGCAGTGGAGCCACTGGCGGTCTGGCTACATGAGGAGTTGGTGTCCTGGGGTGTTCGGGTGTGACAGGTCACCCATTTTGTTTCTTTGTATGCCAATAATGCGTTGATATACCTTCGAGAGCCACGTGTTTCTGTGCCCCTGTGGTTGCGATTGCTAGAAGTCTTTGAGGCTATATCTGGTCTTCTGGTTAATAGGAAAAAGTCGCTTCTGTTCCCTTTAGGGTCATTATGTGGTGCCCCGTTGCAAGATATGCCGGTGGTGGGGCTCAGGTGGAGCTTGAAAGTTTTAGATACCTGGGTATCCAGGTCACGCATAATGTGGCGGCTCATGTGACTCATAATGTAGAAGGGGTGGTGGCTGGTCTGGAGCACTCGGTTTTGTTTTGGAATAAGATACCTCTCTCATTGATGGGTAGGGCAGCTGTGGCCATGATGGTATTATTTCTGCAGTCTTTACCTTGTACAGAATTCCTTGTTTCCATTAGCCGCTCGGCTCTTTAATTGTTTGGACAGTTTGTTGATTTCATTGGTTTGGGCTGGTCCTCATAGTAGGATGGTGTTATCCATGCGGCAGAGAGACATGGTAGACGGAAGTTTGGCTACCCCTTATATTAGATACTATTATTATGCAGCACACTTACAACATGCTGCAAGGTGGATGACTCTGTTGGACAGCTGGAAGAAGCAACTATTTGCAGTCATGTTGGGAGGTGAGGCGTTGGTGAATGTATTGATGATGGGTGGCCGGTCGGAGCCTGCTGTTCCTTACCTGGTCAAAACCGCTGCAGGGATTGGGGAGCAAGCCGTTAAGAAGGTGATTTGACGCGCCCCATTCGATGAGGAATTGAAGATTTGGGACTTAGCCCCCTTTTGAAATAAGGAAACTTTAATCTCAAGTGGATGCTTGGAGCGTGGGAGGCTGTCTAGTGGCAGGTGATTTATATCCTAATGGAGAGTTGGAATACATTTGTATTGAGTGCTGGTCAGTTTTTACAGTATGCCAAGCTGGAGACCGTGGTTCGAGAAGTCGGGTCTGGGTTCCCAGGGGTCCCTCCGCCATCAAAGGTGTTGAGTGGGCTGATAAATTGGGGTGAGGAGTCTCACTTGATTACCCTGTTTTAGAAAGCACTTCGGGGGATCAGTCAGGTACAGTGTGTGCAGCACGCAGGGCCTAGCATAGAGAACTGGATGATACTTTAGAGGATGTGGAATGGGATAAGGCGCTGTTGCTGGTCCGTATGGTCTCTTGTAATAACAGGTTTAAGCTACTGCATTTTAATTTTGTACACAGTGTGTATATTACACCTGTTTGCCTTAATAAGATTGACCCAACTAGAGAGGCTGGATGCCCCAGGTATGGGGAGATAAGTGCCTCCTTTCTTCATCTGGCTTGGTCCTGGAGGCAGGTGGTTTGAGGTGTAGATAGGATCACAGGTTTGGGGCTCGGAGCGACACCTCTGACCTGCCTTTTGAGTGTAGTAAAAAGACCACAGGGTAGGCGCATCCAATATAGACTTGCGCAACTCTCTCTGGTGCTGGCTAAGTGTCTGGTAACTATAGGCTGGATGAGTACTCTGAGCCCATCCGTTCCTTACTGGATCCGTGATGTACTGGAATGGGGAGCTGTAGTGAATCCTAGTTTGTTTTAATGGGATAACAGGAGTTAGCTTAGCCTTTGGCTTGCAGACTCGTGTCCCCGTCACCTAGTGACTTTTAACCTACTTAGCTTGCTCTGTCCTAGCCCATTTATTTAATTAATTCCTCTAAGATGGCTGCCTTGTTTATAGTTAGGCCATTTGTTTAGCTTTATGTTATCAGTGACACCGTGCTAAGGCTTCAAATCAAGCGACAAAGAAAAACTGTAGGTGTTCACATTAGGTACGTCGCCTTGACGCTGACCCGGACTTCGTATTCCTCCAGGGTCTGAGCTCGAGACCTCATTCCAAGGCAACAAGGGTTGGGGACTCCTTCCAGGGACATGGCATTGGCAGATTAGGTTTAACATACCCAGCTCTCCTCTAGGTAGAAGGTTAGGTCTATTATGATAGGGTACTAGGACATATTATATACTCTATGGGGGTCATTACAACCCTGGTGGACGGTGTTAAAGCTGCGGAAATACTGCAAAAAGGGAATTATGACCCTGGCGGAAACCGCCAACAAAGACAGCCACTTTAACACTTCGCCCGCCACGGCGGTACAGACAAACAGCGCGGCGGTCACCGCCAACAGACAGGCGGAAGACAATGTACCGCCCACACTATCACAACACACCAATCCGCCACCTTTTCCGGGGCAGATTCACCGTGGATAAAAACACGGCGGAAACAGCTTTTGCTATGGGAAAACGCTCACCTGAACACACTCCACGAGGAACGACGACTCCATGGAGCCGGAACTCCAAATCCTACCTGCCCTTGTCTTTCTGCTCCTCTACGAACAACAGTGACGTAGGTGCAGAACATACCGGTGAGTACTGCAGCTACGACACAGGGGAGGGGGTAGGCAAAAGTTAGGGGGACACCCACCAAACACCCCCACCCCCACCCTCGCATATCACAACATACACACCAATGCATTCAAAAATATCACATTAACAACCCACAATTCCCCCGGAAGAATGCAAAGACAAAGCGAATTTCGGTCAAACAGTGTAATGTGCCAACATACATGTCAAACAAAAATATACTGATATATATCTCGAAATCTGTCATAATCATATATACAATACAAGAAGTAGTGCAGATATGTACACAACAATGTCCGTGCACCAACAGTCCAAAAATGCATGGGCGAGGCCCACAATAGATACCTGACCAAAATCGGAGAGAACACTGCCGGGGCATCTGATAGAAACACTACAGGCACCTCAGGGGGAAGGGAAGGGGGGCACCTCAGCCGGATGACTGCAAAGCCAGATCCACGACGGGGCTCCATGCCCATTGATGTATCCTGGGGAGTGCAAAGCCACAGTCTCACAAGTCTTTACAGTGGGTGGTTTGCCCACTGTACCATCCTGGGGAGTGCAAAGCCACAGTCTCACAAGTCTTTACAGTGGGTGGTTTGCCCACTGTGCCATCCTGGGGGGTGCAAAGCCACAGTCTCACAAGTCTTTACAGTGGGTGGTTTGCCCACTGTGCCATCCTGGGGAGTGCAAAGCCACAGTCTCACAAGTCTTTACAGTGGGTGGTTTTCCCACTGTGCCATCCTGGGGAGTGCAAAGCCACAGTCTCACAAGTCTTTACAGTGGGTGGGTTGCCCACTGTGCCATCCTGGGGAGTGCAAAGCCACAGTCTCACAAGTCTTTACAGTGGGTGGGTTGCCCACTGTGCCATCCTGGGGAGTGCAAAGCCACATTATCGCAAGTAGATGCAGTTCTCTACTGGTACTGGGTGGGACTGGTGCCCAGACTGGATGAGTCTCCCCGTGAAAGTTCCTGTCCTGTCACTGTCCCAGCTGCACATGGGATAAGGAGGCCTGATTCATACCCACACAGTGTTTGCCCTGTTCAGTGGTCTTCACCATGGCGGTTTTTGCCCTGTTTAGCGGTCTTCACCATGGCGGTTTTTGCCCTGTTCAGCGGTCTTCACCATGGCAGTCTTTGCCCTGTTCATCGGTCTTCACCATGGCAGTCTTTGCCCTGTTCAGCGGTCTTCACCATGGTGGTCTTGGCCTTGTTCAGCAGTGCTTTGCCATGGCGGTCTATGGACTGTTCAGCGGTGCTCTGACATGGCGGTCTTTGCCCTGTTCAGCGGTCTTTACCATTGCGGTTTTTGCCCTGTTCAGCGGTCTTCACCATGGCGGTTTTTGCCCTGTTCAGCGGTCTTCACCATGGCGGTTTTTGCCCTGTTCAGCGGTCTTCACCATGGCAGTCTTTGCCCTGTTCAGCGGTCTTCACCTTGGCAGTCTTTGCCCTATTCAGCGGTCTTCACCATGGCGGTCTTGGCCTTGTTCAGCGGGGCTGTGGGATCCTGGTCCCTCCTGGGCACTGACTCCGGCGGTGGTCTCCTGACCAGTAACGATACTTGGGCCCTCCTGGGCACTGACTCCGGCGGTGGTCTCCTGACCAGTAATGATACTTGGGCCCTCCTGGGCTGTGACTCTGGCGGTGGTCTCCTGACCAGTAACGATACTTGGGCCATCCTGGGCACTGACTCTGGCGGTGGTCTCTGGACCAGTGACGATACTTGGGCCCTCCTGGGCTGTGACTCTGGCGGTGGTCTCTGGACCAGTAACGATGGTGCTGGCGGTTGTGTCTGGACCGCCGGAAATGATGGCGCACTTCTCCGCCGTGACACTCACAACAGGCTGGGGAGACTTCCTCGGGACCTTCCCCACCTTCTTTGGAGTTACAGCTGACTCACCAATCGCCTTCGATCCCATTTCACTTGTTGTCCCACCAGGAGTCTTGACACAGTCCCGTCGTCCACTCTCCAATTTCAGAGCCTTTACAGGGGGTGGGCTGACAGTGCCTTGGCTCCGGGTCCTACTGCCTGCCCTGGTGGACGGTGCACTCCAAAAACCTGGAACACGCACCACTGGTACTGGAGGCTTTTTGGCTGAGGCGCTACGACGGGACTGATGAATTGGAGGGGGGGTGGGGGCAAAAAGGTCAATTTGACATAGGGACAGTTTCTGACGGACATTGGGATGGGTAGCTGGAGGGGGTCTGGGAGTGGAGGAAGAGGAGGTGGTTGTAGGAGGTGTCACTTTAGGGGTTTTGGGTGCAGGTGCAGGTACTGGAGGCTGTCGTGAGGTGGATGGATGTTGGGTGAGTGATTGCCGGCGTTTGTGTACTTTGGGAGGGGGCGTCACTGACACACTGGGAGAGGACACAGGGGACGTGTAAATGGCAGTGGAGGTGGTGAGTGCAGGTGAGCGGCTTGTGGTGCTGGGTGTCCTGGTGCGAGTCCTAGTGCCTGTAGATGTGGTGCATGCAGGTGTGTGTGTAGACGAGACTGGGAGGGAGGAGGGAGAAGAGGAGGAGGGGGACACAGTGGAGACAGTGGATGTTGCTGTGTCTGTATGGGTGTGATGCTTGTGTGAGTGCCTGTGGTGTGTGTGTGGTGCCTATGTTTGCTTGAGCTACTTTTGGGTGTTGACTTGTGTGCATGCTTGTCTGTAGGTGTGCTTGGGATGGGCTGGGGTACAGGGGATTGGGTCTGGGTGGAGGAGGTTGGAGGGGGGAGGCTGGACACAGGGACAATGGCTGCCATCAGTGCTGAGGCCAGAGATTGCAGGGTTCGCTGAAGGGCAGCCTGACCAGAATGAATGCCCTCCAGGAATGCATTACTGTGTTGCAACTCTCGTTCTACACTCTGGATGGCATTCACAATGGTAGACTGCCCAACAGTGAGTGACCTGAGGAGGTCAATGGCCTCCTCACTGAGGGCAGCAGGGGTGACTGGGGCAGGGCCTGAGGTGCCTGGGGCGAAGGTGATGCCCACCCTCCTGGGTGAGCGGGCACGGGGCGAACGCTGAGGGGCTGCTGGGAGGGCGGTGCTGGTAGGGGGGTGGTGGCTGTACCTGTAGAAGTGGGGCGCACAGATGGTGCGCCACCACAGGGGAGCTCACATCGGCGGACGAGTCAGTGTCGCTGGTTGGTGATCCTGTGGCCGACGTGAAGCTCCCCTCGCCCTCCGTCCCACTGGTGTATTCAGAGTCTGTGGTTTGGCCCTCCATGGCCATGTGGGATGCAGCTCCCTCGTGCTCTGGTGCCACTGTACCTCCGCCTGATGATGCTGATGTACAAAAGGACAGGGAGAGCAGGAAAAGGGGGGGATACAGAAGAAAGAGAGTTTTAGTGAATGGCATACCGGTACCGTTGGCGGACAAGACAGACGCAGCAGCCCCATGCATTACGCCGTGCTCCTGCCCTCTGCACATGCAATTTCTGGGATATGGCCTACATGGCAATGGTAGAAATCTGCGCACATGGATGGCAAAGGGGCAACCATACCTCAACTTGCCACTGTTCTGAGTTGGAGGAGAGTGCCACATTGGCCTACATTACGGAGGGGCCTTGCCTACCTAACTCGCCTTGGCCTAGGGACACCCACAGCCCACCTCCCCCACCCAGACCCCTCTACTGCATGCAAAGTCCACAGAATGAGGTTGTACTCACCCCCTTGTGTCTGCTGTGATGTCCTCAAGCGCCCATCCAACTCCGGGTAGGCCACCGCCAGGATCCGGAACATCAGGGGGGTCATGGTGCGACGGGCACCCCTCCCACGTTGGGAGGCCATCCCCAGCTGAGCCTCCGCCGTCTTCTTGCTGCAGCGGCGAATGTCCTCCCATCTCTTCCGGCAGTGGGTGCCCCGTCTCTGGTGGGCCCCCAGGGTCCGGACTTCCTTGGCAATGGTACGCCAAATGTCCCTCTTCTGGTGGGCGCTGACCTACATGACATGCACAAGGAAAGAGGAACAATCATTACCTACTGCACCGTCAATGTGAGTGGCCCCCTCCCAACTCTGCCCATGTGGCCCATTCATCCCCATGCATTTCTGTTCTTAGAACTCTGCCCCTTCCCTCTCCCACCCAGCCCTGTCCACCCAGGCCTAGCCCATCCAACTTGCTCCCAGTGTACTGACCTGTTGGTCTGGAGGACCGTAGAGTAGCATGTACTGGGGGAGGACCCCATCCACAAGTTTCTCCAACTCCTGTGCAGTGAAGGCAGGGGCCCTTTCCCCAGACGCAGCAGCCATCGTCGCTTCCAGACCGAGGTCACAGCAGCACTAGCAGTGTAGGTCCTCTCCTGTCGAAGGTCAGGTATCTAGTGATTGAAGAGATAGAAAATGGCGGTGACATCTGCGGCGGTGACGTCCGCGACGGGGCGCATCATCACCGCCGCCGCACCTGTTCATTGGCTCCTGGGACCCATAGGGTCCAATATTAACCAATGCAGCATTGCGCCGCGGTCTACGACCACCTACCGCGACGGTGTCCAACGCCAGCGCAGTTACCCCACAATTCCATTGTCCCAGTTTAGAGGTCAGGCAGCCGCCATTTCAGGGGCCCACATGGCTTCATTTACTACTGCGTCACACATACCGAGGCCTACACTCAAAACATATCCCGGAAGGGTTAATTGTCTGTTGTATTCTTGTGTGTGACTATGGGTACATACCTGGAGGAATGGTGACTGTTTCTTTGCTGTTGTCCTTCTTAGGCACCGTCATTTGGGACATATGGGAAGATGGCAGAATCCTCCGGTGTACCAACCGCTGGTGGACCTGTTGACAATGGAAGAGAGATATTTGATCGTGACCTACCGGTTTGACCATGCCACAATCCAGGAACTATGTACCCAGTTGGAGCCAGACCTGATGTCACCAATCCGCCATCCGACTGGAATCCCCCCTGACGTTCAGGTGCTGTCAGTGCTCCATTTCCTTGCAAGTGGGTCATTTCAGACAACAGTGGCCATGGCATCAGGGATGTCCCAGCCTATGTTTTCCAACGTGTTGTCCAGAGTGTTGTTTGCCCTGCTGAAACACATAAGGAGATACATCATTTTCCCTCAGGTGGAGGATTTGCCTACAGTTAAAGGTGACTTCTATGCCCTTGGACATATCCCCAACGTCATAGGTGCCATTGATGGGACCCATGTAGCTCTGGTCCCCCCCGCAGGAGTGAACAGGTGTACAGGAACAGGAAGAGTTATCATTCCATGAATGTCCAGATGGTCTGTTTGGCAGACCAGTAAATCTCGCAGGTAAATGCTATGTTCCCTGGCTCTGTGCATGACGCCTACATCCTGCGGAATAGCAGCATCCCTGATATGATGGGTGAACTCCAGAGGCACCGTGTATGGCTATTGGGGGACTCTGGTTACCCCAACCTTTCCTGGCTACTAATCCCAGTGAGGAATCCCAGGACCAGGGCAGAGGAACGGTACAATGAGGCCCATGGGCGGACTAGGAGGGTGATCGAACGCACCTTCGGCCTCCTGAAGGCCAGGTTCAGGTGCCTCCATATGACAGGTGGATCCCTATTCTACTCACCGAAGAAGGTGTGCGACATCATCATCGCCTGCTCCAAGCTCCATAACTTGGCATTGTGACGCCAGGTGCCTTTTCTGCAGGAGGATGATCCAGATGACGGTGTTGTAGCAGCTGTGGAGCCCGTGGAGCCTGTGGACAGTGATGAGGATGAAGCTGAGGAAGAAGAAAACGACAACAGGGAGTCAGTCATACAGCAATATTTCCAGTGAAACACAGGTGAGTAAATTTTCATGTTTAACATAACATTAACTTTCACACGTCTACCTCTATCCTGTACCTACATTTCACTCACTATTTGTTAACTGAGTTGTCCCCTTCCATTTCAGTTTCACAAATGTGGTAACCTACGTGTCAACAGCTTGCACCCTTGAAGAGCTTGTGATGTGTGACATTGGTATGTTGGGCTTCCAATGGGTAACCCTTTTGGACACTGTAATTGACAATACAAATTTCAAAATCATAGACTGACTCCAGTTTTATTAGTGTCTCAAGGGTGTTTATTTAAGTGCTAAAAAATGAAGGGGGGTTGTGAAATGGGGATGGGTTATGGTAGAAGAATGTCCATGGCAGAGTCCAGTTTATTAGTCTCACAGGTACATTGCACATCTGGGCATTGGAAGTAGAGCTGGGGCAGTTCCAATCTGGAGAGGGTAACAAAGTGGGACAGTGGGGGGACAATCAAGGTGGTCTCATTTCCTGGCGAGGGTCTTGCCATCTTGCTCTGTCCTGTTCCTGGATCTCAGGGACCGCTTTCGTGGTGGTTGTCCGTCTGCAGGGGGTGGGGTGCTGGTGTGTTGGTCCTGTGGCGGGGCGACCTGTCCACTAGCGCCGGCGGAGGTAGTGGGCATTTCATTGTCCTGGCTAGTGTCAGGGGCCCCTTGGAGTGCCACGGTGTCCCTCAAGGTCTTTTGAATGTCCGTCAGCACCCCTACGATGGTGCCCAGGGCGGAGCCTATGGTCCTGAGCTCCTCCCTGAACCCCAAATACTGCTCCTCCTGCAGACGCAGGGTCTCCTGCAACTTGTCCAGGACCGTCGCCATTGTCTCCTGGAAGTGGTGGTATGCTCCCATGATGGAGGAGAGGGCCTCGTTGAGAGTAGGTTCCCTTGGCCTGTCCTCCCTCTGTCGCACAGCAGCCCTCCCAGTTCCCCTATGTTCCTATGCCTCCATCCCCTGGACCATGTGCCCACTACCACTGCCCCCAGGTCCCTGTTGTTGTTGGGGTGGTGGGTTAGCCTGGGTGCCCTGTAGTGGTGGGCACACCGCTGATTGACCTGTCCTGGGTAGGGAGGTATGGGCCCGCTGGGTGGGTGCTGTGCTGGTGTTCCCAGAGGGTGGAAGGTCGGTGTTGGGCTGTGGCTGGGCAAGGGGAACCGACTGTCCTGAGGCCCACGATGGTCCGGGCTGGTCATCAAGATCCAGTAGGGCAGGGCTGCTGTCGTCACTGTGGGCCTCTTCTGGGGGTGGAGTGGTGTTGTCTGGACCCTCTGGTGTGGTGACGTTCCTTCGGGTTCCTGCGGGGGTATGAGTACATGATTATTGCATGTGTGTGTTTCATGGTGTGCAATGTTTGGGTGTGCGTGTACACCAGTGCAGGCATTCCTGTGTGGGGGCTTGTGTGCTGATGGTTGGGGGGTGTTCTGGGTCTGTGCAGTGGGCATGCTTTAGTGATGGGTATCCATGCTTAGTTATGTCATGCAGGTCTTGGGGTTGGGATGGGTGGTTGGTGTCATGGGTACATTAGTGAGGATTTGGGGTGATAGGGGAGGGTGTGAGGGTGTGGGTGTGTGATAGCATGCAGGTAGGGTGGGGTATATGATAGTTAAGATTTGACTTACCAGTGTCCGTTCCTCCAACGACTCCTGCGAGGCCCTCAGGATGCAAGATGGACAAGACTTGCTCCTCCCATGTTGTTAGTTGTGGGGGAGGAGGTGGGGGTCCGCCGCCAGTCCGCTGTACCGCGATGTGGTGCCTGGATACCGTGGAACGCACCTTCCCCCGTAGGTCGTTCCACCTCTTCCTGATGTCCTCCCTATTTCTTGGGTGCTGTCCCACGGCGTTGACCCTGTCCACTATTCTTTGCCATAGCTCCATCTTCCTGGCTATGGGTGTGTGCTGTACCTGTAAGCCAAATAGCTGTGGCTCTACCCGTAGGATTTCCTCCACCATGACGCTGAGCTCTTCCTCAGAGAAGCAGGGGTGTCTTTGGCGTGACATGGGGTGGTGTGTGTGAGGTGTGGGGTGGTGTATGTGTTGATGAGTGTGGTGAGTGTAGTGGTATGTGGTGTTTTGTGCGTGGTTGTTGTGTGGGTGATGGTGTAGTGTGCCTCTGTGTGATGGGGTTCTCTATTCTGTGCTGTCTCTCTATGGCTTTCTCTCTAATTTCGGGTCGTAGGGGTTTGTGGGTGATGTGGGTGGGTGTTTTATATTGTGTTGGATGTGTGGGAGTGTTGTTTGTATGTGCATCAGGTGTGTGTATTTGGATTTGTCCAATGTGGCGGTGTTTTGGAGCTGTGTGTGTATTTTGAGCGCGCGGTGTGTACCGCCAATGGAATACCGCGGTTGAAAGACTGCCGTGTGGATTCGTGGGTCGTAATGGCATGGGCGTGTTTCTGTTGGCGTGGAGGTGGAGGATTTGTTTCCGCATGTTTATCGCTGGCCTTTGGTGTGGTGGTATTGTGTGGGTGTCTGACTTTCGGCAGATTCCGTGATGTGTGTCATAATAGCTGTGGCGGGCTCCCGCCGCCGCCGCGGTGTATTGGCGGTCTTCTGCACGGCGGTAAGCGCCTTTTACCGCCAATGTTGTAATGACCCCCTATGTCTTTTAATGTTACTGCAAGATGGTGGGGGTCTTCATAATCATGACACTTGTCTTTACAATTCTATTTCTTGCTCTGTTCATTATCCTAATCATTGCAGCCCATGCGATTTACCGCAGATTGCAGATTGTATTAAATAAAAACTATTGAAACATTACTGCATCTTCGTTATTGCCTGTGTTTGGTTGAGACATTATGTATCTGTGAGAAAGGGGTAATCTCCGTTTAATTATGACACTCCCTGAGATGCCATACTTCTGAGTCCATGTGCAAAGGCTGCCACAAATCACCTTTAACTGTTTCGGTTCTTGGTGAGGTACTGCTAGTGAGCCGGAAAGGTTAGGAATACAGTTACAACTTGATGTAGGAGAGGCACAGTCGCCTACAAACATAAGTTCTGTCATCCTTGAACCAGCAGCATTGCCTAGAGCAAGAGTCCAACTACAACAGAGCTACTGAAGAGCAACACATGAGGATGACACGCAAAGAGGAGGGGACACTGGTGGACTTAATTGCCTGGGGAACACTATTAGAACGCTTCACAGGCTTGGAATGGTCTAGTCCTGCATGGAGCACGGATGATGATGGTGACTAATGGAATGTTATGTTGGTCATAAAAGGTGACAACCAACTGTGGAGATGTTGTAATGCTGGTAACCATTGTATATAATCAAATTGGTTACATAAGGATATCCTTGAGTAGGGGAGGCTTGGGGTTTCTGCTACTGTAATGCTTGGTTCTGCTTCATGTTTACATCTGCATCTGTCCTTGTCATCCAACTACGGGATAAACCAATATTGTGATGTCTCACAATGATATGCCCTGCACTGTTTTTTTTTGTTTTTGTTTTTGTTGTTATGCATATTAACCCCTTCGCTGCCAGGCCTTTTCCCCCTCCTGTGCCAGGCCTTTTGTTTGCTCTTTGGGGCAGTTTGCGCTTAGGCCCTCATAACTTTTTATCCACATAAGCTAGCCAAGCCAAATTTGCGTTCTTTTTTCCAACATCCTAGGGATTCTAGAGGTACCCAGACTTTGTGGGTTCCCCTGAAAGAGGCCAAGAAATTAGCCAAAATACAGTGAAATATTTTTGTTTTTAAAAAAATGGGAAAAAGGGGCTGCAGAAGAAGGCTTGTGGTTTTTTCCCTGAAAATGGCATCAACAAAGGGTTTGCGGTGCTAAAATCACCAGCATCCCAGCTTTCAGGAACAGGCAGACTTGAATCAGAAAACCAAATTTGTCAACACAATTTTGGCATTTTACTGGGACATTCCCATTTTTAGGATTTTTTGTGCTTTCAGCCTCCTGTCAGTGACAGAAATGGGCGTAAAACTAATGCTGGATCCCAGAAACCTAAACATTTCTGAAAAGTAGATAAAATTCTGAATTCAGCAAGGGGTAATTTGTGTAGATCCTACAAGGGTTTCCTACAGAAAATAACAACTGAAAAAAAATTATTGAAATTGAGATGAAAAAAACAGCAATGTTTCTCTACGTTTTACTCTGTAACTTTTTCCTGCAATGTCAGATTTTTGAAAGCAATATACCGTTACGTCTGCTGGACTCTTCTGGTTGGGGGATATATAGGGCTTGTAGGTTCATCAAGAACCCTAGGTACCCAGAGACAATAAATGAGCTACACCCTGCAGTGGGTTTTCTTGCTGATTTTGCTGAAATATAAAGAGTGAAAAATAGCTATCAGGAAAACCTCTGTATTTCCAAAATGGGCACAAGATAAGGTGTTGAGAAGCAGTGGTTATTTGCACATCTCTGAATTCCGGGGTGCCCATACTAGCATATGAATTACAGGGCATTTCTCAAATAGATGTCTTTTTTACACACTCTCTTATATTTGGAAGGAAAAAATGTAGAGAAAGAAAGACAAGGGGCAATAACACTTGTTTTGCTATCCTATGTTCCCCCAAGTCTCCCGATAAAAATGATACCTCACTTGTGTGGGTAGGCCTAGCGCTCGCGACAGGAAATGCCCCAAAACACAACTTGGACACATCACATTTTTTGACAGAAAACAGAGGTGTTTTATGCAAAGTGCCTACCTGTATATTTTGGCCTATAGCACAGCCGACACCTAGGGAAACCTACCAAACCTGTGCATTTTTGAAAACTAGAGACCTAGGGGAATCCACATGGGGT
The DNA here is from genome assembly GCF_031143425.1 of Pleurodeles waltl. Lineage (NCBI taxonomy): Eukaryota > Metazoa > Chordata > Amphibia > Caudata > Salamandridae > Pleurodeles > Pleurodeles waltl. The sequence goes on along the minus strand of NC_090438.1, from coordinate 277,023,392 downwards.
GACTTGTGGGGCTCTGACCAGGTTCTGTTACCCAGAATCCTTTGCAAACCTCAAACTTTGGCTAAATAAACACGTTTTCCTCACATTTTGGTGACAGAAAGTTCTGGAATCTGAGAGGAGCCACAAATTTCCTTCTACCCAGCGTTCCCCCAAGTCTCCCGATAAAAATGATACCTCACTTGTGTGGGTGGCCTAGCGCCCGCGACAGGAAATACCCCAAAACACAACGTGGACACATCCCATTTTTCTACAGAAAACAGGTGTTTTTTGCAAAGTGCCTACCTGTCTATTTTGGCCTCTAGCTCAGCCGGCACCTAGGGAAACCTACCAAACCTGTGCATTTTTGAAAACTAGAGACCTAGGGGAATCCACGATGGGGTGACTTGTGGGGCTCTGACCAGGTTCTGTTACCCAGAATCCTTTGCAAACCTCAAAATGTGGCTAAAAAAACAAGTTCTCCTCACATTTCAGTGACAGAAAGTTCTGGAATCTGAGAGGAGCCACAAATTTCCTTCCACCCAGCGTTCCTCCAAGTCTCCCGATAAAAATTATACCTCACTTGTGTGGGTAGGCCTAGTGCTCGTGACAGGAAATGCCCCAAAACACAACGTGTACACATCACATTTTTTTACAGAAAACAGAGGTGTTTTTTGCAAAGTACCTACCTGTATATTTTGGCCTCTAGCTCAGCCAGCCAGCACCTAGGGCAACCTACCAAACCTGTGCATTTTTTTAAACTAGAGCTCTAGGGGAATCCAGGATGGGGTGACTTGTTGGGCTCTGACCAGGTTCTTTTACCCCGAATCCTTTCCATACCTCAAAATTTGGCTAAAAAACACATTTTCCTCACATTTCGGTGACAGAAAGTTCTGGAATCTGCGAGGAGCCTCAAATTTCCTTCCACTCAGCGTTCCTCCAAGTCTCCCGATAAAAATGATACCTCACTTGTGGGGGTAGGCCTAGAGCCCACGAAAGGAAATGGCCCAAAACACAACGTGGATACATCACATTTTTTCACAGAAAACAGATGTGTTTTTTACAAAGTGCCTTCCTGTGGATTTTGGTCTCTAGCTCAGCCGGCCCCAGAGGGGGCGGAAATGGCCTAAAATAAATATGCCCCCCAAGTCCCCGCCCCGGGAGCGACCCTGGCCTACGGGGTCGCTCCCCCTGCGTGACATTGGCGCAAAAAAAAGATCCCCGGTGCCTAGTTGTTTCTGCCCCCTTTGGCGGCAGATTGACCTAAAATCGGCCGATTTGCCCCCAAGGGGGGCAGAAATGGTCTAAATACAATTTTCCCCCAGGGGAGCGACCCTTGCCTAATGGGTCGCTCCGCATCTCTAAAAATACAAACAAACAAACAAAAAACACGAAATAAATTAGCCCTGGCGCCTAGAGGTTTCTGCCCCCCCTGGGGGCAGATCGGCCTAATAACAATAGGCCGATCTGCCCCGGGGTGGGCAGAAATGGCATAAAATAAATTTGCCCCCCCGACCACCCAACCCCCACCCCCGGGAGTGACCCTTGCCTACGGGGTCGCTCCCCTTGCGTGACATTGGCGCAAAAAAAAAAATCCCCGGTGCCTAGTGGTTTCTGCCCCCCCTGGGGGCAGATTGACCTAAAATCAGCCGATCTGCCCCCAAGGGGGGCAGAAATGGTCTAAATACAATTTGCCTTCCAGGGGAGCGACCCTTGCCTAATGGGTCGCTCCCCATCTCTAAAAAAACAAACAAACAAAAAAAAAACACAATTCTTTTTTTTTAGCCCTGGCGCCTAGAGGTTTCTGCCCCCCCTGGGGGCAGATCAGCCTAATAACAATAGGCCGATCTGCCCTTGGGGGGGGCAGAAATGGCATAAAATAAATTTGCCCCCCCAACCACCCAACCCCCACCCCCGGGAGCGACCCTTGCCTACGGGGTCGCTCCCCTTGCGTGACATTGGGGCAAAAAAAAAATCCCCGGTGCCTAGTGGTTTCTGCCCCCCTTGGGGGCAGATTGACCTAAAATCGGCTGATCTGCCCCCAAGGGGGGCAGAAATGGTCTATATACAATTTTCCCCCCAGGGGAGCGACCCTTGCCTAATGGGTCGCTCCCCATCTCTAAAAAAACAAACAAACAATAAAAACACAATTCTTTTTTTTTTTAGCCCTGGCGCCTAGAGGTTTCTGCCTTCCCTGGGGGCAGAAATGGCCTAAAATAAATTTGCCCCCCACCCCCAACCCCTCCCAGGGAGCGACCCTTGCCTACAGGGCCGCTCCCCTTGCGTGACATTGGCGCAAAAAAAAAATCCCCGGTGCCTAGTGGTTTCTGTCCCCCTTGGGGGCAGATTGACCTAAAATCGGCCGATCTGCCCCCAAGGGGGGCAGAAATGGTCTAAATACAATTTCCCCCCCAGGGGAGCGACCCTTGCCTAATGGGTCGCTCCCCATCTGTAAAAAAACTAACAAACCAAAAAAAAACATACAAAAAAATTTGTCCTGGCGCCTTGAGGTTTCTGCCCCCCGGGGGCAGAAATGGCCTAAAATAAATTTGCCCCCCCCAACCCCCCATAGGAGCGACCCTTGCCTACGGGGTCGCTCCCCCTGCGTGACATTGGCGCAAAAAAAAGATCCCCAGTGCCTAGTTTTTCTGCCCCCTTTGGCGGCAGATTGACCTATAATCGACCGATTTGCCCCCAAGGGGGGCAGAAATGGTCTAAATACAATTTCCCCCCAGGGGAGCGACCCTTGCCTAATGGGTCGCTCCGCATCTCTAAAAAAACAAACAAACAAACAAAAAACACAAAATAAATTAGCCCTGGCGCCTAGAGGTTTCTGCCCCCCCTGGGGGCAGATCGGCCTAATAACAATAGGCCGATCTGCCCCCGGGGGGGGCAGAAATGGCATAAAATAAATTTGCCCCCCCAACCACCCAACCCCCACCCCCGGGAGCGACCCTTGCCTACGGGGTTGCTCCCCTTGCGTGACATTGGTGCCAAAAAAAATCCCCGGTGCCTAGTGGTTTCTGCCCCCCTTGGGGGCAGATTGACCTAAAATCAGCCGATCTGCCCCCAAGGGGGGCAGAAATGGTCTATATACAATTTTCCCCCCAGGGGAGCGACCCTTGACTAATGGGTCGCTCCCCATCTCTAAAAAAAGAAACAAACAAAAAAAAACACAATTCTTTTTTTTTAGCCCTGGCGCCTAGAGGTTTCTGCCTTCCCTGGGGGCAGATCGGCCTTATACCAATAGGCCGATCTGCCCCCAGAGGGGGCACAAATGGCCTAAAATAAATTTGCCCCCCAACCCCTCCCCGGGAGCGACCCTTGCCTACGGGGACGCTCCCCTTGCGTGACATTGGCGCAAAAAAAAAATCACCGGTGCCTAGTGGTTTCTGTCCCCCTTGGGGGCAGATTGACCTAAAATCGGCCGATCTGCCCCCAAAGGGGGCAGAAATGGTCTAAATACAATTTTCCCCCCAGGGGAGCGACCCTTGCCTAATGGGTCGCTCCCCATCTGTAAAAAAAATAACAACCAAAAACAAAAACACAAAAAAAAATTTGCCCTGGCGCCTTGAGGTTTCTGCCCCCCCTGGGGGCAGATCGGCCTAATAACAATAGGCCGATCTGCCCCCGGGGGGGGCAGAAATGGCCTAAAATAAATTTGCCCCAGCCCCCCATAGGAGCGACCCTTGCCTACGGGGTCACTCCCCTTGCGTGACATTGGCGCAAAAAAAAGATCCCCGGTGCCTAGTGGTTTCTGCCCCCTTTGGGGGCAGATTGACCTAAAATCAGCCGATCTGCCCCCAAAGGCGGCAGAAATGGCATAAATACTATTTGTCCATCCAGGGGAGCGACTCTTGCCTAAGGGGTCGCTCACCATCTGTAAAACAAAAAACAAAAAATACCCGGTGCCTAGTGGTTTCTGCCCCCCTTGGGGGCAGATCAGCCTAATTAAAATAGGCTATTCTGCCCCCCAGGGGGGCAGAAATGGCCTAAAATAAATTTGCCCCCCAGAGGAACGACCCTTGCCTAAGGGGCCGCTCCCCTTGCGTGAAATTCACGAAGAAACTCCCTGGTGTCTAGTGGTTTCTGTCTGCCTTGGGGGCAGATCGGCCTCAAAAAAATAAAAAAAATGATCCCTGGTGCCTAGAGGTTTCTGCCCCACCTTGGTGGGGGGCAGAAAAGGCCTTTAAAAAAATGCCCCCCCTGGGAGCGACCCTTGCCTAAGGGGTCGCTCCCTTATGCCAATTTCCGTTTTCAAAATAAATCCCTGGTGTCTAGTGGGCTTTTCAAAAGCTGGATTGCTTTACAATCCAGCTTTTGAAACGCTGAGAGAGACTTCAAAGGGAAGGAAATACATTTCCTTCCCATTGAAGCCTCTCTCGGCCTCCTCCACCTGATCGGAAGAGAAATGCTTTGCATTTCTCTTCCGAGCGCGCTGGAAGCTGAGCGTCCAGCATGAAGGAGGAGGCCTCTGTGACAATCAGCACGGGAACCGGTGCTTTGGACGAGATCACCTCGTCCAAGGTACCATAGGGGATAAACTCAATAAAATAGAGTTATAAAAAAAACATAATTATAACTGCTGAATATCTATGGTTTTTTGCAAGTTAATTCAGAACCCAACTATAATGTCCCTACAACCTTTAGTTTTTTAAGTGAATATACCGTGTGTCCAGTTTCCAGCTTGGCAAGTTTTGGAACGGATAATATATATACATAATTACTACAAATATTTATTTTATATGGTATTTTTAAAATATTTTAAATGCGTTACTAGAAATATATACACGTGGTATTTTCATGTTAATACATTTAAGTATTTAAAAAATGTATATAATGTTGATAAATATTTCATTACATAAGTTATTATGCATATATACATACTTATATAAATACAAATATATTTATATGTGTTTGTGTATTTTTATAAGTATACATTTATTAGCATAGCATTAAATATTAGTAGAGGATATCTACTGTACATTATATTACATTTATATATTTCAATCTTTAACTTTTAATACTTTATATATTTGATATGTTTGAAAGAAATCTATAGTTTTGCCTATTTTTGGACGATATTAGTGTCAACTATATTTTTTCTTGATATTTTTGTACTTATTATTATAAGTATAGGAGCAGGATATTGGGGTAGATGATATCTTTGACACAATATTTTTGTCAACTAGTGGGATGGACCTAAGCCCCTCTCTCAGTAGGACTTTGAAAGCTTTATGTGGTTTATTACATAAAGTAAGGCAACAGTTGGACTGCTAAGCCAGCTCTTAAAATCCATGTTTATTAGTGCAGCCCTTGGTTCTCAAAAACAAAACTACACTCTGAAGTCTAAAGACATTGATTGCCCTCCTTGCAGTTGTGCCACTACCAGATTTAAAAAAAACACTGTAAATTATCTAGTTATCTAAGACACTGTAAAAGCATTACAAAGTCATGTGAGCACCCTGTCCCTGAAAGATCAAGCTCAGACAGCTGGATAAATAAAATCATCACAGTTGTGTGGACAGCAAGAACATTTTGTGTGAGCACAGAACTTCTTCCCAATCAAAACCTGTATTCCTGGCTATCAACATGCGGGCGGAACTAAAGTTCCTCTCCTGCTACTGCCACTTAAAGTAGTTTTTCTAGGTTGATCTCATAGGGTTTGATTATGACTTCAGCAGACGGAAAAGCCTGTCCACTGAAATCCCATCCTGTAGGTTGCCACCAGTGTGGCAGCCTCCCCACTGGGCCCATTACGAGTTTCCTGCTGGGTCAGCAGGGGGAACCTCAATTTCCACCCACTGGCCCAGTGGGAAAGGGCCTATAGCATTGTCTCCGGCTCGTAGACGGTGGCAATGCTGTAGCGCATAGGGTGCACAGGCACCGGTTGCAACGTTCACTGTCTGCAAAGCAGACAGTGAACGTTGTGACTGTGCTGGCCAGGGGGGCCTCTTGCACTGCCCATGCCAAGTGCATAGCTGCCCTGGCGGATTAGGACCGCCACGACGACTAATCCTGGTGGTGCTGGCGGTCCGACAGTGGATAAACGGCCACGGTCATAATGTTGCACTCAGACTGCCACCGCAGGTCTGGCGGTCAGTAGACTGCCAGACTCGTAATGATGCCCATAATGTCTGCCGACAGTTGAGCTGTCAGGCCAGACCTAAAAACCTGAGAGTTCTACATTTTGGGAGGTTGAAGGTACTACATCGTCTCGATATCCCGACATACAACATAGTTAAAACCATTGCTTCAACAAAACAATCACTTGCTTGCCATGATGTTGACATTGCATCGAGATTGTTAGGATTAAAGTTATAGATGTGCAGCAATCCAATGGGGGTTGAGGGAATCCGCCATGAAATCAGTAAAAGACACACATAGCTTTGAAGGAGAACTATAAAAGTTTTGTTTTAATCTGTTCTTACTTTAATGAACTTTCTAATGGACACATTTTGCAGAAAAAGGGTAGGAAAAATATGTGTGGGCATCTCCTCCACCTGAATTCACTTTTCCTACTTATTCCAATTGACCAACACTCTATAGAATATGTCTGGAGAGTATACTCTTGGGAAGGTCAGGTGAGTTTTAAAGCAGTGTCTCAGGAAGACCTGGAGGCTCAATGTGGATATAGGGTAAAGGATCTAATGTCCTAAAGGGGAAAAACTATCTTTGGCAAAGTCACTAGTCCTCTTTTTGACAGGCTGGTAGAATTGTTAGTATTATGTATGTGTATTAGTTCACCAGGCCTGGTATTCAGGTACACATTTTTAGTTAGATGTGGAGTTATAACTGGACAAAATGCTGTCGCTCACAGTGCAAAGGTGCTAATAGCTTAAGTAGGTTGACCCATGGCCTACGCTGTATGTTGTGAGAGGTGGAAGCAAAATCTAAATGACAATTGAATGAATTGATAGATGAACACGGGTGATCCAAAGCTCCTTTTTGTATATTAATAGTTGTGCATTTTCTATGTATACATTATTGTGACTACTGTTGCTAGACCTGAAAAAAGGTCAATGTATATTAATATGAGATTTAAACCGGCTCAACTTGGTGAAAATTCTACACAAGGAAATTTGATATTTTGGAGGACTCCAGAAAATGTATTCCCATCAAAGATTTCATTGATTACTCCCTTGCATCCCACGGAGCTCAGACATGTATTTCAAATGTAGAAATCTGTATGAGGAAATGTTTGACTTTTACTAACAGGGATCTGTGAATCAAGCTGTCCAATTTATTACACAGAATTGAAAAATACATCTGAAAATCAATAGTTTTATGCACTGAATGGAATATGAGACTTTCAATCTGACCTGATAAACGGCACACTCAGTTTTTATGTTATTCATTTTAAATTTAAATGCACGGCTCCTTTAGCTATTTTTGGAAATGGTGTGCAAGAGTTAGATGACCTAGTTTATCAATCTCTGAATTTTTATTCAGCAGTAAATTTGTGGTGAAAAGGAGCAATTTTCTGTTAATCATCACATCGCTATATTGTGCCTCTAATCTACTGATATCTGATGGTAATGACGGGACCCAACAACATTTTTATAACACTATGGGGGTCATTCTGACCTCGGCGGTAAAAGTCGCTTACCGCCGGCCAGAAGGCCGCCATAACACCGCCGCGGCCGCGGTAAACCGCCACGGTCATTCTGACCCGCAACTGGCAAACCGCCAAAAACCCGACATCCACAAAAATCCGCCACACCAAAGGTCAGCGGGAAACTGGCGATGACCAAACCTCCACCGTCACGCCAACAGAAATACGCCCATGCCATTCCGACCCACAAATCCCCGCAGCAGTCTTTCAACCGCGGTATTCCATTGGCGGTACACACCGCCGCGGTCAAAATACACACACCTTTACAAAACACATCCACATTGGATAATTCAAAATACACACACCTGAGACACATACACACACCCACATCACCCACAAACCCCTACGACCACAATTGCGAGTGAAGGACAGAGAGAGAGAGAGCACAGCATAGAGTACACCATCACACAGAGGCAAATCACAACATCACCCACACACTTTCCACGCACAAAACACCATACACCACCACACTCACCACACTCTACAACACATACACCACCCCTCACCTCATCCACACCACCCCATGGCACCCCAAAGACACCCCAGGTTCTCTGACGCAGAACTCAGGGTCATGTTGGAGGAAATAGTTTGTGTAGAGCCCCAGCTCTTCGGGGCACAGGTGCAGCACACCACCATTGCCAGGAAGATGGAGCTATGGCAAAGAATAGTGGACAGGGTCAACGCTGTGGGACAGCATCCACGCAATCGGGACGACATCAGGAAGCGGTGGAACGACCTACGGGGGAAGGTGCGTTCCATGGTATCAAGGCACAACATTGCGGTGCAGAAGACTGGCGGCGGACCCCCACCTACTCCCCCAGAATTCACAGCATGGGAGGAGGAAGTCTTGCACATCCTGCATCCTGAGGGCCTCGCAGGAGTAGGCGGAGGAATGGACTCTGGTAAGTCAAATCTTCACTACTTCATTCCCTCCACCCCACCTGCATGCCAAATCATACCCCCACCCTCACCCCCACCCCCATCACACCAACTCCTTGCTAATGGCTCACCATCACAACCCACCCATCCCAAAACCTAGCCCTGCATGCCTCCCCAAAGCATGGACACCCATCCCCAAAGCATGCCCACTGCACACACCCATCACCCCCACAAGCCACCGTCACAAAAGCCCCCACAAGGGAATGCCAGCACTGGGGGACACGGCCACCCACCCATTACACGAAATGCCACCACACCGCCACGGAGGGTCCAGAGATGTCCATCCCACCCCCAGAAGAGGCCCCCAGTGATGACAGCAGCTCTGTCTCCCTGGATCCTGATGACCATCCCGGCCCATCGGGGACCTCGGGACAGTCGTTTCCCCACAGACAGCCACAGGCTACACCAGACCTAACCCCCTCTGGGACCACCAGCACAGCTCCCACCCAGCGGGCCCATGCCTCTGTCTCCAGGACACGTCAATCAGCGGTGTGTCCACCACTACAGGGCACCCAGGTTGACCCACCACCCCAACAACAACAGGGATCTGGGGGCAGTGGTAGTGGGCACACCGTCCAGGGGACAGAGGCCCAGGGAAACAGGGGAACTGGGAGGGCTGCTGTGCGACAGGGGGGGGACAGGCCCAGGGAACCGACTCTCCAAGAGGCCCTCTCCTCCATCATGGGAGCATATCACCACTCCCAGGAGACGATGGCTACGGTACTGGCCAGGTTCCAGGAGATCCAGGTCATGCAGGAGCAACAGTACATGGGGTTCAGAGAGGAACTGAGGAACATTAGTTCCACAATGGGGACCATCGTCGTGGCCCTAACCCAGATAGTCACCACATTGCGGGACCATGTGGCACCACAAAGGGCCCCTGTCACTAGCCTGGACCAGGAACAGCCTACCACCTCCGCCGGCGCTAGTGGACAGGAGGCCCCCACACAACGACAGGCCACCAGAACCCCACCTCCTGCAGAAGAAGAACCACCCCGCAAGCGGAACCTGAGATCTCACAAGAAGACAGAGTAGGATTGCAAGACCCCCGCCAGCAAACAATACCCCCTGATGTCATCCCACTGTCCCACATTGTCACCCTGTCCAACCTTGAACTGCCCCTGCTCCATCCTTCCACAGGCATATGGACAATGCACCTGTGCGACTGAGAACTGGACTCTGCCATGGACATTACTCCACCATCACCCATCCCCGTTTTACAATCATGTTCCATAAATTTAGCACTTGAATTAAATCACTTTTTGCACTAAAAAAATCTGGAGTCTGCTTGTAATTTGAACAAATGTATTAGACATAACGGTGCCAAAATGTTCAGTTACATTGTGATGACAACATACCACTGTCACACAGCTGTAGTCCATGGGCAAACAAAGCAGAGGTCACGCAGTGGGGCCCACAGCTCTGAAAACGGAAGGGAAAGTCACAACTCAGTTAACAGGAACTGGCGTGGAACTCAGACAGTAGAGAGGCAGGAGACTTTAAGTAAATGTAAAATGGCGTGGTTGATTCGTACCTGTCTGCTACTGAAAATACTGTTGTATCACTGTGTCCCTGTTGTCTGTGTCGTCCCCGTCGTCCTCCTCCTCTTCACTCTCCACAGGCTCCACAGCTGCTACAACACCACCATCTGGACCATCCTCCTGCAGGAAAGGCACCTGGCGTCGCAAAGCCAGGTTGTGAAGCATACAGCAGGCCACGATGATATGGCACACCTTCTTTGGTGAGTACATTAGGGATCCCCCTGTCATATGCAGGCACCTAAACCTGGCCTTCAGGAGGCCGAAGGTTCTTTCTATAATCCTCCTAGTTCGCCCATGGGCCTCATTGTAGCGTTCCTCTGCCCTTGTCCTGGGATTCCTCACTGGGGTAAGTAGCCACGACAGGTTGGGGTAACCAGAGTCACCTATTAGCCACACACGGTGTCTCTGTAGCTGTTCCATCACATAAGGGATGCTGCTATTTCGCATGATGTACGCGTCATGCACTGACCCAGGGAACTTGGCATTTACATGGGAGATGTACTGGTCAGCCAAACAGACCACCTGGACATTCATAGAATGATAACTTTTTCTGTTCCTGTGCACCTGCTCACTGCCACTGGGGGGAACCAAGGCCACATGGGTCCCATCAATGGCACCAATGATGTTGGGGATATGTCCAAGGGCATAGAAATCACCCTTTACTGTAGCCAAATCGGCCACCTCAGTGAAAACAATGTAGCTCCGCATGTGTTTCAGCAGGGCAGACAACACTCTGGACAAAACCTTAGAAAACATAGGCTGAGACATCCCTGATGATATGGCCACTGTTGTTTGGAATGATCCACTTGCCAAAAAATGGAGTACTGACAGAACCTGCACCAGAGGGGGAATCCCTGTGGGTTGGCGAATGGGGGACATCAGGTCTGGCTCCAGCTGGGCAACAGTTCCTGTATAGTGGCTTGGTCAGGTCTGTATGTAAGTATGACATGTCTTTCTTCCATTGTCGACAGGTCCACCAGCGGTCTGTACACGGGAGGATTCCTCCATCTCCTCGCAAGTCCCAGCGGACGGTGCCTAGGAAGGACAACATGGAGCACAGAGTCAAGCAACCCACAGGTACGTAACCACAGCTTGCACAGTACACGATTCGCTATGCATTGAATGGCTTGTATGAGTGGCAATGCAAGGCCTAGGCCTGTGTGACGCCGTAGAAATTCAGCCATGTGGGACCTTGAAATGGCGGCTGCCTGACCTGTGAAGTGTGACAATGGGATGTGAGGTCAATGCGCTGGCATGGCACACCGTGGCGGTAGGCGGTCGAAGACCGCGGCGCAAAGCAGCATTGGTTAACATAGAACCCTATGGGTCTCAGGAGCCAATGACGATGTGTGCCGGCGGTCGCGGTACGCACCGCCGCGGTACGCACCGCCGCGGGCGTGACCTCCATTTTCTAACTGCTTAATCACTCGAGACCTGATCATCCACAGGAGAGGACCTATACTGCAAGTGCTGCTGTGAACTCGGTCTGGAAGAGACAATGGCTGCTGCGACTGGGGAAAGGGCCCCTGCCTTCACATCTGAGGAATTGGATAAACTCGTTGATGGGGTCCTCCCCCAGTATGCGCTACTCTACGGTCCTCCAGACCAACAGGTAAGTACACTGGGAACACGTAGTATGGGCTATGCCTGTGTTGAGTGGGGTGGATGTAAAATGGTGGGGAGGGGAGCGTATGAGGATAGCAACGCACGACAGATGAGAGCATGTGCCACATGGCAAGGTTGGGGAGGGGGGGCCACTCACATCGACCATGCAGAAAAGTGATGATATTTCTTTTTCCACCCTGTCCATGTCACATAGGTCAGCGCCCATCAGAAGATCGACATTTGGCGTGCCATCGCCAAGGACGTCCGGGCCCTGGGGGTCCACAACAGACGGGGCACCCACTGCCGCAAGAGGTGGGAGGACATCTGCCGCGGGAGCAGAAAGACCGCCGAGGCTCTGCTGGGGATGGCCTCCCAACGTAGGAGGGGGGCCAGTCGTCAATTGACCCCCCTGATGTCCCGGATCCTGGCGGTGGCCTACCCCGATTTGGATGGGCGCGTGAGGACATCACAGCAGACACAAGGGGGTGAGTATCAGCACATTCTGCTATATTAGCGCACAGTGGAGGCATCTGGGTGGGGGAGGAGGGCTGTGGCTATCTCTAGGCCAGGGTGGTTTCTGTAGGCTAGGCCCCTCCGTTAGACATGGCCCTGTGCCCCCGCCCCCCACCTCTGTAGGGTGCTAAGTACAGCTATCCATGGCCCGGGCTCACCTATGTGTGCATTTGTCGTCCATAGACTTGTAGGCCAAGTCACAATAATTGAGTAGTGTACCCCGAGTGCGCGGCGTAGTGCAGGGGGCTTCTGTGTCTGTCCTCTCCGCCAACGGTGCCGCCAATGCATGCACTCAACATGTCTTTCTTTCTTCTCTCCCCCCCTTTTTTTTGTTTTTCCTGCTCATGTGTGCATTAGCATCATCAGGCGGAGGAGAAGTGGCATCGGCGCACGAGGGAGCTGCATCTCACATGGGTCCGGAGGGCCCTGCAACTGACTCAGACTTAACCAGTGAGACGGAGGGCGAGGGGGGCTCCACAACGGGGACCCGTGGAGACGCCAGCGACACCGACACGTCCTCGGAAGGGAGCTCCCTTGTGGTGGCGGCACCATCCGTGCCCACCGCAAAAACAGGTACAGCCGCCACCCAGCGCACCAGATCCACCCTCCCAGCAGCCCTCCCAGCAGCCCCTCAGCTTTCGCCCCGTGCCCGCCCGGCCAGGAAGCCGGCCATCTCCTTCGCCCCTGGCAACTCAGGTCCTGCCCCAGTTACCCCTGCTGCCCTCAGTGAGGAGGTCATTGACCTCCTCCGGACGCTCATTGTTGGGCAGTCTACCCTTTTGAATGCCATCCAGGGGGTGGAAAGGGAGGTGCATCGGAGCAATGCATACCTGGAGGGCATTCATTTGGGTCAGGCTGCCCATCAGCGATCGTTCAACGATCTGGCCTCAGCACTGACGGCAGCTATTGTCCCTGTGTCTAGCCTCCCCCCTCCAACTTCCTCAACCCAGTCCCACTCCCCTGTTCCTCTGCCTATCCCAGACACACCTACAGACCAGCCTGCACACACATCAACACCCAAGGGCAGCTCATCCAGACATAAGCACCACAGATCACACAAGCATTCACCCAAGCAACATCCACATGCAGACACAGCAACACCCACTGCCTCCACTGTGTCCCCCTCCTCCTCGTCTCCCTCCTCCCTGCCTGTGACGTCTCCACTCACACCTGCATGCACACCACCATCAGCCAGTACGTCCATCACCACCACACCCACCAGAACAGTCCGCACACGTGCAGTCACCACCCCCACTACCATTTACACATCCCCTGTGTCCTCTCCCAGTGTGTCTGTCACCCCCTCTTCCAAACCACACAAATGCAGGCAGCCACCCACCCAACAGCCATCCACCTCACGACAGCCTCCGTCACAAGCACCTGCACCCAAAGACAGCACACTTGACTCTCCTACAACCACATCCTCTTCCTCCACTCCCATACCCACTACAACTACCCGTCCCTGTCTTTCTAAATTGATTTTCCTTTCCAACCTTGACCTCTTTCCAACAACTGACCCACCCCCTCCATCTCGTAAGAGTCCAACCAGCACCTCAGCCACCACAAGCCCAGCACCTACTAGGACCATCGTTCAGGGCTATTGGAGTCCACCAGCTCCTAGGGCAGGAACATAGGCCAGCAGCAAGGGGACAGCCAGCCCACCCCCTGGGAAAAGAAGCAAAAAAGTGAAGGGCCGGCGCCACAGGCCTGAGACGGCTGCCCCCAAGGACACCAGCCTTGCACCGTCACCTGGCCCATCCACCAAGGGAGGCAAGGGCCCCAGAGATTCTTCCAAGGAGGGCAAGGGCCCCAGAGATACTTCCAAGGAGGGCAAGGGCCCCAGAGATACTTCCAAGGGAGGCAAGGGCCCCAGAGATTCGTCCAAGGAGGGCAAGGGCCCCGGAGATACTTCCAAGGGAGGCAAGGGCCCCAGAGATTCGTCCAAGGAGGGCAAGGGCAGCAGGGCGAAGAAGTCCGGCAGCAGGCGAGCTGCCCAGGAGGGCCCCACCAGCCCCATTTGGGGTGTGACGGAGGACACCCACTGGCCCAGGAGTCCAGCACAGGAGGGCCCCGCAAGCGATAGGTCGGATGGCGACTGAGCGGGAATGATTGCCCAGATCTGGTTCCCTAGGAACACAAGACAAACACCGCTGAACAGGGCCCCGCCGTGAGAAGCACCGCTGAACAGGGCCCCGCCGTGAGAAGAACCGCTGAACAGGGCCCCGCCGTGAGAAGAACCGCTGAACAGGGCCCCGCCGTGAGAAGAACCGCTGAACAGGGCCCGCCGTGAGAAGAACCGCTGAACAGGGACCCGCCGTGAGAAGCACCGCTCCGCTGGGCCCCGCCGTGAGAAGAACCGCTGAACAGGGCCCCGCCGTGAGAAGAACCGCTGAACAGGGCCCCGCCGTGAGAAGAACCGCTGAACAGGGCCCCGCCGTGAGAAGCACCGCTCCGCTGGGCCCCGCCGTGAGAAGCACCGCTCCGCTGGGCCCCGCCGTGAGAAGAACCGCTGAACAGGGCCCCGCCGTGAGAAGAACCGCTGAACAGGGCCCCGCCGTGAGAAGCACCGCTGAACAGGGCCCCGCCGTGAGAAGCACCGCTGAACAGGGCCCGCCGTGAGAAGAACCGCTGAACAGGGCCCGCCGTGAGAAGAACCGCTGAACAGGGCCCCGCCGTGAGAAGAACCGCTGAACAGGGCCCCGCCATGAGAAGCACCGCTCCGCTGGGCCCCGCCGTCTCTGCACCGCTCCGCTGGGCACCGCCGTCTCTGCACCGCTCCGCTGGGCCCTTCATCTCAAGCACCGCTCCGCTGAGCCCTTCATCTCAACCACCGCTCTGCTGGGCCCTTCATCTCAAGCACCGCTCAGCTGAGCCCTTCATCTCAAGCACCGCTCCGCTGGGCCCTTCATCTCAAGCACCGCTCTGCTGGGCCCCGCCGTCTCTGCACCGCTCTGCTGGGCCCTTCCTCTCAAGCACCGCTCCACTGGGCCCTTCCTGTCAAGCACCGCTCCGCTGGGCCCTTCATCTCAAGCACCGCTCCGCTGGGCCCTTCATCTCAAGCACCGCTCCGCTGGGCCCTTCATCTCAAGCACCGCTCCGCTGGGCCCCGCCGTCTCTGCACCGCTCCGCTGGGCCCTTCTTCTCAAGCACCGCTCCGCTGGGCCCTTCCTGTCAAGCACCGCTCCGCTGGGCCCTTCATCTCAAGCACTGCTCCTCTGGGCCCCGCCGTCTCTGCACCGCTCCGCTGGACCCTTCCTCTCAAGCACCGCTCCGCTGGGCCCTTCCTCTCAAGCACCGCTCCGCTGGGCCCTTCATCTCAAGCACCGCTCCGCTGGGCCCTTCCTCTCAAGCACCGCTCCGCTGGGCCCTTCCTGTCAAGCACCGCTCCGCTGGGCCCTTCATCTCAAGCACCGCTCCGCTGGGCCCTTCATCTCAAGCACCGCTCCGCTGGGCCCCGCCGTCTCTGCACCGCTCCGCTGGGCCCTTCCTCTCAAGCACCGCTCCGCTGGGGCCTTCATCTCAAGCACTGCTGGCCCATTGGCAGGGCCGGATATCTGTGTCGGGCAGGGCTTCACGAAGCACTCTGGGCACCATTCCTCCTCCATAACCAGTGGAGTCTGTAATCCACGGGATGGACTGTGGCTTTGCACTCCCCAGGATGGTACAGTGGGCAATCCACCCACTGAAAAGACTTGTGAGACTGTGGCTTTGCACTCCCCAGGATGGTACAGTGGGCAATCCACCCACTGTAGAGACTTGTGAGACTGTGGCTTTGCACTCCCAGGATGGTACAGTGGGCATGGAGGCCCCTCGTGGATCTGGCGTCGTGGACTCATGTGGCTGAGGTGCCCCCCCTTCCCTTCCCCCTGAGGTGCCTGTGGTTTTATTATCTGATGCCCCAGCAGTGTTCTCTCGAATGGAATCGGGTCTCGTGTGTGGGCTTTGCCCATGTGTTTATGCACATTGGCCCACGGACAATGGCATGTAGCCAATATGTGCCGGACTTTTGGACTATGTTCATATTCTTCATGTTGTGATTTATTTGTTTTAATAATCTAATATTTCACTTAAGTTCAAATATGCATTAATATACTTCTATTTTAATGATCATTTTATTTTGTCTTTGAATTATTCCGGGGGGTTTGGGGGGTGTAAATCTGACTTGTTGCTCTGCATTGGTGTGTGGGGATTTGGGGGGGGGGGTGTCGCGTATGTGTGTGCCCGTAATCTTTTCTCCTCCCCCCTCCCCTGTGTCGTAGGTGCAGTACTCACCGTTGTCTCCTGCGGCGGCGTTCGTGCTCCTGGTGGAGGAGCAGGTAGACAATCGCTGGTAGGATGTTTAATTCGGGTTCCATGCTGTCCAGATTCCTTGTGGAGTGTATAGAGGTGAGCGTTTTCCCGTTCGTGATCTGTTTCCGCCGTGTTTTTATCGGCGGGGCTCCCGCCCCGGAAAAGGTGGCGGATTGGTGGGTCGTGATAGGGTGGGCGGTACATTGTCTGCCGCCTGTCTGTTGGCGGTGACCGCCGCGCTGTTTGTTTGCCCCGCCGTGGCGGTCGGAATGTTAAAGTGGCGGGCTGTGTTGGCGGTTCCCGCCAGGGTCAGAATTCCATTTTTTTGACCGCCTGCCTGTTGGCGGGCTGGCCGCCGCTTTAACACCGACCGCCAGGGTTGGAATGACCCCCTATGTAAGCAGTGTGTTATATCTGTTAATTCAGTAATTTCCTTTATTTATTCCCTTAGTTTTTACTGTAATCTATAAGGATTCGCTTTGGTGTGTACTTTTTAAGTTACTTACCATAGTGTCAGACTAGAATGCTTATATGTCATTAAGAACTCTGCCATGAAAGGACTCTGAATGCTGATAGGTCGGAGGTCTCTTTTATTTTGGCATCTCTAATAAACAACACTGTTGGTTTCTTGCTTTTCTATAAATTAGTACCTTCTTTTGATACCATGGGCCATATGTACGAAAGCTTTTTCCCATAGACACAGAATGGGTAAAATCCTTTGGTACATTTGGCTTCATGTGAGGTCAGTCCTTGTTGCTGCTTCCAGCATAAGACATTAATCTTATGTGCAGGGCCCTCTCTCCTCCCCTGGGTCTCTCCCAAAATGTTGCCATCTGTTGCTAAACCTGGTTTTGTTGGCATCAGGACTTAGCACTTACTCCCTGCTAACCAGTGGAAAAGTGCTTGTGCTCTGTCCTCAAAACATAGTACAATTGGCTTATTTAATGTACATGTAAGTGTAGGAAGGTGGGTCTGTATATACTATACCAAAATGAGGTATAGTGTGCACAGAGTCCAATGGATCCTCAGAGGCTTTGCAGAGGCCTAAGTAGATAATACTAATGCATTCTTTTGTGTTAGTCTGGTATAGAAGTTAGGCTTCTCATAGTGTAGTGCTAAGCATTTGTTGTACACACACAATCAAGAAATGAGGTACACTGTCAATGACTAACTATATGCCAAAGTTTTTACATATCAAAAATATACTTAGTTACTTTATTTCTAGAAACAAAAGGATCTTTGTTGCAGGTGAGTACAGTTTCAAGAATGTATCACTTTCAGGTATAAAATTCAGTTTGTTTAGGATTCATAAATAAAACAGTTTACAGGTAAGTAATACTTTTCAGTTTCAAAAGTAGACATAGAGCAATTTGTCATTGAAAGCAATGCAGTCCTGGTGGAGGAAAAGTAGCACAATTTACAGATAAATACTCAACTTACGATCCCAGTCTCCAGGAGTTACGGTGTCCACAGGGCAAAGTTTAGGAAGACTCCAAAGGTGCACCACCAGCAACACGGGGCCAGCCAGGTGCAGAGGCCAAAGTTGGCATTAGGTGCCCAACGGAAACCTATGGAGACAGGGAGCACTTAGAAGAAAACAGCTGGCAGGTAAGAGTTTAAATCAGCACCTGGGGGGACCACAGGTCAGCACCACACACCCTCAGCTGCACAGGGGCGGCTGGGTGCAGGGCGCAAACACAGCATCGGGCGCCTAATTCTTTTTAAAGAGGAACCCCCGGATGCTGCAGGCGTGGTCCCGGGAGTCGACTGTAGAAAACCAATTGCTGGACAGGTAAGTAGAGAGCCCACTGGACATTGTTGAACTGTCCTGTTGGGTTCCTCAAGGCCAGGGGGCTGCGGATGCAGGGGTAACTTTAGGTGTCGGGAAATCTTCATCGATTCGGTCAGAGGGGTCCTCTGCAATTAGGCTGCAGGCGTCATCCTGTTGGTCAGACGGCCTCAACCCAGGGTGGACTCAAGGTCGGAATCGCCTGGGGTCTCTCTCTGGTCCGATGGGCCACCTGGACTCGGGCCGTGGGCCTTGGGTGCAGAGTGGGCAGAAGTTTCAGATCCAGGGCAATTCTGGAGACATTCTTGGATTTTTTTTGTGGACATGGTCAATGTCCTGGGGAGATCTTGGTCCTTGGGTAGGCAGGCAGTCCTCCAGGGGTTTGTAGAGGTCCCTGGTCCTGCAGGATGAGTCGCGTCTTGTAGCAGGAGTCTTAAAACTGAGACAGGCCAGTAGGGTTGAGGCCAAGTCAGTTGTTGTCTGGAGTCTTCTCTGCTGATGCAGCTCTTCAGTCCTTCTTCTTCCTTTCAGGTCACAAGGAATCTGAAAAACAAGATTCAGGGGTGCTCCTAAATATAAGATTTAGGGGCATTACATTGGGTCAGAGGGTAGTAGCCAATGGCTATTGTCCCTGAGAGTGGCTACACCCTTCTTGTGCCCACTCTCTTTAGGGAGTGAGGCACATTCCTAACCCTATTGGCTAACATCATCCAAAAAGAGATGGAGGATTCTGCTTGGAGAGGTTCACCTCAGCTCTGGGCACCTTAGGGGTGATCCTAGCTGGGATGGGCACACCTCCTGGTGTTTACTAATTTTCTCGCTGGATCTGCTGCCCAAAGTGGGGTTTATTCAGGGGGAGTGAAGGGGAAGCATCTCCTCTAGCTGGAGTGCCCCAGGGCAGTGAAACCTGAGGCAGGAGCCTTTGAGATTCACCACAAAGTGTTGTAGTTCCAACATGGGGGAGATGTGAAGCACCTCCAATCAGAGTAGGCTTTGTTCCTTACCTCAGAGAGCAAAAAGGCTCTCATTCCATGGGGGTCAGAAACTTGTCTGATAGTGGCAGGCTGGTACAGACCGGTCAGCCTTACAATAGAGGGTTGGGTGAAATACAGGGGGCATCTCTAAGATGCCCGCTGTGTGCATTTTGCAATAAATCCAATACTGGCATCAGTGTGGGTATATTGTGCTGAGAGGTTTGATACCAAACTTCCCAGTTTTCAGTGAAGCCATCATGGAGTTCGGACTTCAGAATGACAAACTCCCAGACCAAATACTCAATATGGCTACACTGCACTTACAATGTCTAAGAATGGACTTAGATACTGTAGGGGCATATTGCTCATGCAGCTATGCCCTCACCGGTAGTTTAGAGCTGCAAGGCCTGCTAGAGGGGTGACATACCTATGCCACAGGCAGTGGTTTGTGGGCATAGTACACAGAGAGGGATGCCATGTCGACTTTACCTTTTTCTCCCCACCAACACACACAATCAACAATGGGAGTGTGCATGTGTTTGGTGAAGGGTTCCTTAGTGTGGCACAATACATACTACAGCCCTTAGAATCCCTCCCTGGCCACAGGGCCCCTGGTACGACTGGTCCCTTTTACAAGGGACTTAGCTGTGTGCCAGGGGTGTGCCAATTGTGGAAGCAATTGTACAGTTTAGGGAAAGAACACAGGTTCTGGGGCCTGGTTAGCAGGATCCCAGCACACACTCAGTCAAGTTTGCATCAGATATCAGACAAATAAAATATATGATAATGTTAATTTTGGTGCGTTAAACCCCAAAATCTGCATGTTATTCCCCACCAACTCATAATAGGTGTTATTAATCGCATACGATAACTAACATACCCTGTGGTATTGTTATTTATCTGGTTCAATAAATAGCACCTAACCTCATAATTAGGGCCCTAGTGTCTACTGTCAAATTAATTGTAATTTTAAATCGTTTTTAATGGTAAAGTCTAATTTTAAGTCACAATTATGAAAAGGCCACTTACAGAAAGTTTGCATTTTCTTGTCCTAACCATTTGTGCTTTCTGCCAGTCATTGGTCCCATGTCTGTGAATGGCTATGGTGTTGGGGTTTGTGTATTCCTTGCAGAGTGACACAAAAGGGCAGTAGGTGTTTACGGGGTGGGCTATCCTTCCAGGATGGTGAGGGTGTAGCTGTGCTTTGTCCTACTTACACTTGAAAGGGCTTGTCTCCATCACACACAAAGGAACTTGACACTAGTCTTTTGCCGCCCCAGACTTCTTGGAGTATTGACAGGGGGAGGGGAATGTGGTATCCTAGTAACTTCTAGATGCGTGCGCTCTGGGCACGAGAGATAAGGTGAGAATGTTGTGTTCGCTCTAGAAGGGGCCTTTGGAATGTGGAGGGGAGAGAGCGACAGTTGACGGGGAGAAAAGAGGATGTTGGTTGGCGTAGGGCTATTTGTTTGGCTACTATCTAAATAAACCATTGCCACTTCAATCATCTACTGGTGTTGTTCGTGCCTGCTTCTCTGCCGACCTTCTTACATTGGTGACGAAGGTGAAAGCGGATCTGAGATGAGTAGAGCCTGTGAAGTCTGCGGAGGGGAACGCTAGACTGCTCAGAAGTAAACAAGCGTCAGCTGAGCCCTAACAACACGCCTGTGAATCTTCCCTGCCAAGTCGTTCACATCCAGGTATTTCATTTTGTGCCGGCGTGTTTCTTTTTTCTTTTTTGGCTTCAACTCTTCCTGGAGCTTCGCCGCGCGAGGACCCAACGCGCAAACCCTAGCAACAGTACCCATTGAGGCAACGCGTCTTGTGCTGGGGTTTAAGCTTCGTGAGGAACTCACGCGCACACCCCTGGCAACAGTAACCATCGACGCGTCCTGAAACATTGCGTCTTCTACTGAGGCCCATGTTCTCCGGCAACTGTAACCTACAGTCTGCCTTCATTCGTGCCTCACTCTGAGACGCATTAAATCTTACCTTCCGCTCTGAATTGTGCCGATTATTCTTCTGCTCTTCGGAGTGTTGAGACTTTCAGTCACACACGGCAATAGAGGTATCATCATCGAATTGTGTGCCATTTCTTACTGCTGTTTTAACCCACTTTAACTAATTGTGTGCCATTTCAAACTGCTGTTTCAAGCTACTTTAACTCAACCTGCCGATCACAGAGTTCTCTTTTCACTGGTCGTAATGCAGAATGTACCTGCTGCACCGTTCTTTTTAACTTCTCCCAGTGACCCACCCATTCCATGGCAAAAGTGGAAAAAGGTATTTAACAACTATGATAGGGTGTGTGGTACTTCATTAAGCGCCGAAAGGAAGACATCACTTTTAATGCACTGTTTAGGCACTGTGGGCCAAGAAGTCTTTGAAAATCTCCTTGATCTTTTGGATACAGACTCTACTGGCCTCAACGAATTTGAGATTTGTTTAAAGAAACTGGATCTGCATTACTTACCAAAAGTAAGTACAGTTCTTGAAAGGTACCAATTTGGAAAAAAGGATGCAACGCCAAGGTGAGACGATGGAGCAATAAATAACCGAGCTCAGAAGGCTTGCTTCTACCTGTGCCTTTGGAAATTCTTATGAGGAACGTTTGAGGGATCAATTCATGCTTGGCTGCTCCTTGGAGAAGGCAAAGGAGAGCATGTGGCAAAAGGACAATCCATCTCTAGACGAAGTTCTAGTATTGGCCAGAACCTGTGAACACTCCAAGAAATGTGTTGAAGTACTTCGAAAAGACTCCATTGTATCTGACAGAACAAGGGATGAAGGAGCCTCTGTGAAAGCAATACAATGCAACAATACTGACAATAAAGTTAGTGGGGAATCAGTAAAGTCAAAGAAAACATTTGCTGGGAAGTGTTCTCGGTGTGGGAATATCGGCCACATGGCCAATAACAAGGAATGTCCTGCCTGGAAAATACTCTGTAGGAACTGTGGTAGAGTTGGACATCTTGCAAAATGTTGCAGGGTGAAGAATAACACAAAGAAAATAAGGGAAGTGTGGTGTGATGGTGACGCAAATGATGCCAAAGCAGTGAATGTGGTTCAGGTCTTACAAACAAGTGTTGGGTCTTTTGATGGTCCTGTAGAGTCAGTCTTGGTTAATGGTAAACCCCTCGAAATTCTCTTTGATTCTGGGGCAAAAATTACTTTAGTACCTAAAACATTTTATGATCAATATTTAAAGGGGACAGTCGACTTGTTAAAACCTGATGTGTCACCCAAGGGTTATGGTGGCGAACCTATCAAGTTGTTGGGTTACTTTTGGGGAAGTATAGAGTTTAAGGAACGCCTCATTCCAGCAAAAGTGTACATCTCTGTAAAAGGGGACTCTTTAATTAGTTGGTTTCATCAACGTGATCTCAGAATTTTGCTTGATCCAATTGAAGACCCTCCTGTTAGGCTGAAGGATAACCACACAGTTCAATCTGTTTCAGAAGATGTGTGGGTTTCGGTGAAAGAATTTCCAGATGTGTTTAGCAAGAAATTAGGCTGTCTAAAAAACTATGTACATAAAATTAAGCTGAAACCTGGAGCACAGCCGAAGGCAGCGAAAGTGAAAAATGTACCTTTGTTGGTGAGGGACAAAATGAAAGCTGAGATCGATAAGTTCATCACGAATGGGATAATTCAAGAGGTTGAGGCTTCAGAATGGGTGGCACCAGTTGTTATGGCAAGGAAGGCCAACGGCGAAGCTAGACTCTGGGGGTCATTCTAAGTCTGGCGGGCGGCGGAGGCCGCCCGCCAGACTTCCCCCCTCCAAAATACTGCTCCGCGGTCGCAAGACCGCTGAGGGTATTTTGGCTTTTGCACTGGGCTGGCGGGCGACCGCCAAAAGGCCGCCCGCCAGCCCAGTGCAAAAACCCTTCCCACTAGGACGCTGGCTCAGAATTGAGCCGGCGGAGTGGGAAGGTGCGACGGGTGCAGTGGCACCCGTCGCGTATTTCAGTGTCTGCAATGCAGACACTGAAATACAAAGTGGGGCCCTCTTACGGGGGCCCCTGCAGTGCCCATGCCATTGGCATGGGCACTGCAGGGGCCCCCAGGGGCCCCACGACAACCCATACCGCCATCCTGTTCCCAGCGGGAGAACCGCCAGGAACAGGATGGCGGTATGGGCTGTCAGAATCCCCCATGGCCGCGCAGCAAGCTGCGCCGCCATGGGGGATTCCCAGGGCAGCGGAAAACCGGCGGGAGACCGCCGGTTTTCCTCTTCTGACCGCGGCTGAACCGCCGCGGTCAGAATGCCCTGCGGGGCACCGCCAGCCTGTTGGCGGTGCTCCCGCCGACCCTGGCCCCGGCGGTAAGGAACCGCCGGGGTCAGAATCACCCCCTCTGTGTTGATCTGAGAGATCTAAACAAGTCAGTCATCATAGACCACTATCCTCCCCCAAATATTACTGAGTTGTTGTGCTCGCTTTGTGGGGCAAGGCACTTCTCAACTCTAGATTTGACCTCTGCTTACCATCAAATTAATTTGCATAATTCTTCCCAGGAACTTACCACTTTTATAACACCATTTGGCACATTCAAGTTCCTTAGAATGACGTTTGGCTTGATTTCTGCAGCGTTGGTTTTTCAGAGGGCCATGGAAAGGATTTTGAGAGGCATAGAAGGGGTGAATGTGTATCAGGACGACCTTTTAATCACAGGGACCAATCTAGCAGAACACAATGAGAGACTGAGGATGGTTTTAGAGAAACTACGAAACAATGGCCTGACGCTCAAAGCCGAGTAGTGTAAGATAAACATTCCCAACATTGAGTACTTAGGGCATGAGATTTTGGCGAAAGGAATTCGTCCCAAGGAGAGTTTAGTCAATACTATCAAAAATGTACCCAGTCCACAAAATAAAGAAGAACTTGTAAAGTTTCTAGGGATGGCGGAGTTTTATCATAAATTTGTCCCACGCTTTGCAGAAAGAACTTATTACATGAGACAATTGTTAATAAAAAGAGCAGAATTTAAGTGGGATCAGGTATGTGAAAGAGAGTATCGGGACATCAAAGTCAGCCTAGATAAGGCAGCAGATTTAGGGAGTTTTGACGCACATGACGAGATTATTTTGATGACTGATGCCAGCTCTAAGGGTCTTGGGGCGGTGTTATTACAAAAAAAACACGGTCAAATGAGGACAATTCTTTTTGCATCTAGATGTTTGAAGGGAGCAGAATTCAATTATTCAGTTGTTAAAAAAGAGGCGCTTAGTGTCTTTTGGGCAGTGAGAAAACTGAGGAAGTTTTTGTGGGGACATAAATTTCAGATTGTAACTGACCACAAACCTCTTATAGAGGTATTTACTAAAAAAGGAATACAGATGATCTGACATAGAATCAGGAAGTGGGTAGTGGCATTGCAAGAATTTGTATTCGTGATTTCCTATATGCCTGGGAAATTAAATGTTCAGGCTGATTGTCTTTCGTGACTGTGCCCAGACACGGGAAAAGATGATGAGATCATTGAAGGAGGGTGTTTTACAGCCATTGTAGCTGATGAGGAGATAAAGGTCTGTATTGTCACTGAGGGAATGATTTCGGAACTAATGTGGGTGGAAGAATTGTCAAAAGAAGTCACGTTGCAGGAAGTACTAAGTAAAATTACAAATGGTTGGGGTGTCAAGGAGAAACTATGTGAAGAATTGTCAGGTTACTGGCAGGTCAGAAATGAATTGTCTGTAGTTGATGGGCTATTGATGAGAGGCAGCAAGTTGGTTCCACCAGCTAGCTTGAGAAAGGGTCTTGTTAATCGTGCTCACTCAAGCCACATGGGCATCTCCAAAACAAAGGAGAGATTAAGGAACACCTACTGGTGGCCTGCCATGGACATCATGGTAGAAAGAGAAGTGAGGAATTGCCATGAGTGTGCATGTTCTGATAAGGTATTAAAATGTAGGATTCAGCCCATGGTCATATGTGGGGAGTACTCCGGTCCCTGGGTTGACATAGCCTTGGAGCTTTTAGGTCCAATTAAACTGAAATCTGTTGACCGGTACATTTTAGTCTGCATTGACATGTTGTCCCGTTGGCCTGAAGTCAAATTTGTGAATTCGGTTGAATCAAGAGACATAATTAATTTTCTTGATGACCTGTTTGAAAGAGAGGGCTTCCCCTCTACTTTACTGACCGACAATGGGGTGCAGTTTGTCTCTGAAGCAACAGAGTCTTTTTTTAAGAGAAAGGAATGTGGTACATAAAAGAACAGCTCTTTATCACCCAGAGTCTAATGGAGTAGTTGAGCGCTTTATAAAAGTGCTGAAACAATTCATGCAATTAGCGCCTATTAATAATGTTGAGTGGGAGAGTGAAGTAAAGAAAAGGTTCGGGAGTATCGATTAACACCACATTCCACCACAGGGGGGACTCCTTTCCAGTTATTCAAAGGTAGAGTGCCTTACAGTGAGATTGAACCCAGGTGGGTAAATGAGAAAAGGAAAGAGGTCAATGATCAAGTAGATAACATTGAAGGTTGGAGAGAGAGAGAGAGAGAGAAGTGAAAGGGAAAAGAAAGTTGAGGTATGATGAGCGAAAAGCTGTAAAAAGAACAGTGTTGCATGAAGTGGATTTTGTTAAGATAAGGTCTCCAAGGAAGGAGGGAAAACCATCTAAATTCAAGGGTCCATTAAAAGTCATAAGACTGTTTAGGAATGCGGTGAAAACGGAAGACCATAGGATATGGAATCTGAATAGGGTGGCTAAGTGTTTGGGACCCAATGTAGATGTTCAAGACTCTCAAGGCATCTCACCGGACGTTACTGCTCAAGATGCTCGAATCACTCCATGTGTTACTAAGATGCGAGACCCAGCTGAGACTCGACCAAAAAGAAATGTATCAAAGCCATCATGGTTCAGGGACTACGTAAAATGAACTGTGAGCTATGTCCCATCTTCATGGACTTTGTGAGGCTATGTTCAATCAGTTTGCCTTAGTTTGTAAACAACATTATTTGTTCAAGGGCTATGTGTAATTTGTATTTAGTTCTGCTAAGTATTTTTGTTAATCTGATAAGGGGAAGGTGGTGTGGTATCCTAGTAACGTCTAGATGCGTGCGCTCTGGGCACAAGAGATAAGGTGAGAATGTTGTGTTCGCTCTAGAAGGGGCCTTTGGAATGTGGAGGGGAGAGAGCGACAGTTGATGGGGAGAGAAGAGGATGTTGGTTGGCGTAGGGCTATTTGTTTGGCTACTATCTAAATAAAGCATCGCCACTTCAATCATCTACTGGTGTTGTTCGTGCCTGCTTCTCTGCCGACCTTCTTACAGGGAACATTTTCAAAACCAGATGTGGGGGTTTTATAGAGAATGCCCCAGTTCAAAGTCAGGCATCACCTACATCCATTCCTGGAGCTTTACTTTAGCAGTCACTATAGGCTAATGTTGGTGGAACGTGTAGTGCAGATCTTGCATTTCCAGTTGTTGCTGAGGGACGCTGTAATGTGAAGAGTCGGGTTCACTGTAGCATTACTGTTGGTTGTCGTTGCAGGTGGCAGACTATCGGCAAGAACAGGCTCTTTTGCACTCATGAAGGGTCGAGTCAAATGTCCAGGACCTGGAGAGACACCACTTGGAGATCAGGAACTCACTCCAGAAGAAGCCAGCAGGGCTCTGGCTGATCCAGTTGCAGGTCCAGTGCAGCAGGTCAGCTGGGGAGTTGCAGGGATGCCTCTTGAACTTGTTGTTTCCCTGTAGCTCAGACAGGAGATCAGCCAGCTGACCCTTAGAGTCACTCAGGTTAGCCTGAGATGAAAGGAGCAGATCCAGTCTTCCTTCCCAGAGCGCAGGTGTTAGACCTGTCATCCTAAGGGTTGTCTTCCCTCAAATGTTTTGAATTACTCCTCCATTGCTTGTTGACCTAATTTTTGTTGGCCTAAGGGCTCTGTGTTCTCGCCTTTAAACATGATAAAATTAGCTGATGTTCAATTGGCACGTTTAATTTACTTTTAGGTCCCTAGTAAAATTCAACTATGTGATCCCAGGGCGCGTAAATTGAATGCTATTAGCGGGCCTGTAGCTCTGATTGTGCCTCCCACTTGAGTATCCATTGCAGCCTCTGGGTGTAGTTTAAACTGTTATTTCGACCAGGCAAAATAAACCTTTTGCCAGGTCTAAACTTTCCTTTTAAATACATATAGGGCACCCCAAGGATGGGTCCTAAGTATCCCACTGGGCAAGGAGCAGTGTAGTTAAAAAGTTGGACATGTACTTTTAACTGTTGCATGGCCAGGTAGTGAAAAATGCTCAAAATAGTTTTTCACTATTGAAAGGCCCACCTCTCCCACAGGATAACATTGGGTTAACATACAACCTTTAATAAGCGATAACTTTCAATTAAGAGCAGGTCGAACTTGGTATCTTAAGAATTATAATGTAAAGCCCTCTTTAATGGTAAAGTCAGATTTTAAGTCATAAGTCTGAAAATGCCAATTTCTGAAAGTTGGCATTTTCTTGTCCCAACCATTTGGTGCCTGCGGCCTGTTTCCTGAGTCACGCAGCTAGGTATAGCTGGCAGTTGGTCTTTGGTCGCAGACAGTGAGACAAAGGATTATAGGTGTTAGCAGGCTGGGCCATCTCTGACTTGAGGGGGAAGAGATGTCACCTACAACACTTGACCATCACAAAGACTCTGCTTGAACACTCACAAACGGTTTGACACTAATCTATAATGACCCCAGACATACTGGGGCTGGGGCTGGGGCAGGGAAACAGGAAACTCTAAACTGCTCTGGGGTGGAAGCCTCCAGAACCTTCTCCTACTTCAATGTGGACACTAGCTATAAATAAAAGGGCTGTTACTTTGTTGCCCGGCTTCCTTGCTGCCCTGGCACTTAAATGAAAAGAATGAACATGCACCTTGATCCCAGAACCACCAGATTGATTACAATGGTTAGTTGACTGGCTTTATGATCAGAGTCACTAGGACAGAGAAGGCTACTGTGAACCCATCACTTGGTTTCAGTCTACTGAGAGTCTTGCCCCCCTCCCACCCAAGTGGTGTCACTCCAGTTGTGGACCCTTGGAAGTGAGCCTGAAGGTGTTCTGTCAGCCTAACTGTGGACCCGTGGAAGTGACGCAGCACGACACATCTACTTCCAAACTGCTGCTACATGGCAAGGGCGTCTTCAACAATGGTGCAGGACTCAGTATTGCAGCTTCTTTGGAACCACGCTGTGTGACCCATCCATGATACAGAACTTTACATTGCAAGCCCCTCATCATCTGCATCCTCAACGTGGGATTTCACATTGCAGCCTCACAGCCCCTCAGAATCACTGATGCACAACGTTTTCTCGACAAGGGATCTCACAAAGGTCCCAAGCGGGACTTAAGGTATTTTTGTTTAGCGGACCTAACTTGGTCCCTGTAGATGGCCCGTGTTCCAGCTCAGTTGGTCTGAACTTGTGACTTTGTAACCTAGGTTAGCACTTTGTGCTGTTAGACTCTATTTTCACCTAAATCTTTAAAATTTGCATATTTCTGATTCTACGGACTAGATTTTTGCAGTTTTGATGTTGAATAATATATTACATTTTATACTCGTTTTCTAAATTGGTGTTGGATTTTTATTGTGTTATGTTTTCACTTTATTAGTTTGAAGTGCTGCATAAATACTTTATATGTTGACTCTAAGTTATGCCTGACTGCTTTGTGCTGTGCTACCAAACGGTTAAGGATAGGTTAATTTTGGGTCTGCTTGTGTTTCTCCCTGACAGACTGTGGTTACTGCTTAAGTAGCTTCACCCCCTTAACCAGTAACCCAGCAGGGCAGCCTTCTGTGAGTCAAGGCAATTCTAGAGCAACAGGACAGTCCTCTGGTACCAGCAGGACAGTCCTCTTGGAATCAAGGAAGGCCTCAAGCAACAGGGCATGCCTATAGGGAACAAGGGAGACCTTCTTCTGCAATGTACATAGGTCCAGGAGTGTACTAATTAGGTGCCTGGGAGTATAATATTTATACCTGGTGTCAGCCTTTGGAGTTGGGGTTTCCTTATACTACCCCCACATCTAGTTATATCATTTTCTACCCTTACCCTGCCAAGATTCCAAGAGGTCTGAGCTGACAAAAAGCTATTGTTGGTGTCCTTTATGTGTGCTGAGGAAGTCCCTTTGAAATGTAAGTGGGGCAGGGAACAGCTCCACCCAGCCATCCTGGGTGGGTGGTCCATCCTGCCCACAAGTAGTCCCCTATTGTCTCACTGTCTGGGAGAAATACACAAAGGCCAGCAGCAGAGCCACACCCCTTCATATGTGAGCCATGACACTAGCAGAGGCATAAATGGTTAGGGCAAGAAAATTCCAACTTTCTAATGGTGGGATTTCAGAATTGTGAGTTAAAATCTGACCTCAACTTTAAAGAGGATTTTAAACTGCAATTCATTTAAGTCTAAACATGATATCCTTATCTCCTCCCACTCCCAAGATAGCACTTATTAAATGTAACAAGCTAACCCAATGCTATTGAATGTGAGAGATAGGCCTTGTGGTAGTAAAAACAAATGCAGGAGTTTTTCACTACCAGAATATGTAAAACCTTAACCCACATTTCCTACTTTTTAAATACAATGCACCCTGCCCTATCGGCGTTTAGGGCCTATCTTGGGGGTGGCTTACAAGTATTTAAAAGGAAAGTTTTGGCCTGGGGAAAGATTTATTTTGACAGGTTGGCTTGGCAGTTTAAAACAACACTACAAGCTGCAGTGGCAGGTCTACGACATGTTTTAACCCCTAAGTGCAGGCATTAGCCAGTGGCTGACAACCATATTACCTCTCTTGTGTGTCTGTTGGCCATTGGCTGACACAGGGAAGGTATAGAAAGGTCCATCAGGTGCTTTGTACAGTAGGATTCCTTCATGTTATTTTGAGCTCAGGTTGCTCAGGAAGAGCTTCCCAAGCAGTCCGTCGTTTTTTTTTGTCTAACTGTAATGACAATCAGTGCAGACATCATTACAGTAAAGTGAAAGTAAAAAAAAAGAAGCCAATGGCTCCAATCTACTTTCAGTGCATCAGTGCTCGGGGGCATATCTCAGCCCCCTGAGCACTGATTGCTATGGGAGAGGTATCATTGGCAAGGGGAGAATCT
Source organism: Pleurodeles waltl (assembly GCF_031143425.1). NCBI lineage: Eukaryota > Metazoa > Chordata > Amphibia > Caudata > Salamandridae > Pleurodeles > Pleurodeles waltl. Next base: position 276,993,057 of record NC_090438.1, on the reverse strand, counting down.
CATTTTTCCAATGGTATATCTGCCCAGTGGATCCCTGCTTGGGGATTGTCAAAGGACAGTGATCTCCTAGCAGAGATACACCCACTAAGAACCAAGGAGATGGTGCAGTGGCCCCTTAGGCAAGGGATTGTGCTCCCCTACTGCCCACTAAATGTCAGTCTTTATGCTCATCCAGGGGCCAGATGGAAGAAATTACCCCCCAATCTGCCCTCCATGGGCACAGAAAGGACACTCAACAAAAGGGAAGCATTAAAAAAAAAATACAGGTGTGGGATGTCCTCTATGGGCACGGCCTTGCCCCATCCCAAATATAATGCAGACAGCATTTCTGGCCCGCATGGGTGGTGAATGTAGACGATACCCCCAATCTACCCTCCCAGGGATGGAAAGCCCACTAGACACAATTTTTGCAGTATTTCTTGAGGTGGGAGCGGCCTCCTTGGGCATGGGCCTGTGCCCCCCTACGCCCTGGACCCAATAGACTTTATGCTCCCCTGGGGAAGTGGATACGGGTATTCTTCTCTAATCTGCCTCAGGAAGGGCAGAAATCACTGGATAATAGGAACTGCATTTATAAATTAGTTTTCGAAGAGGGACGTACCCCTTGGGCTTTGGCCCATGCCCTCCCCCCAAAAAACTTTGGACCCAATTGGACTTTCCGCTAAATCTGTGGGGGTGGCAAGGTTTATTCACCCCCAATATGCCTTCACAGGGTGGCAGAAAGCCCACTAGACACCAGGGATTTCATAATGGTGCCAAAACATGGGGCAGCCTACCCTGACATCAAGCCATACCCCTGCCCCAGTAGGAGCAATGGTGTATTTCTGTCCCTGGGGGCATATAGGAGGTGTGTCAACATTGGGGAGATTGCCCCCAAATCTGCCCCCTGTGGGGGGTAGAAATCCCACTAGATTTCCATCTATTTTGCACTTGGGGGAAAATAAAGGAGTGCAGGCCTTTCTCTCTGTCACTGGCCATACCCTTACCCCAAACAAGTCTTTCTGCCCCAAGAGCAGACAAGGAGGTTGCCACCAAGTGGCCACTAGTCACCAGAGATTTCAAAATGATGCCAAAACAAACAAAAGGATGAGGCAGCCTACCATGGCATCAAGGAATACTGCTGCCCTACTAGGGGCAATAGTGTCTTTCTGCCCCCCTGGTAGCAGATAGGAGGCTTGTCCCAATTGCCGGAAACCTGCCCCCTGTGGGGGTAGGAAGCCCACAGACACCAGGGATTTTGCACTTGCGGCAAAAGAAAGGGGTACTGGCCTTTCACTCCGGCATTGGTCATGCCCCTGCCCCAAAAAGGACAAACCAGTCTTTCTGCCCCTCCCACAGGGGAAGTCAGGGAGTTTATCCCCAGTTTGCACTTAAGGTGACAGAAATCCCACTAGGTACCAGACATTTCCAAATGGCACCAAAACAAGCAAAAGGATCGGCAACCTACCTTGGCGGGGCAGATAGGAGGCGTGTCCCAACTGGGGATATTGCCTTGGTGGGGTAGAAAGCCCACTAAACACCACAGTTTTTGGAACCGGGGGCAAAAGAAAGGAGTGCAGGTGTTGCACTCTGGCATTGGCCATACCCCTACAGCAAAATAGACAAACTAGTCTTTCCTTGCCCCCAATTTGCCCCTGTGAAAGCAGAGAGCTCACTAGACACCAGAGATTTCGAAATGATGGCTAAACAACCAAAAGGTGGTGGCATTCCCTGCAAGCCTGATTATAGACGCAAGAAGGAGCCCCAAACTGTCTCAAATTTCTGCATTTGGTCATTGAGTTTGTATATAATTTACTCATAAGTAGCCATTATACGTATGACCGATAGTTATGTATCATAGGACAGCAGTATGGCAGATTTCCAATGGCAAAGGATGTCCACCTTTGCTATCACCTTAGCCGTGGACAGTCCGTGTTTTTCAGTACCAGAAAGGTCTGGGGGCGTTGACACACCATGTAACAATGCTAGCCGGTTTGTCAATTGCATTGCAACCCCCATTTCACCCTTCAGTATGTCCCAACCGGAGCACCATTAGTGCGAGAGAGACTGGCAGTCCCAAAGGATGTGTACAGTGTCAGCGTTCTGTGCATTGCACCTCCAGCATTTAGAACCTGCCTGTATGTGTGCACTATAGTGCCATTGATGGAGAACCTGAAAATAGCAACCTGGATTTCAACCTGGATTCCTGGAGTAGCTTATTGTGGTCCTTCAGTACATCATTCTGTCATCCTCAGATATTTAGAGGTCTAGTCTAAACTAGACTAGACTTATTGCAAGCAGCCTCTCATCACATTTTGTGTGTTTCATGTTCTGCCCTAAGTGGCCTGGGCCCAATGCTCACTGTGTCACCAGAACCAAGCTGTACCCAACTGATGAGCCCATAACTAGGGCAAAACAGGTCCTGGTTGCTTGTGTTCTGGTTCAGGGAGCACCTGGCTTGTCAGTTCGGGCTGGATTGTTACCCCTGAAGAGCATGGTCAAGACTGATTTGCATATGGCAGGGTTCAAACTGAGGTGGCATGGTGAGTAAAAGAGTGATGGGTTGGAGTGCTATCCTGAGCTATTGCCATTAGTTAGACTTATTGCAAGCAGCCACCCATCACCTTTTGTGTGCTACTAGTCTACACTCCCACCAGAATATGTGCTATAGGGTACGAGAAAAATATGTCCATTAGGGTGGTGTTAGACCTGACAGCCTTAGGGTGGTCACCCCTAACTTTTTGCCTGCCTCCCTCCACTTTTTGGACTCGGTTTTTGCTGGCTTTTAGACTCTGCGCACTTTACCACTGCTAACCCGTGCTAAAGTGCATATGCTCTCTCCATTTAAAACATGGTAACCTTGAATCATACCTGAGTGGACTATTTAATTTACTTATAAGTCCCTAGTAATGTGCACTCTATGTGCCTAGGGCCTGTAGATTAAATGCTACTAGTGGGCCTGCAGCACTGGTTGTGCCAACCACTTAAGTAGCCCCTTTTCCTTGTCTCAGGCCTGCCACTGCAAGGCCTGTGTGTGCAGTTTCACTGTCACCTCGACTTGGCATTTAAAAGTACTTGCCAAGCCCAAACCTCCCCTTTCTCCACATATATGTCACCTCTAATGTGTGCCCTAGGTAACCCCTAGGGCAGGGTGCTGTGTGGGTGAAAGGCAGGACATGTACCTGTGTAGTTTGCATGTCCTGGTAGTGTAAAACTCCTAAATTCGTTTTTGTACTACTGTGAGGCCTGCTCCCTTCATAGGCTAACATTGGGGCTGCCCTCATACAGTATTGAAGTGGTAGCTGCTGATCTGAAAGGAGTAGGAAGGTCATATTTAGTATGGCCAGAATGGTAATATAAAATACTGCTGACTGGTGAAGCTGGATTTAATATTACTATTCTAGAAATGCCACTTTTAGAAAGTGAGCATTTCTTTGCACTTAAATCTTTCTGTGCCTTACAATCCACGTCTGGCTGGGCTTAGTTGACAGCTCCTTGTGCATTCACACACCCCAAACACAGGGTACTCAGCCTCACTTGCATACATCTGCATTTTGAATGGGTCTTCCTGGGAGGGTGGAGGGCCTGCTCTCACACAAAGGACTGCCACATCCCCTACTGGGACCCTGGCAGACAGGATTGAACTGAAGGGGGCCTGGTGCACTTCTTAGCCACTCTTTGAAGTCTCCCCCACTTCAAAGGCACATTTTATAAAACAGGGCCTCTGCCCTACCTCATCAGACACTTGCTGGAGAAGAAACCTGAACCAGAACCTGCATCCTGCCAAGAAGAACTGCCTGGCTGCCTAAAGGACTCACCTGACTGCTTTCTACAAAGGACTGCTGCCTTGCTGTTGCCCTGCTGCCTTGCTGAACTCTTGTCTGGCTGTAAAAGTGCTCTCCAAGGGCTTGGATAGAGCTTGCCTCCTGTTCCCTGAAGTCTCAGGACCAAAAAGACTTCTCTTTTTCACTTGGACGCTTCGTGCGCAGAAATTTTCGACGCACAGCTTGTTCCGCAGTGAGAAAAACGCTGCACACCGACGCTGACCGACGCAACGCCTTCGGGACGACCGGAACTTCGACGCACGGCCTCGCAAGGACAACGCCGCCCGACCTCCAGAGGAGAAATCGACGCGACGCCTGCCGTGAGAGCGAAACTTCGACGCACAGCCCCGCAGAACGACGCGCAGCCGGTAAACAAGCAGGAGAATCCACGCACAGACCCGGGACATCTGGTAATCCCCGCGATCCACAGAAAGAGACTGTCCGCGCGCCGGAAAACAACGCACAACTTCCCCGCGTGAAAAATAACGACGCAAGTCCATGTGTACTGGGGAGAAATCGACGCACACACCCTTTTTCCACGTATCTCTTCTTCTGTGGCCCTCTGAGGAGATTTTCCACTCCAAACCAGGTACTTTGTGCTTGAAAGAGAATTTGTTTGCTTTTTAAAGACTTAAGACACTTTATATCACTTTTCAGTGATATCTCTAAAAATTCACATTGCAACTTTATTCGTTTTGACCTACAATTATCCTGGTAAATATTATATATTTTTCTAAACACTGTGTGGTGTATTTTTGTGGTGCTATATGGTGGTATTGTATGATTTATTGCACAAATACTTTACACATTGCCTTCTAAGTTAAGCCTGACTGCTCGTGCCAAGCCACCAGAGGGTGGGCACAGGATAATCTTGGATTGTGTGTGACTTACCCTGACTAGAGTGAGGGCTTTTGCTTGGACAGGGGGTAACCTGACTGCCAACCAAAAACCCCATTTCTAACAGGTGGTATACAATCCTGCCATTGTCCCCTTGTGGTCTTTCCAGGTCAGTTTAAATTGTAACAGTGAAATGGGCTCCAGGTCGTAAGAAGGTATCCCTGACGTGTGACACAGACTATAGTTGGTGGTATCTCCAGTGCTGCAAGGGCAGAAGTCTAAATTTATGCACAAGTAAGTTCAAAGGGATACTCTCTCGTTTGTGGAACAAGTCATCAATGTGCTAAATTCCCCTTTCTTTGGCCACAAGTCCTGAGTCCTACATTAATGTTCCAGTTTCTCCATAGTGGTGCTTTGAGGTGCACCGTGTCCAGGGCTCAGTGTAATGTATGGCACGTGTCCCATGTAGAGGGATGAGAGCATTGCATTCATTTTCAGTATATGACATTTCAGAAAGACCCACATGATGGTTTCATTCTGGGGTTTCAGCATTTTGTATGGTATGTGGCAGTTGAGGGGTCAACCAATAAGACTCCACTAGGGAGAAGGTACAGTCCCCCCATAGTGGTTTTAGCATGCATCTTCATGGCGTTCAGGTGGGGTCTATCCCCCCAATACCTCCTGATACACACACTAGTTAAATCTTGGCATCATATTCATTTTAACGATATGCACTTTACCCCAAAGGGATAATTGAAGTTGTGACCAGGCCAGAAAGTCTGTTTTCATCTTAATGACCGCTGGTCCCTGGAAGGCTTAGGTAAATTAATGTGACTAAGATTAAATCCATAACAAGACAACCTGCATTTCAACGTGTGTATCCAGTCCCCAAGTGATGCGTCATGTCAACAGAAAATAACAATAGGTAAAGCCAACCTGATTAGCAAATGACACAAACATGAGACAGAGAATACATCACAGAGACAGGACTGGGCCCTGATGAATGAGAGGCCCACCACAAGTCCCAGATGACTGGATGGCAGGCCCCAGCAGATCAGGACTTGGCAAGAAGCTGCAATCGACGTATCCATCTAAGCTCTCTGGCTTCAATCAGAATAGCATCCGCTGGTCATAGAATAGGTCAGCCTGTGTCCATCCATTGTGTCAACGTCATCATGGCAGGTGAGTACTTTATTTGAGCAGTGAACGTGATTTGTCTAGAGGGTGCCATGCCCCTTAACTAAAAGTTTCCCACCTTCCGATGACCAGTATTGTGTAACTCTTTCCAGCCCACTCCATTTGTCCAGGACCTTAGTGGATCGGTCCTCTCTTACTGGGACAGATGATGCCAGTTAGTCAGTCGTCTCTCTAGTGTCCTTGGGCCAGATGTACAAAGCCAGTTTGCATTTCTTAATGGTCCAAATCGTTATTTCGGCCTGTTAAGAAATGCTAAATGGGCTTTTCTTATGTGCAAAGCCCTTTAAGAAATCGCAAATTGCAATTCGTACCCTGTAGAAATCCCAATGTGCGATTCTCAGAATAGGAAATTGCAAATAGGGATTTCCTATTTAAACTCCTATTCTGATGTACCATGCATTTGCTAAAAGCGACTTGGCATTTAAGAGATGCAATTACCCTCTACTTGAAGTTGATGGTAACCAGGTGCAATTTAAAAAAAAGCACCTCAAAGTGCTTTTTAGGTTGAGCGTGCAAGCGCTTCCGACCTGTTGTCATCAATTCTGTGGGCTTTAACCATGCCCATCACTTTCATTTGTTTGTGGGCTTGCCTTTCAAAATTCCCTTGATTTCATTTGTCAAAGGCATTCATATGTCATGCCTTTTCCGGTGTTTAGCCCTCCTCGAGAGCACCAGCCAACTACTGTTAACATATACCACAACCATGTTTTACGCATACTTTCTGGACAACTGTTTTTTTTCTATTTATGACAAGCTTCTGTTTTGTCTCTCCACTTAGTGCTCCATGGCGCTCCAAGGCAGAAGCCTTTCCATTCAACCGGGGTTTGTGAGGGAATGCGAGCAAGGCGTGTGTAACATTGACGTCACTGCTCCTCTCTACTCTGTGTTGGGGCAGGTGTCGGCTCGTGACACCGGGTCTGCATCAGGGATCGCTCACCATCTTCCCCTCAGTCACACCGGAAGAGCCACCAAGGCTGAGCCTCAGTTCCAGTACGCCTCCGGGCTTCTTTTGTTTTGCAAAAACAGTTAATTAAATTGTGCGATTTAGCATATCTTCCTGGTGTCCTGAGAAACCAGACTGTGGGAGGCTCCGGTGTAGCATTTGTGATAGCTTCGACTGCTCATTGCTAATTCCCCAGGAATGTAAGCAACTTGTATCATATCTCATCCCACAACTCAGACTGAAGTACGTTCTCTCTCAAGAAAGTACATAAATCGCCAGTTATTTTGACATTTTTATTCTATGCACTCTGTTATCTGCTTAGTACACGTTCTTTGCAGCAGGCACATTAACCCTCTGTGCTACCTCATGATGAGTCCAAGATTCCACTAGATAAAACTATATTCTCTCTCCAGAAAGAACATTATTTGGGCATTTTTACATTATATGCACTCTGTGGCCTGCCTGGTACATGTTCTTTGCAGCAGGCACATTAACCCTCTGCACTACCTTATTATGACTCCAAGCTTCCACAAGACAAAAGTATGTTCTCTCTCCAGAAAGAACATAAATCTCCAGAGTTATTTTGACATCTTTACTGCACATGAACTTTGTGATTTGCCTAGTACACGTTCTTTGCAGCAGTCACATTAACCCTCTGCACTACCGTATGATGACTCAAAGCTTCCACTAGACAAAAGTATGTTCTCTCTCTAATAAGAACATAAATACCCAGAGTTATTTTGTCAATTTTATATTATATGCACTTTGTGATATGCTTCGTACTCGTTCTTTGCCTGAGGCACATTAGCCCTCTGCGCTACCTTATAATGAGTCCAACTTTCCCCTAGACAAAAGTATGTTATCTCTCCAGAAACAACATTAACCCTCTGTGCTACCTTATAAGAAGTCCAAACTTCAACTAGATAAAACTATGTTAAAACTATGTTCTCTTGCCAGAAACAACATTAATCATAAGAGTTATTCTAACATGTTTACATTATATGCACTCTGTGATCTGCCTGGTACGTGTTCTTTGCTACAGGCATAATAACCCTCTGCGCTACCATATCATGAGTCCAAGCTTCCACTAGACAAAAGTATGTTCTCTCTCCAGAAAGAACATTAACCCACTGCGCTACCTTATAAGAAGTCCAAACTTCCACTAGATAAAGCTATGTTAAAACTATGTTTTCTCATCAGAAACAACATTAATCACAAGAGTTATTCTAACATTTTTACATTATATGCACTCTGTGATTTGCATGCTACATGTTTTTTGCTGCAGGCATAATAACCCTCTGCACTACCATATCATGAGTCCAAGCTTCCACTAGACAAAAGTATGTTCTCTCTTCAGAAAGAACATAAATCACCAGAGTTATGTTGATATTTTTACATTACATGTACATTGTGATTTGCCTAGTACATGTTCTTTACAGCAGGAATATTAACCCTCTGTGCCACTTTATTATGAGACCAAGCTCCCACCAAACAAACGTATGTTCTCTCTCCAGAAAGAACATTATTAGCCCAAGTTATTTTTACATTTTTACATTATGTGCACTTTGTAATTTGCCTAGTACATATTCTTTGCAGCAGGTATATTAACCCTCTGAGCTATCTTATAATGAGTCCAAGCTTCCACTAGACAAAAGTAAGTTCTCTCTCCAGAAAGAAAGTTAATCACTAGAGTTATTTTGACAGTTTTACATTAGATGCACTCGAAACAGAAAAGCGTCACAAATGATAATAAAAAACAGCGGTAACAATGAGCTGCAGGGGCTGGAAGTGGCTGGACATGGAATACATCGGCCCCATATGGCTTTAACATTACATTAGCTCAGTATTTAAGAGCATGTTCAAGAAAAGTGGTGCTGCACCCCTACCGCCACCATTTGCGTGCTGTATTTAAAACACTGTGCACCATGGGGTATAGTAGGGAGATATAGGGTCAACATTTTTTACGCTATTGGTGTACTGTTTAGGGTTAGTGCCAAAATGTTGGCGCTAATCTTGAACAGCACATAGGGGCCCATTGTAACCAATGGTGTGCCCCCTTTGAACGGCTGCTCTGAGCAGGCATTAAAAATGCCGGAAAAATGATGCAAAGAAACCTCATAGATTTCTCTGTGCCATTTTTCTGACCCCCTAAGGGGGGAAAAACAAGGCTACTTTGTTGTTAAATGGCACTAAGCCCTCTGAAATCTGGGCTTTAGTGCTTTCATATTTATATGCAGCAGCTGTGTTACTGCATAGTGCTTGAATGCTATTCTCTGCTTTGAAGATGTTTGTTTTTTGGGCCTCCAGGAAAAGTGAGTTATTTGTTTGAGTGCAATATTACAACTTTACTGAACTCCTTAATAAATACCTTTGAAATCTGTGCACTGCAGCCCATTCCAAACCTTGTGCAGGCATCCAACCCCAGCTCATGAGCTGTAGCTGCAGTCCGTGATGAAAACAATCAGGTAACGTGTCGAAGTCCTGGCTTTGCCATATTTCTGCTGTGATACACTACTATTCAAGAGGGCATTCCAACTGTAATATTGTAAAGTTGGAAGTCAGCCCTTAGAGTAGTATTTGGAGAGTTGTCCAGCTCCCTAGCTCAAAACATGATTTGCTCATTTAGTTTGTTTCTGCTTTGCATTCTGGGACTTGTAGTTTTATTTCTATAATGTGATACAAGCTGGAAACCAGCACTTGGAGTAGTATTCGTAGAGTTGTCCAGCTCCCTAGCTCCAAACTTGATTTGCTCATTTAGCTTATGTTTCTGCTTTGCATTTTGTGACTTGTAGTTTTATTTTTAGAACATGATACAATCTGGAAGCCAATCTTTGGAGTAGGATTTGTAGAGTTGTCCAGCTCCCTAGCTCAAAACGTTATTTGCTCATTTAGTTTAGTTTCCTGCTCTGCATTCTGGGACTTGTAGTTTTATTTTAGAATGTGATACAAGCTGCGAATACAAAGGAGAAACATGACTACGTGAACTACACATGTTTGAGTCTGTGAAACCTGAGCTGTGTGTGCATGTATTTATAAAACAAACCTTGAGGAGAGCTTACAGTTGATTATGCCGTACAACTGTAAATATTTTAAAACTAATATTTCAGTTCAAGAAAGAACATTAACCCTCAGGATCATTAATATCATGTGAGATGGCTCTCATCAAGCTGTGAAAAATCATGGGTGTTTTGTTCGATTCCCACACTGCAGTAAAGGAACAGTGATCCAGTAAGCACGCATTCTTGGAGTACAATTATTTATTCATCGCCCCATGGGCAATGTCGCTTGTATCAAATGCCAAGTAAATATGTATTGCACCTGGATATTGTGTGTGCTTTAAGGGCCTCGTTTAACAAATATCCTGTAGGCCTTCTAGCCCTTTAGTTATATGCAGGGCCAGTGGAATTATGTGGCAGAAAGGACAAAAATATGCAGCAGGGTTGCCCAATCAATGTGGCAAAAAAAATGTCCCGTTATGCATTTACAATGCCAATAGCTCCAACTCAAGAAAATGTAAGACTTATTGGATTGCAATAGAGCACTCGCATGCCCCTTGGGCATATGTGCGCTCTACAGGTGCACCCATATTTTTGAGGTGCACCAAGGGGGGCCTTTTGCTCATTTCCATCCTTGGATTTGCATCTCCTAAATAGCAATTTTCTAATAAGAAATCGCTATTTAGGAAGTGCAAAATCGACCCATTGACTCAAATGCAACAAGATTTCTTAATAGCAAGTTCCTATTAGCAAATCAGTATCTTTGTACATTGCATTTTGCATTTCTTAAATAGCGATTTCTATGAAGTTGCTATTTAAGAAAATACAAAATTGCATTTTCGTACACCTGGCCACATGGTGTTAATATCCAGTGCTTCCAAGCATTTCTCCAGTTCCTCAGGGTCATCATATTATCGAGTTCTGCCAGCCAGAGTAATTAGCATCACAGCAAGTTATAGGAGCCCATAGAGTTTTTCACGCTTTTGAAGATACAGACTTAGGGGGTCATTCAGACCCCGGCGGGCGGCGGGAGCCGCCCGCCTGGAGGGAACCGCCATATGGCCGCTCCGCGGTCGAAAGACCGCGGAGGCCATTCTGGCTTTCCCGCTGGGCTGGCGGGCGACCGCCAGAAGGCCGCCCGCCAGCCCAGCGGGAAACCCCTTCCCACGAGGAAGCCGGCTCCGAATGGAGCCGGCGGAGTGGGAAGGTGCGACGGGTGCAGTTGCACCCGTCGCGAATTCCAGTGTCTGCTGAGCAGACACTGGAATTCAAAGTGGGGCTCTCTTACGGGGGCCCCTGCAGTGCCCATGCCATTGCATGGGCACTGCAGGGGCCCCCAGGGGCCCCACGACACCCCTCACCGCCATCCTGTTCCTGGCGGTCGGAACCGCCAGGAACAGGATGGCGGTGAGGGGGTCGGAATCCCCCATGGGGATTCCCAGGGCAGCGGAAAACCGGCGGGAGACCGCCGGTTTTCCTGGTCTGACCGCGGCCAAACCGCCGCGGTGAGAATGCCCTGCGGGGCACCGCCAGCCTGTTGCCGGTGCTCCCGCATCCCCCCCTTAGAGTCCACCATAGTGCCTATGGAAGTGGCCATTGAAGCTTTCAAATTGAAGACCATCTCCAAGAAGAGGAGTTGCCGGGTGGTCTTTGGCTTAAATATGTAGGGGGCAGTAAGTGCAAAGCTAGGGTGGTTAGTATGGGCAGGGATAATCCAGGTTCAAAGCAACCAAAGAAGTAAGTGGGTATGACCAGAGCATCCACTATCGCCAAGCTCTGTAATGCCTAGCTAAAGCAAAGGAATGGGGAATCCCAGCAGAGGCACCCAGGTTAGATAGTGTACTGTCAGGATACCCAGCTTATGTGCCCTGAGACCGATGCAGACGGCAAGAAAGACTAGGATCCTGGCAGTAGCAGCAATGTCCTACCTTTATGTACCAGGTCATTCAACGGGTGCCCTCACCCAAGATGGCCACCACTGCCTCCTGTTACACAGTCCCTTGCCACCTTCAAAGAGATGGTGCCTTCAGCCCATCCCTGGTCAGCTCGAATGTAGAGGTTAGGCCTGCCCAGATAGATAGTGCAACGTCTGATCTGGTGTAAGCATAAAAGGCTCTGGCCTCTATGTGATGGCAGCGTGGTAGTCCCCTTCGACTTGCTAGTGGTCCTGGTGTCCCCAGTGCAAGGGCTGTATTTGTTTATAAAGGTGAAGGGCACCAGCGGGTCCAGTGCGCTTCCCATAATATTCCCATACCCTGTGGTGGGGAGGAGTTCCATGTTCTGGAGGGCCTCACCTGCATCCGCTCTTGGGCCCCACCACTGAGGGTGAGAAGTCGAAGAATGATTGGGTATCTCAGCTGGGGGCTGTGCACCAGTCAGAGTTCAGCTTATAGTGCTGGAAGGTGGGTAAGGCTACTAGGTATATGTGGGGCAGTTGTGGGTGTCACTTCTCACTGCTGCACACCATGCTGTGATGGCTACGCCAGGTCAAAACTACCCCGCCCTCCGCCAAATGTTCCTTGGGCTCCGTCAGTCATGTCACCACAGTTCCTGAGTGGTTACTCAGTGATAAGGCATTGCAGTTCTAATTGTTTGCTGGAGACTGGGAGCTCTAAGAAGATGTCTCCATGCTCTTCAGCATCAGACTCCACCCCCTCACACTAAGGATTTCAAAATAGTGCCAAAACAAACAGAAGGAAGGGATGGCCTACCCTGGCATTGAGCCATATCCCTGCTCCAGTAGGGGTAATAATGTCTTTAGTTTCCCTGGGAGGAGATAAGAAGTTTGTACCAATTAAGGAGATTGCCCCAAATCTGCGCCCCGGGATAAGGGAGGGTAGAAATCCCTTTAAACATCAGAGATTTTGCAGAAGAAAGGGAAGCGGGCATTGTACTCTAACATTACACCACACTCCCACCCCAAAGAGGACAAACCAGTATTTTGCCCTCCCCAGAGGGCAGAGAGGGAGTTGGCTTTCAATTTGCCCCCCGGGGGGGGGAGGCAGAAAGGCTACTGGATGGCAGGCCTATTTCTTTTTTATAAAATAATGAGTGGGGCTGGCCCATCCTGACACCAGACCCCAGGTTGGTGTGCTTCGCAAGGATTCCATGATGTTTTATTACCCACAATGCCCTGCAAACCTCAAACTTTGCCTAAAATCACTAATTTTCCTTTCACAAAATTCCAGCCACCCAGCATTCCCCCATTTGTCTCAATAGAAACAGATCAAATAAGGGTTAACAGGAGCCCCACAGTGAAACTCTCCAGATTCTGGAAGTTTTCATCACTGATATGTAAGGAAAATGATTGATTTTAACCAATGTTTGAGGTTTGCAGGTCATTGTGAGTAATCAAACATTGTGGAATTCCTGCAGGGCACACCAGGACGAGGAGCATTTCTGATGATGAAGCATGACACCCAGTTGGGTGTGTGAGGATTCTTGCTCCTAGAATTAGGATTTCCTCTTCCATCTTCCTCTTTGGAACAGTGTATTTTGATGTATTGTGTGTCCTTCTTTTATACACAGTTGTGCTTTTAATGTGGGGATAAGCTTCTAGAGACATGCCTTTGAAGTCCTTAGATGTCCTACCTTCCTCGCCCTGGCTCCAGATTCACTATAGGGGGTATGCCGCCCCTAGTGTGGAGACAGCACACAGCTTATTCAAGTACAAGTGGGGCTCGGCACAGCTCCTCCCTACCATCCTGCCAGTGATAGCCAATCCATTCACACCTAAGCTCCCTATTGTGTGTGGCTGTCTAGGTGGAATACACAAAGCCTAACTGTCAAGTACACCCAGCCATCTAACTCAGAAACAGGCTGCAGGCACCAAATGTGAAGGCAAGAAAATAGCAACTTTCTAAAAGTGTTGTTTTCAGAATTGGAATTTAAAATCCAACTTCACCACAAGTTATAATTTTAAATTGTGATTCCAGAGACAGAACAACCAGAGAAGGGGTAGCTTGTTCCCATTTAGAAATTACACTTGTAAAATGTAATTAGTTAATTCCAACATTATACTGCGGGAGAGGTAGACCTTACAGTAGTGAGAAAAAAAAATTATGAGTTTTTCACTACCAAGAAATGTAAATCTTATAAGTACATGTCCAACATTTTAAATACATTGCACCCTGTCCTCTGATCTGCCCAGGGACTACATTACTTATATGTATTAAAAAGGGCAGTTTGGGCCTTGCAAAAAGGCTTGTTTTGCTAAGTCAACAAGGCAGTTTAAACCTAAACACACAGGCTCAGCAATGGCAGGCATGAAACAATTGCAAAAGGCTACTTCAGTGGGTGGCACAATCAGTGCTGCAGGCCCACTAGTAGCATTTATTTTATAGGCCCTGGGCACAGGTTGTGCCACTTTACTGGGGACTTACATATAAATTAAATATGCTAATTGGGTATAAGTCAATTCAATATGTTTTAAGGAGAGAACACTAGCACTTTAGCACTGGTTAGCAGTGTTAAAGTGTGCAGAGTCGTAAAGCCAGCAAAAAGGAAATCAGCAAAAACAGGAGGCCTGTTGGGGAAAAGGGAGGGGAAAACCACACCAAGAATGCCAGGTCTAACAGGGCTTTTCCAGTAGCAGGCAATAAGCCTACCCTGACAAGTGAGGTGCCATTTTAACAGGAAACCTGGAGAAATACTTGGTGGTAGGCAATTTGTGGCTCCTCGTAGACTCCAGAAGTTTTTCTCACAGAAATGTGAGGAAAATATGTGTTTTTATTCGACGTTTGAGGTATGCCGCGGCTTTTGGGTAAGAAAATATTGTGAGATTCATGCATGTCACTCTGCCCCGGATTCCCCTAGGTGTCTAGTGTTCACAACTATGCATATTCTCTAGGTGTCAGCTGAACAAGGACCCAACATCCACAATTACTGACACTGCCAACAAGCATTGGCAAAGCCAATAGGTCTAGGCATTCCGAGAAATAGAGGTGTTGGCAATCATAATGCATTTGTGTATGGCGGCTCTGGGGCTGTTTTTACTGATATGCACAAATGCAATAACATTGCCAACGCCAATAGTTCTCAGATTGCCGATATAGCAATGTCACTATGCATTTCAACACAACGTTTCAGAAGGAATACACTTATCAAATTACAAAAATATGATGAACTCATGAGAGTGTAAATCAGAGTGACTACACAAGCAGTTGCACTTACTGACCTCCGCTGATATCTAATGAGCCTCACTCCAATCTAGCAGAGGTAAAAGGTATAAGAGTACCAATAAATCTTGTGAGGAGCAAATGTTGAACAAAATGTCAGGAGAATGATCACATCCTGCTGATCAAATAAAAGTGAGAAAGCTATTTTGATACTGAAAAAAAGGTGCACAGGTTATGCTTCCTCTTCAGGACAGATGGTCACAGTTTACCAAACAGATCAGGCTTGTTAATTATTTCGCAGGTTTCTAGCAAGCAGAACCAGTTTTGAACTTGTAAGGACATGGTGTACAAGTGTTATGCAGCTATTGAACTGTATGCACTTGTGGCCCAAGGAGATCTTACAGGATCCATTGGCCCAAGAAGACATGATAGCATCACAGGGGGGAAAGGAAATCACAGCGTGGAATAAGGCGGAATAAGTAAGCCGTGTGGAGTCAGGATAGGTTGCGTTTTGTTGGATTGTTAGAAATAATATAGACAGTATAACTATACCCCATGAGGCCTGCAATCAGGGTGTCTTTGACAATGACGAATCCAGCGATGGTTTGTGGTTGCTGGGAATGCAGCAATCCTTGCTGGAAAAACAGTGCTAGTTACTCTTTCGCTACTGCATTTTTTACAAGTATTTTTCCTTGGGATTACATAAAACTCAAACTGCATTTGTAATCCCTGTGTAAAGAAGCATTATGGAATTAAACGAGTAAAAGGACAAGCATTTAAACCTAAGTATATGAAAGTGGACGCTTCACTCTTCTATATTGATAGAAACTTAAAATATCATTTACAAAACTTATGTTTTTTTGTAATTCACCAACATATCCATAGGGGTTCTTACGAAGAGTTGCAGCTTTTCATGAATATTCACAAGCGTATGTACTCACATGTGAACGTTTAACAGAAGTGCAATTGTCCCTACATTTTTTCCCTCCACAGGAAAAATGTTTTCCAACCGCACATGCACACATACATACATATTAATTCATTTGCGCACACACACATAATTCACAACACTGATTAACAACTATTCAAACATACACACATACACCAAACATTTCATTAAAAAAACACACACTTACCTGCAGCTCAGACTCGGAGGTCCCAGGAAGGTTGGGACTGTTGCATTTCCGCATTGGTTGACCTTGGGTCAGCCACTGAGGGAAGGCAGCAGCCCAAACCTTGATAACGCGTCCAGCCCTTATAAATTACCTGTACCTGGACACGTTGGAGGTCGGTGAATCTTTTAACCGAGTCGGGCTCTCCTCATCCTAGAATAGTCGGGTCACTCAGATCAATAATCGATAACCATTGCAATCGGTAATCAATACTCCATTAATAGATCAATATAGCACATCAGAAATCAATAACAGTTGGTATTTCGACGCACCATGACCTTTCAGTCATGAATAACCACACCAGTTTATTAAAAGTTAGTGAGTTTATTTCTCTATATTAACAAAGCTAGCACAATGTATATAAGTCTCAAAACCAAATGATATATGTATATGAACATTACTAGCTGTCCATAGCGGCGGAAGAAACGCAATCTACGTAAAATCTGAATAATAATACACTCAGTTATCGCAATGCAAATTACTAATATGACTAACTGTATTTGACTAATTTCATACATTGGTCAGCATCACAAGATTTCAATTTAACATGGTGCATCGAATGAATCCCTCGACTAACCTCTAATTAGCATTGGCATGTGGGACTTCATGCAAAACCAATTTAGTCAACACAAATTTGGAAAACTTCTAGCTTGGGCCCTATCAAAAATAGCAGTTGGTACCTAAAAGGAAAAACACAATGCATAATACATTTATCCTTTCATATTTACCAAATACAATCAGCATTCAAGAAATCTTCGTCCTTCAAGTACTGGTTCGATCAGCATGGGACAAATTTCAAAGGGGCAAAGTTAAGGGCAAGCTCCCTTGCAGCGGCAAGGAGAATGGGGCAAAGTTACTTCATGGGCAAGACGGGGCAAATCAAAGTTAAAGTCTCTAGGGTGAGAATTCTTAAAGTCTCTTTCTCTCCGATAGAGAAAAGGGCATCAGGGTGTCGTCCAAAATGGAGTCTGGCATCTGGCTTCAAATTGGCATCAAGGAAAATGGCTGACTTCTCTTTGTCCAGTGGGTTTAAGTAAGAAACATTCCAAATTCTGCAGGGTCTTCCATTGGAGTGTTCATAGGTTGGCTTCAAATTGTCCAATGAAAATTGTCTTTTTACTAGCGCTCATTTATGCATACACTGTCCTTGGAGCCTTGGAACACAAGTTGTAACATGGTTTGCCAATTATTTTGGTATCTGTGCCTTCATTGTCCGCACCTGCAGACTGACCTTGTATCAAAGGGGATGAAACCGGCCTAGTACGAAACCTTGGAGATAAGTGTATTAGTCATCTCTGCTGGAAAAATACAACTTCAAGCAAGAATATATGTTTCATTAGTTCAAGGAAAAAGCCACGCAGTTAGAATTTGAGACCAGGCAACTAGGCCAAAGCCTCTACTAAATTTAAGCTAAGCAAAACAGCTTCAAACAAGAAATCATGGCATACATTTGCAATTATGATGGATTACTACAATTTTCAATTCTTCATGATTAATAAAGTTCGTTTACAATGATGGCAAACTACCCCGAGGGCACAATTTCCCTCGTACATTATTTTCTTTACTAAAATCACACTTCATTATATTTTTTGATTACACGATATATATGAATATATGTCGGACCTTCTTTTTCTGCGTCATCAATCCCTCCTCTGATGACTAATTATGTCATCACATCAAATCTATCCACAAATTTTATTCCATTAAAATTCTGCATAGTAATTTGGCACTTCAATCAGTTCCCTTTTTCTTTTAATCCCTTTAGATTTTTCTCCATATATTTCTACCATTTTGGCTTGTTCTTTTTCTTCTCTATTTCTTTCGCGCCTTGCTTTCCATATTTTGATAGCCTTCCATATTCCCCAAGAGCCTAATAAACAAATTAATATTATCAATATTCCCTTCACTATTTTTAGCAACAATCCGTTCCAAACGTTGCTGAGCCAATTTCCCACAGAAGCAAATCCTTTTCCAACTTTCTCCCAAACTCCTGGTTCTTTCAGTTCCTTTAAATCTATACTTTCATTAGTTAAATTTGTAAGCATTGTCCTAATTTTTCCACTGCTGTCTGGTATATATGTACAACAGTGACGTGTACCAAGCATTTTGCAAACGCCGCCATACTTTGCTGAAAGAATGTCTAAGGCAAGCCGATTTTGAAGAGTCATAGCTCTTTCTGCAGCAAGTTCAGCATCCATCAGGATTATAGCTCCAGAAAACTTTGTCAGCATGTTATCCACAATAGTAGACAACTTTCGTATTTTGATTGAATTCAATATGACTCCTACTGAAGGAATCAAAGCTCCAAATATATCTCCTACCACACCAGAAGCTGTCTCCCTTTTCTGAACATGATGTGATTCAGACAGCTTTGGAAATTTCTTTAAATCGTCTAATTGGTAAATCTTTGGGAACACTATTCCCAAATAACATCTCCCATACCATCCTTTAGGAAGACGATAATAGGCGTTGAGTCCACAAATATAATATATTCCAGGAATAACTGGGTCTTGTCCATTCAGCATGAACGTCCACTTAGGTTGAAACAAAAACGTATGTTTGCATTCACTCGTTCCCACAAAAACTGTGTCATAATATGATTTATGTCTATGTATACAAAATCTCCCTACGTGTAATGTATCTAAAGCTATTTTCCCTTGTGTCTTTATTGCTGCAAAAGCATAGTTATCTACAGATGTCCTTTTGTGTAATTCCCTTTCTAATTCCTCCTTCATTTCTTTCCTCCTATCATCAGTGCGGTCTAAGAAGTTTATCTCTACCTGTGAAAGCAAGCATGTAAGGTTCTCTCTATGCGCGTGAGCTGTGTGAAAGGGTGATAACGGTTCAAAGAATTCCCTCATTAATTTGAAATAATAATCTCTAGCTATTTTGCTCAGATACTCTATTATGGGGACATATGCAAATGTGACATCATAATTGGAGTAAAAATAATGAATGTACTGTTGACCGTAAAATCTGGACGTTATTATACTACATGTAATTCCGTACGTAAGAGGCATGCTGTGATATGTCACCCCTTCCACTACTGAGGTAGGTATTTGTGTACACACATAACAATCTTTCGCATCCATTGTCTCAACATACTCACTCAACAAGCGATAGAAAACGTTAGATGAAAGTTCCGTCTTATCATGCAAGTGTCTCTCGTCTTGTTCGAGTTTTTTCAGAGCTGTTAGTTCAGTAATAATAGTAGGTTTAGAAGTAGAAGCATCATTCGTCTCACTCCCATTCTTACCATGCATTCCAAGAACTATTGCTTCAATGATTAGTACGCATCCGGTTATTAGACCTATACACATATATTTACAACACTTCATTTTACGCCCCTGTGTGGTGAAGCTAGTCATGATCTGTATAGAATCAGAAAGTTGAAGACACTTTATCAAAGCGGATTTGCAAATATTTACAAAGCTGAACGAGTTCAATGTTCACACAGCTTTCTTTAGCAGCTTAGTCTCTTATCGGTTAGCAGCGTTGTCTCAGAATCGATCTCAGAAGTCAATCAAGTTAGCAATGTCTTAGCCGGTTAAAAAAAGTCAATCAGGTTATCAATGTCTCTATTCGGTAAAGTTCATGGAGTTTCACTCCTCATGTGCCAAAGTGAAGTTCTGTCTCTTCGTTCTCGAGACTGAGGGATACGAATTCGTCTGACCAATCGTTAGTGGCTAAGTATGCCCACTCCGGACCAGAATATCTTTTGCTTGGTATTCTTTTTCTTTTCAATTTTGCATCTCTCTTTGACTCTCTCTCGCTGGTACTTTCTTCCTTGGCCAAGTCCTTTTCTTCACTTGGTGCTGGTATTGCGACAGACACTTCCTTTCTTTTCTCTTTCACCTTTGGCCCTTCACTGTCGGTCAACGTTTCTCTGATTCTTAATTTTACTGGCGATATGCTTTGTCTTCTTTTTGCACTGTGTCCACTTGATGGACCTGCAACTTCTTCCGAAGAAGTTTGAACAGCTTCGTTCTGTTCCGTCTTGTCTTCTCCTGCTGGGAAGTCAATCAGGTTTTCCTTTTCTTTTCCTGTATCGTCTGCTTCAGGGAAAGCCCTCCTCTGATCAGGCTCTCCTGCTCCTTCACCCGTTTCGAGCTCTTTGCCACTGTTACTTGCTTCAGGCTCTTTGTCACTTTCAGCTGTTTCAGGCTCTTTGTCACCTTCCGGACCTTCGTCACTCTCTGAGGCTCCTCCTTGGTCTTCCCCAAATGAATCAGTTGCTTCGTCCTCAGAGAATATTTCTCCCTCCTCTATTTCTACCTGTTCGCTTCTAGTTCTTTTTCGCTCTGTCTCGGCGCTTGGCACTTTGTTATCAGGCACTGGTGATTTCAGCGCTTCAACTTTCTCTTCTGTGGGACACAATACCCTCTTTGTGTGACTGGTGTGAATCCAGTTGGGAACTCCCGCACACTTCACAGCGGTGGTAGTCGTCAGAATCACTTGAAAATGTCCTTTCCAACGGGGTTCCAAACACGACTTCCTCACATGCTTCTTAATCACGACCCAGTCACCTGCTTTCAGGGCGTGTCCTGGACCTTGGATCGGTGGCAAGGTGGTTGCCTCCACCTGGTGAGAGAAAGAGCGGAACACATCAGCTAGACCTTTGCAGTAGTCTAACACCATATCATCTGTAATATTCAAAAGAGCATTTGCAGGAACTGCTGGAAGTCTCATGGCTCTGCCCATGAGGATCTCGTGCGGGGACAGTCCAGTTTTTCTGTCAGGGGTGTTTCTCATTGACATTAGCACCAAGGGCAATGCGTCAGGCCATTTTAAGTTTGTTGATGCACATATTTTCGCCATTCTTGATTTCAATGTGCCATTCATTTGCTCCACTAAACCTGAGGCTTCAGGGCGGTAGCTACAATGCAACTTTTGCTCAATGTTCAGCGCTGCACAAAGTAATTTTATTACTTCGTTATTGAAGTGACTTCCCCTATCTGATTCTAAGGAGATCGGGAATCCGATCGTGGTATTAGCTCTCTCAAGAGCAGTTTTGCAACTGTGAGACTGTCATTTCTGCGTGTATGGTATGCTTCAATCCAGTGACTAAAAATGCACACAACCACCAACACATACTGCAAGCCTCCATGCACAGGCATCTCAATGAAGTCCATTTGCATCCTGCTGAAGGGACCCCCTGCTCTTCCAATGTGGCTCAAATTTACTACGGTTCCCTTCCCTGCGTTCATCTGTTGGCAAATGACGCAACAATGGCAAACTGCTTCAGCAACTTGACGGAATTTGGGGTTAAACCAATCATTTTTAAATAGTCTAATCATGGCATCCCTTCCAAGATGGG
Organism: Pleurodeles waltl; assembly: GCF_031143425.1. NCBI lineage: Eukaryota > Metazoa > Chordata > Amphibia > Caudata > Salamandridae > Pleurodeles > Pleurodeles waltl. Next base: position 276,971,675 of record NC_090438.1, on the reverse strand, counting down.
CTTGTCCATGATAGAATCTGGCTAACTGTGTCAAAAGACTGTTTGGCAGAACAAATTTCCCTTCACTTGAAACCCACAATTCATCTAGTCTCTTTACACACTGCAATTTGGTCCATGAGAGTTTCTCATCCTCACTGACATCATTCTGTAAGGACTTCAATTCATCCATTGTATCCACAACCTTTAGAGCAAAGACTTCGCTTGGTTCAAGTTCTGGCTCATTTATCAAGTTCCATTCATCCCTGAGCAATATACAGTTCAATGCGCAAAATCTTGCGACTTGATCCGTATATCCATTTCCCAGAGAAACATAGTCTTGTCCCTCCGAGTGTGCACTGCATTTTACCACTGCTACTTCTCCTGGTAATTGGATGGCATGTAACAATTCTCTTATTCTTTCGCCATTTTTCACTGGTGATCCTGAAGAGGTCATGAAGCCTCTCTGTGACCACAATTGCCCAAAGTCATGCACTATTCCAAATCCGTACTGACTGTCAGTGTAAATGGTGACTTTCATCAATGCGGAGAGTTGGCAAGCTCTAGTGAGGGCTACCAATTCTGCTACTTGTGCGGAGTAAACTCCTTGAAGCCAAGATGCTTCCAGAACACCTGTTACAGTACACACAGCATATCCTGCTTTCAATATTCCCAGTGCATCTCTCAAACATGAACCATCAACAAAAATAACTTGATAATTTTCTTCCAATCGGGTATCTTTGATATCAGGTCTTGGTTTGGTGCAAAATTCAGTCACCTGAAAGCAGTCGTGCTCGATGTCTTCAGCGTTCTCAATTTCGGCATTTTCACTGGGAAACAAGGTTGCCGGGTTCAACGTAGTGCACCTTTTCAGCTGCACATTAGGTGATCCCAGAATTATTGTTTCATACCTTGTGAGTCTAGCACCAGTCATGTGCTGCGTTCGGGAACGTGTCAAAAGTATCTCGACTGAGTGAGGGACCATGACTGTTAAAGGGTGTCCCATCACTATTCCTTCACTCTGAGTGAGGCTGATACCAACTACGGCTACGGCACGCAGGCACCCTGGCAGTGCTGCTGCGACCGGATCCAAAGTAGCTGAAAAATATGCTACTGGTCTGTTTACGCCACCATGGGCTTGGGTCAAGACAGACAAGGAACATGCATCGCGTTCGTGACAAAACAATGTGAAAGGCTTTGTGTAATCAGGCATACCTAAAGCTGGAGCCCTGCACATGCATTCTTTTAATTCAATAAAAGCATCCATCTCATCCCCTTTCAGCTCTATTTCATCCAGCGCATCCTTCTGGGTCAGTTTCAGTAAAGGTTTTGCTAGAGTCGAGAAGTTGGGAATCCATTGGCGACAGTAGCTCACCATTCCCAAAAACTTTTCTTACCTCTCTCCTCGTCTTTGGGGGACTCATTTGGAGTACACTGGTTATCCTTTCCTTCATAATTCTTCGTGACCCTTTCTCTGTTTGGTGACCCAAATATTTCACTTTCTTCTGGCAGAACTGTAACTTTGAAGGGGACAACTTGTGTCCATTCCTTCCCAAATGGTTCAATAGGGCAATAGTGTCAGCTGTGCAGTCACTTTCTGTCTTGGATGCAATCAACAAATCGTCAATGTACTGTACCAGGGTTGACTCAAACGGTAACTCCAATGATTCCAAATCTTTCTTTAGGATCTGATTGAAAATTGATGGTGACTCTGAAAACCCTTGAGGAATTCGACACCAACTATAGACTCTGTCTAGGAATTTAAAACAAAAGAGAAATTGGCTGTCCTCATGAAGAGGCACCGAAAAGAATGCTTGTGACAAGTCGATGACTGAGAATCATTCAGCATCACAAGGGACTTGAAACATTATCACAGCTGGATTTGGTACTACAGGACAACATTTTATTATTATGTCATTTATTTTCCTCAAATCCTGAACAATTCGGACCTTTCCACTTGGCTTTATTAGTCCCATGATTGGCAAATTACATGGACTGCTTAACACTTCTTTCAGTACTCCCTGCTTTACAAACTCATCAATGAGTTGGGCGACTTTCATGAGGGTGTCTTGCGCCATATGGTACTGTGGGGTCTGGGGAAAGGTTACATTGGGCTTTACCGTCACTTTCACTGGTTCCACTCCTTTCACCAATCCCACCTCTTTCCCTGTCATATCCCACACTTCCTTTATGGCTGTTTCTTGTAACTCAGCAGGAATGTCTGCTTCAGTGATCATTGGATAAAGAGTAATCAGGGGATACTCTTCATCGACAGTCTCCATTTCATCCCCTCCTACACTGTCCTCTTCTTCCCCATCACTGTTTGTCTGAATTTTAATTCCATCATTTGAACACATAATCGAACATCCCAATTTGCACAATAGGTCTCTCCCTAATAGTGATATCAGGCTTGAATCACACACCACAAATTTATGTGACCCTTGATAGTTACCAATTCTGACTTGAACTGGATCTGTGATTGGGTTCGTCAGGTACCTGTTTGCTACTCCCACTACTTGAACTGTTCTCCCTGATAGTGGCAAATTTGGTACTTCAATGCTCCTGACAGTGGAACGTGTAGCTCCTGTGTCAACCAAGAATAAAACGCGATGACCCATAACTCTTCCCTCCACATACGGGCCCTTTTGATCAACTTCCAAAGATGCTGCAAGCATACAATTTCCTTCCTCATCTGAACTTTCACTCTCCCATGCATCATTTATTCCATTCTCACTATGTAAGGGGAATTGGTGCACTGTGTCACTTTGATTCATTCCTTGACCCGTGACCTGTTGAGGAAGCATTGCTTGCTGCTGATTCATTGGTGCTAAGGGTATTTGCATTTTCTGATTAGGTACCATAGGAAACTGCTGTTGCATTGGCTGCAATTGTGCCATTTGCACACGGGGCATTTGCACCTGTTGCGGTTGCATGGGTTGTAAACCCTGCATCTGGTTTATATTGTTTTGGAAATTTGGATTTGGACCTCTCAGTTTCAGTCCTCTCATAGTCTGGAATGCATTGACATCATTGTTTTGCTGACCTACACCTTCCTGCACCATCATTGGGCACTCCCGTTTCCAATGCCCGACAATTCCGCACGTGTGACATGGCATCACCTTCTTCATTGCCTGTATACCATTTGGAATCATAACGGTATTCAAATCAGGACCATTATTCACAAAACCTCCGCGGCCTCTGCCTCTCATCTGAGGCTGAAACATAGCATTTCCCTGCTGATGCTGCGGCATCTGTTGTTGAAACCCTTGCAACCCTTGCAAACCTGTCTGAGCTGCTCTAAGCTGCATTATCATCACCTTTTCTTTCAACCTTTTCTGCTTTGTTTCAATCTCATCACTGCAGTATTTTGCATAATTCAACACTTCATCGATCGACTTTGACTGCCAACAAATCAAATGCGTTTTAATCATCTGGCTGATTTCGGGTCTCAACCCTTCCACAAATCTGAACACAAAATGGAGCATGTCCTTTGCCTCAATCGTCTCTGTGCCACTATAATTCTTAAACGCTTTCAACAATCTCTCGTAATACGCATGTATAGACTCTTTATCCTCTTGGGCTGTTCTGTCAATCCTCTGCCAATCCACATTTTTCGACGCAACCTTGGTTTTCAAGTGCTCGATCACCTTATGGTATAAGCTCATTACCGTGGGTGATGGCGCACCTGTGTCCCTGTCTCTCTCTGGTTCATCGTCGGCCAACCTACAGCCCTTTTACAATCTTCCCACAAATCTGCCGGAACTACAATTTCAAATAAAGTATTCAGGTCTTCCCAGAGACATTTCGCGAGTTTCACAAATCTATCTGTCTGTTGATACCACTCGATTGGCTTCTTTCTCAATTTGGGAAAGTCATCCGTAAAGGATTGAATATCACATCTGTGCCATGGTACATGTACAAGTTTCCCCCCTGCAGTCTCTCTCATTGGTAACATAGTTATCAGATCGTCATTCTGTTGTTTTTTCTCATTCCGCTCTGGAGTATTTTCTTTCTTTTTGTCCTTTTTCTTAACCCACCTGCTTTCCCACTTGTCTAAACATCTCCAGACCTGTGCACTCTGCAGTATCTCTTTAAGGTGTGTTTTCATCCCTGCGGATCTCATGTGTTCAAAGTCTTTTGTCTCAAAGTCTAACCTGTAACTCCTGCTCAGGTGTTTAGTCTTACTTATGTCGATCTCGTTTCTGTCTGCAATTTCTTGTAACTTCTTATGTATGCTGCTTACTTCTCTTGTAATCCTAGGGCACATGTATCTTAGTTCTTCCTCTGTGTATGATTCTAATCTGTTCAAACCCATTGTTCCCTCTACCAGTTCATCTGCCTCCATACCCAACCTTATTTTATTCAGGTATTCTTCTCCCTTCCCGCTGGATGTACTCTGTGGGGAGTTCAGGCTGTTGAACCATTGTGTTAACTGTTGTGCGTTCAGTCCCATCAGAGTAGCAGTTACATCAACTGCTACTGATGGTTTCTGTAATGTTTCAGTCTCTGAGGTTAATGGTACTAATAGTGGTGGATGTGACCTTACTACGGTTGACGGGGCACAAATTGGAATTGGACTAAATTCCGACAAGGACCCAGATCCATTTGGCAGTGTCGCTATTGGAGTTGTTTCTGGAGTGGTTTCTATGCATCTTCTCCCTGTCCCACTCTGTATCATTAACCCCTGGTCGCTTGTGCTTGAATTTGCCTGTATGTACAGTGGTACTGGTGGACCTACAGTAATAGGCAGAGACATCGCGTCTGGATTCTGTCTGTTCCCCGAATTCTGTGGCATGTTAATCCCCACATTATGGTTCATCATTGCTGGCATACCTAACTGGCTCTCTGTTACTCGAGTATACTTCGGTCCTTCTTCTGCCTGCTTTTGAGGCATCAAAAACTGTGTTGATTCGTCTTGAATCAATGTCGGTCTTTGATAGTTTTGTCCTCCCTGCGCCATTGAATCAGGGGTCATTCCCATATTATGCTCATCACAGCAGTGCTTTTGAACCTGTGGCTGATAATTTTCAACAGGTTTCAATGTAGGCACGTCTGGGTATATTCTCCGAACCTGTGGTATTTGTGGTGAGAAAGGCATATCGGAACTGCTCGGCCTCTGAGATATTCTCAAATTCGGTGTTACATTACCCTGTATTGGTTCTGGAGGGGCAGTACTAATGCTTGAGCCTTTTTCGCTTTCCACGTATGGTGGCGGGCGATCATTCAGCAATTGTATAATGAACTCCTCATCGTCTGACTCTTCTCCCCTTTTCGAGTTTCTATTGCTCTCCCTATATCTGGACTGACTCCTGTTGGTCTAATAGGTAGCTTTCCTTCCTTCCGTCTCCACTTCATCGGTAATTGCTGGAAACAATTTAATCCCCTGCAATACGTCTGATCTCCAAACCTTTTGTGTGCTGTCCCATCTAGCATCCGCTAGTGTCTTTTCTACTTTTCTTATTCTGGTCTCGAACTTCTTTTGTTGTTGGTTTCTAGCTATTAGCTCCCAAATTGCTAGTGCCTCAAACTGTGCTGGTCTTGGAGGTAGTTTCATGTCGTATAGCGAAAATCTCAGATTTTCTAAAACCCTTAGATTAAACGACCCATGGATAGGGAACGCTACACTTCCATGCTTCTCTGTTAATTTGCACCATTGCTTTAGCCAAAGACATGGTGTTACTCCCTTTTCTTCAATGACAATGTAAGCTGGTGTACCCTCAGGCGGTGTTTCTTCTCCTACATTTGCTTTAATGTAAACATCTCCCCTCATGGCACTCTTAAATGCTTTGAAAAATTTCATCTTCCCGTCTTTTATTTTCTTAAAATGTGTAATTAATAAGTGACTTTAATTCCCGGAATACTCTTCGCTTGCCTTTCCCCTACCAGTTGCGCTTCACGGACTGTGTCCAATCCGTGCGCGACCCTTCTCATCAACCGACCTATCCCAGCGCGGCTCCTAGTGACGTCATACTCACACACTGCGGCTGACAAAGTCCCGCGGCTTGTCCGCTTTCGTTCGTCTTCACTCACAAACAAATTTCTGCAATATAACGCGAGCACTAACCAAAATAATAAAACAGATCTGTCGGTTTACTACAGGAAAGGTAATACAATCGCTTCAGAAACCTTAGGGATTTTTCACTAGCCTCGGCAGTTATTCCATCTTTCTCGGTTTCCCGCTTTCACAAGCAAAATTTGACCCGCAAACTTTACTCTCAACTGATCAATGAACTATTCTAGTGCACTTTAGAATTCGTCAAATCTCAAAGTCAAAAATTTTCTTTCATTCCTCAAAATTCATACCGACTCGTTGACCATGCCCGATCAACCTATTAAACCGACCAGATCACAACATCAAACAAGTGTCTCATACACTTTTCAACATACTCCGGAGTCTCTTGACCTCGCAGGGCCCGTCTCAACATCAACAACCACGTGGACAATTTTTCTGCACAAAGCGCTACACACACGTGAAGTTCGACGACTTCCCTACTCTTATACTTTTAGAGTAACACTCATCTAATATCTTTTAACCCCCTAAAATCCTCACAAACTTCTCAATTTATCTGCCGCAATAAGCAGTGCAAGCGCAAAACCCTAACTTCACTCATACCGTCACTAGAAACGCCGAAAACATTCTCACACCTCCATGTCCTCCATTCGCAAGCTCCGAGATCCCGGGAAAGTCATTGGGGACTTAGGGCATCATCATCCCTCCAACTTGTTTTTATCAAAGAAAATTCTAACTTGACTCTGTCTATTGTTCGGATGGGGTCCCAAAGGGCTAAACCATCCTCTGCTACCATCTACTGATAACGCGTCCAGCCCTTATAAATTACCTGTACCTGGACACGTTGGAGGTCGGTGAATCTTTTAACCGAGTCGGGCTCTCCTCATCCTAAAATAGTCGGGTCACTCAGATCAATAATCGATAACCATTGCAATCGGTAATCAATACTCCATTAATAGATCAATATAACACATCAGAAATCAATAACAGTTGGTATTTCGACGCACCATGACCTTTCAGTCATGAATAACCACACCAGTTTATTAAAAGTTAGTGAGTTTATTTCTCTATATTAACAAAGCTAGCCCAATGTATGTAAGTCTCAAAACCAAATGATATATGTATATGAACATTACTAGCTGTCCATAGCGGCGGAAGAAACGCAATCTACGTAAAATCTGAATAATAATACACTCAGTTATCGCAATGCAAATTACTAATATGACTAACTGTATTTGACTAATTTCATACATTGGTCAGCATAACAAGATTTCAATTTAACATGGTGCATCGAATGAATCCCTCGACTAACCTCTAATTAGCATTGGCATGTGGGAATTCATGCAAAACCAATTTAGTCAACACAAATTTGGAAAACTTCTAGCTTGGGCCCTATCAAAAATAGCAGTTGGTACCTAAAAGGAAAAACACAATGCATAATACATTTATCCTTTCATATTTACCAAATACAATCAGCATTCAAGAAAGTCTTCGTCCTTCAGGTACCGGTTCGATCAGCATGGGACAAATTTCAAAGGGGCAAAGTTAAGGGCAAGCTCCCTTGCAGCGGCAAGGAGAATGGGGCAAAGTTACTTCATGGGCAAGACGGGGCAAATCAAAGTTAAAGTCTCTAGGGTGAGAATTCTTAAAGTCTCTTTCTCTCAGATAGAGAAAAGGGCATCAGGGTGTCGTCCAAAATGGAGTCTGGCATCTGGCTTCAAATTGGCATCAAGGAAAATGGCTGACTTCTCTTTGTCCAGTGGGTTTAAGTAAGAAACATTCCAAATTCTGCAGGGTCTTCCATTGGAGGGTTCATAGGTTGGCTTCAAATTGTCCAATGAAAATTGTCTTTTTACTAGCGCTCATTTATGCATACACTGTCCTTGGAGCCTTGGAACACAAGTTGTAACATGGTTTGCCAATTATTTTGGTATCTGTACCTTCATTGTCCACACCTGCAGACTGACCTTGTATCAAAGGGGATGAAACCGGCCTAGTACGAAACCTTGGAGATAAGTGTATTAGTCATCTCTGCTGGAAAAATACAACTTCAAGCAAGAATATATGTTTCATTAGTTCAAGGAAAAAGCCACGCAGTTAGAATTTGAGACCAGGCAACTAGGCCAAAGCCTCTACTAAATTTAAGCTAAGCAAAACAGCTTCAAACAAGAAATCATGGCATACATTTGCAATTATGATGGATTACTACAATTTTCAATTCTTCATGATTAATAAAGTTTGTTTACAATGATGGCAAACTACCCCGAGGGCACAATTTCCCTCGTACATTATTTTCTTTACTAAAATCACACTTCATTATATGTTTTGATTACACGATATATATGAATATATGTCGGACCTTCTTTTTCTGCGTCATCAACCTCGTCACAGAGTGGGTAGGGTCAGTGAAACTGCTGACCCCACCCCACTCTTTGACAATGTGTCACTGATTGACACTCGTCCCTGGGCCCTTCAGGGCTCAAAACTGAAGTGCCCAGGTTAGAGTCAATGAGTGACACTATCCCTCATCACTGAGGGATAGGGCCTAGAGGACCTTTGCTGAGCTGACGAGGTCACACCCACAGGAGCCCAGCAAAGTTCATCTGAGGCAGCCGGGAGCCTATGCAATTAGCTAATTGCCCATGTCTAGCTCCTGGCTGCCTGACCTGAAAATAAGGAGTGTTTGTCAAGCTGGCTTTTGCTAAGCCTGACAGACACTCTGTGTGAGGGGCAAAATGCGAGGGGGCGTGGCCCTCAGCCCCAAAGGATGGGCTGTGCCTGCTGCCACACCTGCGCTGGTTCCCGGGAGCATTGTCATTCAGCTTCCCATTGAAACACTTTCTGATCTCATCCTTGGGGGTAAAAAGCACAGATGTGGAAGTAGATGAAGCAAGCATTTTCAATGCCCGGGTCTCGTATTTGTTCGAGTTAGAGCTATTAGCGTTGTAAAGCAAAAAAAAACGCAGCACAATTGCGCTGCGTGGAAACTAAACCGATAAAGTAATCCGGACTCCAGGCTGAAAACATCGAGCCTCGTATATTTTTGGTACTTTACCGGTGCTGTGTAGGTGGGCTAAACACCGGAAAAGGCATGATGTATACATGCCTTTCACAAATTAAAGCAAGCGGATTTTAAAAGGCAAGCCCACGAACCAATGTAAGTGACTGACGTGCCATTGGCGTGGTTTCAAGCCCAAAGAGAGATTACAGAATGGACGGAGTACATTGTGCTCGCCCATAAAAAGCAAACCAGAGGAAGCAGGAGCTCTGAGACAGAAAGTGCTCCCTTGAAACCTTACTAGGCTAATCAATGAGAAAGCTGTAAGGCTTTAGTGCAGACTCGAGCAAGGCCGTCAATGCCAGTTTCTTAGCTTACAGTATTTTTAATTACACAGAATGCGTAGGCTTCATAGTGCACCGCCTTTGAACCCCTTTACCCAGTATAGCATGTATTTTATTCCTTCTGGCTTGTATTTTTAAGTACCTCGATTGTATGTGCATTGTAGCACGTTTCACGTGTAGTTCCACAATAGTTTTTAAAAAGTTGTATTTTTAAATTAACACTTGCTTACTTTTCATGTATGGCTTTTACTAACTACAGCATTAACAAATACATCTGAATTTGGCGTGGTTGAATGCATACCTCCTAAAGAAACCACTCACACAGACTGGGAGAAATGAAGCGTGGCTCACTACAATCGAGCGGAGCTGGACTAGTGGTAGATCCTAAAACCGAGATCCCACAAACAGCTAAATGGATGGTTTTGCAAAGCAACATTTCATTGCAGCAGCATGAACGCGTATAAACATCAACCTGAAGCATTCAACGTATGACAGACCAAGCCATCAAAACAATCAAATAATCTGGAAACGGCTACATCGCCTTGCAAGGAAAGAGCGATTTAGAACAATACCATGACGACAAATGGGCTTGTTTAAATGAGCCACGTGAGAGCAGCATGGTGCATTAGGTGCCCACTCAAGGGTTCAGCCTACACAACAGCACGTCACTGGCAAACCAAAGCTCCTTGTATATGCGAACACCGAAAGCGGAATCTGTATCAAAATAATACCGCTGCATTTAGGGGCGTATTTATACTCTGTTTGCACCGAATTAGTGTCATTTTTTTTAACTCTAATTCGGTGCAAAACTAACTCCATATTTATACTTTGGTGCTAGACCCCACTAGCACCAAATGTATGGAGTTAAAGTCATTTTTTGAAAGTGGAGTCCTACTTTGCCTTAATGAGATGCAAGGTAGGCGTTCCCGTGCAAAAAATGACTCTATGGCCTTAACGCCATATTTAGGGGCATATTTATACTCTGCAGCATATTTATACTCTGTTTGCACCGAATTAGTGTAATTTTTTTTTACTCTAATTCGGTGCAAAACTAACTCCATATTTATACTTTGGTGCTAGACCCATCTAGCACCAAGGCCCTGATTTAAACTTTTTTTGCACCGCATTAACATCATTTTATGACACAAAAGTGGCACAAACTTACAAAATATTGGCCCTTATTTATACTTTTTGCTGCAAAGCTGCACTAACTCAGTTTTGCACCAAAAAGTTTAGCACCGGCTTGCACCATTTCTGTGCACCAGCCGGGCACCATATTTATGGAATGGTGCAAGCCGGTGCAAAGGGTAGGCTAGAGTTTTAAAAAATTACTTTAGTCGGGTGGGGCTGGCAGTATAGAAGAAGAGGGTTTAGCACCAAAAAATGGCTTTAGGCAGGTTAGAGTAAAAAAAATTACTCTAACCAGATTAGCGTCATTTTATGGTGCTAAACCTACCATGCCACATGACTCCTGCCTTAGAAAAGGCAGGAGTCATGCCCACCACCCCAGTGGCCAGCACAGAGGACAGGGGTCCCCTGGGCATGGTCATTGCACCTGGTGCCATGTATGGGGGCCCATTTCAGGGCCCCCATGGCACTTTCAAAAATAAAATGCACTTACCTGTACTTACCTGGGATGGGGTCCCCCATCCTCGCAGTCCCTCTAGTGTGGGTGGGGGTGCCCCTAGGGCCTAGGGAGGGCACCTCTGGGCTTATTCCATGGTGTTCCACCATGGAAATAGGGCCACAGGTCCCCTAACACCTGCCCTGACCCAGGTCATAAAAAATGGGGCAAAGCAAGCTTTGCCCCATTTTTTGACCCCTCCTCCCTCCCTTGCACCATTTTTACATGGGAGTATAAATACGGTGTTAAGGCCATAGAGTCATTTTTTTGCACGGGAACGCCTACCTTGCATCTCATTAAGGCAAGGTAGGTTTCCACTTCCAAAAAATGACTTTAACTCCATAAATTTGGTGCTAGACGGGTCTAGCACCAAAGTATAAATATGGAGTTAGTTTTGCACTGAATTAGAGTAAAAATAAAATTACGCTAATTCAGTGCAAACAGAGTATAAATATGCCCCTTAGCGTCAACAAATGATGCTAATCTGGTCAGAATAATTTATTTTGACTCAAAACTGCCTAACGTCATTTTTTTTTAAGCTAGCCTACCCTTTGCACCGGCTTGCACCATTCCATAGATATGGTGCCCAGCTGGTGCTAAAAAATGGTGCAAGCCGGTGCAAAACTTTTTGGGACAAAACTGCCTTAGTGCAGTTTTGCACCAAAAAGTATAAATAAGGCCCTTAATGTCACTCGCCATAGCCTGTATAAAGACAGAAGTGCTGTGTTAAAAGGTATCTGTCTACCAAGACTGCACCCATTCTCCTATGCAATCTGTGCTGGCGCCAACAGCTAAACAAGGGCCAAATCCTTTAATATATGAAGCTACGGATGGAAAAGGGTTACCTTAGAAACAGCGGAAAGTATTGAAGTACTGAACCCGCTTACGTGGTAACAAGAACAACTGAGTGTAAAGCAAAGCACTTGCCTGCAGTATCTACCTTACTCAGTTGCATCTTTCAAACATTACACACAATTGAGGGCAACAACAGAAACCATGTATGACAAGGCTACAGTGGCTCTAATCAAAGCGATTAAGCCGAAAATTGGACTCACCTAATAGCACATGGACTTAGAGGCTGAAAGCAGAGGAAATGGGCAGCTGAGCATTAAACTTAGCGTAAAAAAGACAGCCTCGGCGTGTGCGTATGGACTAAACATTTCTGCATCAATAGGAAAGAGCACACGGGATCCCGTAAGCCATTATGAACCTAACTGGTCCTGAAGTGCATGTGAAAGCTAAGTCAGCAAGCTCAAAGAAGTCTTCAGAACAGCCTCTCTATAGCATAATGAACACTCACTTTGAAGTCAGGCAAAGTAAACAGGCGCCCTTGGAAAACAGCATCTGATATGTGAGCTCAGTCTTTGAATGCACAGCAAATATGAGGAGATAAGAGCAAGATTTATAGGCCTGTTTACAGAGGAGAAACACAAGCACTCCTGTGAACTGCTGTTAGAGAAGTAAAAAAGTAGTTCCTAACAGATTCTAAAAATGGTGAACAGTGTATTGATATAGTACTTTGTCCCTGCTCTAGGGGACCGCCAAACCCAGGAAGAGGCATGACAAATGCATGCCATGAACAAATGGGGAGAAAGAATACGAAAGTGATGATGGAGACAATAAATGGGAAGCCTATGTGCGGGCTGAAGCCCACAAATTATATAACCGTATCTCTCGTAGAAATAACGCAAGCACTGTCTAGCTGAGACCTAAAAAAGGGTTCTTTTTCAATGATAAAATGTGATGTTGTCATGTTGATTTTTGGGCAGTTTATTTTTGTGAGCACTAGGCCTACTCACAAAACTGAGGTAGCATTGTTATTGGGAGAATTGGGGGATGCTTGGTAGTAGGAAATTTGTGATTCCCCTTCAATTACATAAGTTTTCTTCACAGAAATGTGAGTAAACTGTTTGTAGTCAAAGTTGGAGGTTTGCAAGTGCTTATGAGTAAGGAAACCTGTCCAGAGCCCTGCAAATCGCCACACCATGAAAACCAGTTTAAAAAAATGTACACGTTTGCTAGATTTCCCTAGGTGGCGGCTGAGTTAGGGTCCAAAGTACACAGCTACCCTCATTCCAACAAAGGTCAGTTTTCAGTGGAAAAATATGATATGTCCACGTTGGGTTTAAGGCTATTTCCTGTTGTAGGCACTAGGCCTACCCAAATAAGTGATGTACCATTTTTATTGGAAGACTTGTTGGAACATAGCATGGTAGAACATTTGTTATTACCATTGGAGTTTGCTGCATTTCTGCCTTTCAAATGTAAGCCAGTGTGTAAGAAAGAAGATTGGAAAATGCTCTCTGAATTAGTGGGTACCTATTCTAGCAGGTGATTCAGAAATGTACAAATAACAACTGCACCTAATGGCCATAGCTGGTGGGCACTGCACAAATACATAGGTTTTCTTGATACCCATTTTTTATCCAGTATATTTCATCATATGAATTGGTCTATACTTGGTACACAATGAAAAATCATTGTAAGGTCCTGTCAGTTGTTGGCTCTGGGTACACTGGGATCTTGGACAATCTACAAACCCTATATGTCCTCACAACCAGAAGTGTCTAGTGGACGTAGTGGTATATTACTTTTGTGAATCGGCCATCATGAGAAAAAGTTATAGGTGAAATTGTCACAAATGGCGCTTTTTCCTACTCATTTTCAATATTTCTTTCATTTCAACAGTTGGCTTCTTTGGAAATCCTTGCAGGATCGATCAATATCACCCCTTGGCGAATTCAGAACTTTCTCTACTTTTCAAAAATGTATAGCTTTCCTGTATCATCCATGGGTTTCAAACCAGTTTCCACCACAAACAGGAAGCAGGTTGAAAACACAAAAAATGGAAAATATGCTACCTATTTGAAAAGTGCCATAATTATGGCACAAATTTAGGCCCATATTTATACTTTTTTAGCGCCGCATTTGTGCCGCTTTTTGATGCAAAACGGCACAAACTTACAAAATACAATTGTATTTTGTAAGTTTGCGCCAAAAGAGGTGCAAATGCGGCGCTAAAAAAGTATAAATATAGGCCTTAGTTTATTTTGATTCAGCTCTGCATGTTCCTGAAAGCTGGGAAGAAGGTGACTTCAGCACCGCAAATCTCTCATTGATGCCATTTTAGGGAAAAAACAAGCATATTTTTGTGGAGCACGTTTTTCCCCATTTTTCCCAAAAAAACCAACATTTAGCTTTATGTTGCCTATTTTCTCAGTCCACTCTAGGGGAATCCACAAACTCTAGGTACCTCTAGAATCCCCTAGATGTTAGAAAAAAGGTTTGGTGGGGATACCATATGTGGAAAAACTGTTATGGGTGCCTAAGTGCAATTTTTCACCAAATAGCCAAAAAATGGATGAATACTGAGGGGAGAAGCCTCATCAGTCAACAGATTGAAGTGATTATTTAGTAGGTGGCACAATGAGTGTTGCAGGTTCACTATTAACATTTAATGTACAGGCTCTGCATACATATAGAACCATATACTAGGGACGACCACTTGTAGGCCAATTTTACCATGTTTTCGAGAAAAAACATACGCACTTTGACAATGGTGAAGTGCAGTAACATGCACAAAGTCCTAATGCCACAAAAACAGATTCAGCAAAGCAGGAGAGGGGAAAGCAAAAGGTTTGAGGGTAGCTCTGCAAAGAGGGCTAGGTACAACATGACCCTGTTCCAGCATAGATCCAGGGTAGATTAGCCAATACACTCTTGAGGTGTTCACCCCATTGTTTTCAGAATGTCCTATGAATGCCTCCTTATGTCAAAAATCACTTTCATTGTGCCACAACCAGTATTTTGTCAAGGGGTGCCCCTCATATGCCATGGGTGCCCCTAATGCTAAATATTACCTACAATATCCAGGCTCCAAAACTTTGCAATTAATGCCATCATATACCTTGGATTACCCTTATGTCAAACTACCTCTAGTATGCCATGGCCAGTATTTCGTCATGGTTGCTCACTTCCCATATGTCATGCTTTTCCTCCCCTTTGCCAAGAAGTATCTCTAATGAGTAAATGTCAGCATTTTGCCATGGGTGCCCTCATGCCAACAATTTCCTGCCAGTGCAAGCAATTTTCTACAGATGTCCATAATGGCAAGAATTACCTCCAGCATACCAGTATCTTTCACAGGTGCTTTTCATGCTAACAAGTGCCTCCATATGCCAGTGGCAGTGTTTTTTCGTGGGTGTACCTATTAGCCAAGAATTTGCTTCAGTATGCCAAAGCCAGTGGCAGACTACTTAACACCACATTCCCACTCACACTTGCCAACATTCATTCACTCACAATCCTTCTCACTTGTACTCATTTATTCTCACTCACTCTAGAT
This sequence comes from Pleurodeles waltl, assembly GCF_031143425.1. Lineage (NCBI taxonomy): Eukaryota > Metazoa > Chordata > Amphibia > Caudata > Salamandridae > Pleurodeles > Pleurodeles waltl. The sequence continues at coordinate 276,956,378 of NC_090438.1, read as the reverse complement.
CTCCTCTCATTCTGACTCAATAATATTTACTCATGCTCACTTACAAACAGTCATTTTCACAAATGTTCAATCATGCTAACTTATTCTCACACACTCCCACTCACTCTTTCTCCTTTAGTTACACTCACTCACTCACATTCACTCTAACTCTTACTCACTCATACTTTCTCACTCATGTGCACTCACTCTTATTGTCACTCATTCGGACTCACTCATACTCACTGTTGGACCTGGTCTTTTCTGCAGGGTCATTGCCAAACGTTTTGCCTCCTCCACATTTTCTGACCTTGCTTTTGTTGACTTAAAGACTCTGAGCACTTTACCACTGCTAACCAGAGCTAAAGTGCATGTTCTCCCTGCTCAAAATATGGTAATATTCGCTTACCCACAATTGGCATATCTAATCTACTTATACGTCTCTAAGTGCTCTACCTGTGTCCAGGGCTTGTAAATTAAACACTACTGTTGGGCCTGTGGCTCTGATTGTGCCACCTTTAAACATGACTCAGGCCTGCTATTGCAGAATTTGTGTGGGCAGTTTTAAACTGCCATGTCAACCTGGTTAGTTAACCCTCTTGCCAGGCCCAATCCATCCTTTTTAATAATATCTCACTCCTAAGGTAGGCACTGGACAGCACCAAGGGCAGGGTGCAGAGTAAAAAATTTGGACATCTAGGGGCATAGTTATGTGGTACATGGTGCAAACCACTGAGTCATATTTTTGTAGTCAAGCAAAGCAACTTTGCCTGGCTTGGAATGGCTTCAAAAATATAGAGTAAGGCAACGCGACGCAAATTGCTGCGTTGCCTTACTCTGCACTAAAGAGGCATTCCATGGGCATTGCATGGGTGTTCCCACACAGCTCTCATGGTTTTTGACACTTCCCAGATTTACCAACCCGGATAAACCTGGGAATGCACCAAAATCCTTTATATCCCCAGGTGAGAGGTAACATGGATAATATCTTTATTTCTCCTCTTTCTATGTGTGCTGCATTTTGATGCCTTTTCCCTGTGCTGCAGGGCAGCGTAGCAATTAGACTTGGTGTGCTGCCCTTGACCACAAAGCCCATAAATCTGGGCCTTAATTTTTCATTTTACATGTTCAGGTAGTGAAAAACTCTTAAATTCGGTTTCACCACTGCAGGGCCTATCTCTCCAATAGGTTAATATTGGACTACTTTATTACATTTTATAAATGTCATTTCCATGTGGGAAGAGATAGGCCGCCCAAGTTTGGTGTCTCTGGAATCACAAGTTAAAATCCCAACTTATGGTGGAGTCTGATTTTAAATTGTAATTCTGAAAATACCACTTTTAGAAAGTTGGCGTTTTCTTAATTTAACCATTCTGTGCCTTTTGCCTGCCTCTGAATACATGTCTGGGTTGGGTGACAGATAGGCTTTGTGCATTCCCTACAGACAGCCACACACAAAAGGAGCTTAGGTGTAACTGATAGGCCATCAGCATCCTGGTGGGCCATCCTGGGCAGGATGGGAGGGAGGATGTGACACACCTGAATGGGCTGTGCTTGTCCCCACACAAAGGGCTGCATATCCCCCATAGTCAGTCTGCAGCCAAGGCAGTAAGGTCAGAGATCCTGTGCACTTCAAAGGCCTCTCCTTGAAGTCTCTCCCACTTCGAAGGAACAACTGTTTAGAAGTTCTGGATCTCTGACCCTACCAACTTAGTACTTGCGGATACTCTGCCAGGAAGAACTGCTGTGCTGCTGAAAGGATCGTCACTCTGCTAGACTACTGCTTTCCTTTACTGACCTGCTGCCTGCTGCCTTCCCTACCTGGAAGTGAGAAAGACTGGAGCTGAATCTCCCACTCCAGAACCAGAGTGACTCCAAGGGCTTGCTGGATTGCCTCCTGTTCTTATGACGTTTCAGAGACACAAAAGACTTCCAACAAATCTGCTACAGCTCCTGGACCTGTCTTCAACCAGCTCCTGACCCCAAGAGGTGCCCCTCCAGTAGTAAGAACTTGAAAATAGGTTTGTGGCTCCCGAAAGCATGCTTTGGGCTCTTCACAACTGTGAAGTGGCCCACTTGCACCTGAAACGCACCGCTTGCATGAAGATTCAGCGCGAGCCACTGTAAGTTTATCTCTTTGCACAGCAAGAATCATTGCTCACAACGGCAAGCCTCCTGTCGCCCGTCCACGACACGGGGCTGACTCTTCGCGCCCGCGGACCACTGCCCGTGACATTCTCCTTGCTTCTGGCGAACATCTTCCCAGCGAACAGGACTCTTGCCTCAACTTTCAGAAGGCAAAACTTCAGCAGGTTTTGTCTGGGACTGCATCCAACCCATGCTCATTTGTGGTCAGCCTGAAAGTTTGGATTTAAACCGGTCTAGCACAGCCAGATAGCCCCCGGTTGGCACTTTATGCTTTTAAGCACTATATTGCATTTTAATCTTTGAAAATTCATATTTCGATGTCTACTTATTGCTAGAGCCTGACTGCTCTGTAACAAGGTACCAGAGGTTGCGCACAGGTTAATTTATGGTGTGTCACTGACTTACTCTAACTAAGATTGTGGTTCCTGCTTGGACAGGTTGCATCCTTTTGCCAACCAGAAACCCAGGGGCATATTTATGACCCTGCTTGCACTGCCGTTGTATCACTGTTTGTGATGCAATGGTAGCACAATCCTTGCAACCATATCTATGAGGCCATGCAAAGCCACTTTGCGTGGCTTTGCATGGCCTCAGATATGGAGTAGGCAAGGCAGTGGAATATCTGTGTTTTCTTATTCTGCGCAAGTGAGGCCTTCCATGGGCATTGCGGTGGATGTTCACACGCAACACCTATGGATTTTGATGCATCCCCAGATTTACCAACCCTGGTAAACCTGAGGATGCGCCAAAACCTTACACTGCTCCAGGTGAGGTGCAAAGAGAAGAAATATTTTTCTTTCTCCTTGCTTTTTCCACTTTCTATGTGTGCTCCATTCTGCAGCACAAATAGAGGAAAAAGCCTCCCAGGATTGTTGTTGTGCAGGAAGGTGCACCTTCCTGCACAAAAACAATCCTGCATTCAACTCAGACACCCTTGCACTCTGGTGCAAGGGTGCCCCCATTCGCGCTAGGCAGCCCATTGTGCACCAGCGCAGAAGGAAAGGACTGGAATATGCCATATTCTTTAAATATAATGCATTCCTGCCCTTTCCAAGTGATGCAGTGCAGCGAAGTGACTTACTGCACTGCGCCATTTTTATGTAAATCTGGCCCCCAATTTCTAACACTCACTGATAGTCAATCTCACTTATCCTCACTCACTTCCTATCACTGACTTCATCTCATTACTTGTCACTGACTCTCACTCACACACACACTCACACATACAAACACATACATATACACTCTGCTGAGTACACACACTGTTTTTCACACCTCAGGCAAATGACATATGTCTTAAAACATTGTTTTACTTATAGAATCTACCACTGAAGGTCTCATTCTAGCTCCCGGTGCTCCATTGTTTTACACTAGTAATGAATAATAAATTGCAGGACAAATTTATCATTCCTGACGCAACATTGTGAAGCATTGTGTCAGCATGATTTGCCCTGTGTTGCTGCATTTCTCTGCACCATGGATATGCCGGATTCATCATACTGTGCACCATGGTGGAGGGTCCCAAGATGCGCTGCTCATCGTGATGCAAAGTAGTTGATGATGAGGCGAAGTTCCGTAATGCAACTACTAAGTACATGACGCAAAGTCGATTTGTGTGTCGTAAAACTTCTTTACATGTTGCAAACCACATTGTGCCACACGGGAGTGTATCGTGTCACAAGAATGATTGAAAAAGCAAACAGAGCAACACATTTTACACTACCAATACCCCTAGTATCTAGAACCATGGAAGAAGCCTCAGGAAGCCAGGAGGCCAACAACCCTAAAAACCTCTGAAGACCTGCCAACATCCCAGAGGAAAAGGAGGAGGAACTCATCCTATAATCTGGAGGAGAGCCAAATACTTATTACTGAGGGCGCCAAGAGTGAGCATCTACTGCTTGGCGCAAATATGAAGGACAATACTGGAGTGTAAGAAGAGGTGGCACGACTACAAATGTAGCACCAAAGAACAACTGGCCCGGAATCTAAAGTCAGCCATGAGGACCAGAGGAGGACCTGATGTACAGGAAGAGTTAGAGTCATTGGAGGAGCAGGTGGCACCCCACATTCCAACAAAGAAGTAGAAGGTCAGGACAGTGCTGATGTAGAGGACTAGTAAGAAGTTTAGGGTGATTGTAAACAAGGGCCCATATTTATACTTTCATGCAGCACAACGCAGCAAGACATCTAGCTCCACTGTGTGAAAGAGAAAGGGCTTAAATGTCCCATAATGAACATTATCCAGCACATTACCGTCCTTTCCTAGGCAGTAGACATTTCTGCAGCCTTGTGCCAATGTAGGCACCCATGCACCACAGTGAAAGTGTGCCTGCATTGAGGCTAGTCAGGCAAAAGTGTAATATAATGTGACTTTGTAGAGCATCAACTTGTCACCCGAGAGGGTATCCAAGTGCTGAGCAGGTGCATGCACTGCAAGTAGGATCATTTGAATGGCCATGTGTACAGTTACTTGTGCAAATCCATAAGTGACACAGCTGTCCTGATGTGCTGGGAGAGGTTGTTCCTGGACTAGGCTGCCCTAATAAGAGAACCTCCTATCTCCTGTCTTGCTTCTATGAATATTTGGAGGTGTGGTGATTACAAGTGAAGCTGAGCGAGTGTTCCTGGTTAGTTGGTGGAAGTGGAGATGGTGGATGGGGTAGGTGGGACCCAGGTAATATAGTGCCTTGTATGCGCGGGTGAGCATCTTGAACTGGTAGCATTTCTGAATGGGGAGCCAGTGTGTTTTTCTGAGGTGAGGTGTGATGTGTGTGGTGAGGAAGGAAGGTGACCCAGGTAGTGTAGTGCCTTGTAGGCGTAGGTGAGCATCTTGAACTGGTAGCATTTCTGAATGGGGAGCCAGTGTGTTTTTCTGAGGTGAGGTGTGATGTGTGTGTGGTGAGGAAGGTTGAGTACTAGACTGGCTGCTGTGTTTTGGATGGGTGCAATCTTGTATAGCAGCTGTGCAGAGATGCTGTAGTAGAGGGCATTGCCACAGTCTAGTCTCCATGTGAAGAGGGCCTGGGTAGCAGTCTTTCTGGTGTCATGAAGGAGCCATATGAAGACTTTTCTGAGCATGCAAAATAAGTGAAAACAAGCGAAGATGAGGGTGTTGATTTGTTGTTTCATTGAGAGTAAGGTGTCAAGGAAGATGGACACATTTCTGGAGTGGTTGGAGGGTGAGAGTGCCGGGCCCAGTGATGTAGTCCACCATGTGGATTCCCAAGGTGAGATATTGTTGCAGAATATCAGGTCTTCCATCTTGTCAGGTTGAGTATGAGGTAGTTAGCTCTCATCAAGTTAGCCACATTGGCCATAAACATATCAAATTGATTTTTGGTGGTGTTGGTGTCTTCCGAGAAGGATAGGATGATCTGGGTTTCATCGGTGTAAGCGATAATGTGAAGTCAGTGGGTCTGAATGATGCTTGCTAGAGGAGTCATGTATACGTTGAAGAGAGTGGGGTTGAGTGAAGAGCCTTACGGGACTCTGTAGATGAGGTCCTTGGGTTCTGAGGTGAATGGAGGGAGCTTGACCAATTGCATTCTTTCAGTCAGGAAGAAGACTATCCACTTGAGAGCTTCTCCTTGAATTCTGGTATGGTGGAGTCTGGTGATGACTGTGTATGTGCTGGAAAGGACAGGCTTCTCCTGTAAAATGTGAACTATGGCATATACTTTCCCTTCCCCTTTCACACAGGGCAGCAAGGCGGCTTGCTATGTAGTGTTGTATTCATGTTTGAAAAATACGACTCCTAGGGTGGCTAAATGCACAAATGACATGCAAGGCAGTATAGCAAGGCAGCTCAGCTTGGTGTATTGTGCTGTGTGAAAGGTAAAGTGCAGGAATATGTAAGCTTTAACAATAAATGGTGCAATACTTTTCTCGGCTAGTCCTGGGGCACAAACTGATGTCTAGAGCAAATGCAAGAACCCATGCAACATGGTGCAAGTGTGCCTACCATGGTGCTAGGCATCACATTTTGCGTCAGTGTAGGCAGAGAGCAGAAATGCACAGTATAATGTTAAATTCAGCCCATTCCTGCCCTCTCCCTTTCAGGCAGGGCCGTGCATCAAGCTGCCTAGCTGTGTTGCCTTGTGTGAAATTAATAGAAATATACTCCCAGTGAATAAAAAGGGTGTATGATTGCCATGTGAAAAGTAACAATAGTACAACGTGGCGTATTCACTCGTAGAATCGTATGTGCTACAGATCCCTGTGTACTAAAAAAGTAAGGAAAACACTCTCTGAATGTAACAGAAATCACTCATGCCATATCCACTCATGGAATCTTTGAAACATATCCATATTTCTTTCCAGAGGGATGAACAACATCTCCTGGAGATTAGCCTGTCTGTGATGTTCAACCTGTTGATGACATCATCCTGTTCCCATGGATGAAGACACCTTCCAGCAGCTCCTGGACAAAATTGAAGCATCACCTCTGATTTTGGCAAAGGAAGACAATGTTATTGGGTCTCTAGATGAACCAGCCCAGACTTGACATACACCATCAACATATTATATATCAACTGAAGAATCTAAGGACTCCCAAGTTACATTTTAACGGCAAGTAGTTGGAGCCCTTCAGTGAATAGTTGATGAAGTCAGGTTGGGGATGAAGACTATAGCAGACACTGTTGAAAGAGTTCATAGGTAGTCCCAGTAAGGAGTTGTCAAAAGCAGTTATATACACCTACTCTTGGCTCAATGGGTTTGATGTCTCCCTATCTGCCACCGCTGGTGTCATGTTGCAGAAGGACCAACAACACATGCCTTCTAAATCTGATACCAGTGGCAGCTGGGAGCCATCATTTCATCCATACAGTCCTTGGAAAGAGGACTGGAGGCCTTAGGTAATTGTTTGGAGGTCAGAATGGATTCCTTCATGACATCAACAAGTGCCCTTAATAGCAATGTTGTAGCTCTGTAGTCTAACCAGCAAGCCTTTGCCAGGGACCACGATGCTGCCTTACTAGCATTGGGTTGAGGGGGAGGGTCCTCTCCAGAACTGCTCCCAAGCAGGAAAATATTTGTCTCCATCATGATTCCAACTTGACACATGACCATGTCTCCTTCCTGCATCTTACATCTCAGGCAGAAGAGAGAGGAAACCACCCACATCCCACTAAGTTTGTGACTCATGAGGTATGTTCTGTGAACGTATTTAAGCTGTATGGACTGAAGCATGTCACGATTGCTGAATATTGCCGCAAGGCCACGGCCTCTGCACATTACTCACCAGTGTTTAAAAGAAGAAGCCAAGTAAGAGGAGTAATTTCCATCATCCAGCTGCACAGGAAGTGGCATCACTGGATTTCCCATCAACCATCTGCACACAAAGTGACATCAATGGAGTTCCCATCATCCATCTGCACAGGAAGTTACATCACTGAATTTCTCATCATCAATCTACACAGGAAGTGACATCACTCCTCTGCCCTCCCAGGACCTTCTTGATGGCTGCCCCAGCATGGATACGCAGGGTAGCCCATCTGCCCCTGCCCGCGCCTGGATCGTGCCCAGTGCCAGGAACACTTGTCCTCCACCCTCCTGCCACTACCATGCTGTTTCCCTCTGCACTCTCAACCCCAGCTGCTGCTCCATATGCTGCTGCCTGACCTGCTTTTTCTCACAAAACCGTGGCTGAACTGTGCATCGGCACCTGACACCACCACAGCCGTCCTCCCCAAGCTCTAAGAGTGCCAGGTAAGACAGACTTCACAAGCCCAGAGACAGAATTGCCATCGTGCACAAAAACACCATCATCTTCACCGGATCCATTGATACATTATCCTCCAACATGGAACACCTATTGTTATTCTCCATGGAACAACCAACTTCACCCTAAGTAGCACTCTCATCTACAAACCACCATGACTACACACCAACTTCACTGACACCATAATGGACCTTGTCACACCACTCGCCCTCAATGTAGCAATTACATCCCACTCAGAAACCTGCACTTCCACTTAGAAGACAACATCGACCCCAGCTTAGGAGAAATCATTAAAGACCTTCGAAGCTTTGGACTCACCCAATGAGTAAAGGGGCCTACCCACATTGCTGGACAACTATTGGACCCTATTTTTACGAACTTCAGCAACATTTGAGTTGAAAAGCCCACACTAGTCCCCTGGACAGACAATCCCATTGCCAAGTTCAGCAACCCCATCCCGGTCCAACGCACCACCGCCACATCAGCCTGTTGAAACTGGGACAGCATCCATGACAAGGACTAGAACACAGACCTCAACACTACCCGACCTGAACACAGCAACAGCCTCCCCAAAGACGTCAAGAATTTCAACAATTGTGTTACCTCCTACACCAACTCCCTGGTCCCCTCAAACCCAGCAATACAACAAGAGGCAGACCCCACAGGCCAGTTGGTACACAAAGGAGCTCAAACTGATGAAAAGCCATGGAAAACAACTGCATCACAAATGGAGAATGAGCCAGGACAATGCAGACAGGAGCACATTAAAATCCTCCCTAAGATGTTTCCATCAAATGAAGTGGACCACCAAATGTGGCGCTCTGTTGGACCACATTGATGGCAGCATCAACAAAAGCAAAGAAATCTTTGCCATAGTGAAAGATTTCACCTCACTACTGGCCATATCCAACTCAGTGACCCAAAGGTCCTCTGCAACAATCTCCCTCAATTCTTCAACAACAGAATAATTTAAAGCAGATTCAGCCCACAACTTAACCCGACAGGCCTTGCCAAATGCCTCCCAAACTTAGGCTGTAGGCAGAGAGGTAGAGAGTGCCTCTCCTCCTCGCTCTCTGTCATAAAGCACAGAGCAACAGCTTTGGGTGCTGGGTTGTGTTGTGTGACAGAATTGTAAATCTGACTCCAACTGTCTAAAGCTAAAAAACAACAAGACCAAAATCATGATCTTCGGTAAGAGCATATCACTGTGGAACTCCATGTGGTGGCCAACAGAGCTAAGATTGACACCCCATCACCCATACCAAGAACCTCTGAATCATCTTTGAGAGAGCAAACTTGCAATGACCGCCCAAGCCCCTGCCATCACGCCTCATGCTTCCATACCCTGAAGATGCTGAGGAAGATTTTCAAATGGTTCCCAATCAGCAACCCGAAAACCATCACAAATTCCCTGGTCGCAAGCAAGATGGATTACGGAAACACCCTGTATGCTGGGATTAACAAAAAAACTCACCAATAGGCTGCAGACCATTCCAAATTCTAAGGCCAGAACTAATTCTAACCACTTAGGCCATCATCCCCTCCAGAAGACACTGCCGGCATCCTGAAGTCCATCCACTCATGGGCCCTATCAGACCCCTGCCCCCACCACACCTACTCCAGACAACTGCAACCTATCAGTGCCATGCTCATACCCTTCTGAATGGCTCCACTTCCTTGGCAACCTTCCCAGATGCTTGGAAACACAACGGTCAGGGGGACCTTCAAAACTTGCCAACTACAGACTGATGTCCCTTTGACCATTCACGGCCAACGTCTTAGAGAAAATCATCAACAGACACCTCACGGAATACCTCATCGACCACCAACTGCTTGACATCACTCAGTCTGGTTTCAGACCCAACCACAGCACAGAAGCTGCCCTCATCGCTGCCATGGATAACATTTGCATGACTCTGAACAGAAGAAATATAGCAGACCTCATCCTCCTGGACCTCTCCACAGCATTTGACACAGTCCCCACCCCATCCTCATCCAACGCCTACATAACATTGGAATCCAAAAACAAGCACTCTGATGGTCCTGTTCCTTTCTGACTGGAAGACCCAGTCAGCCAGCCTGGCACCATACACCTCAGACACCCGTGACCTTATCCGCAGAGTTCCACCAGGATCCTCCCAGAGCCCAACCCTCTTCAATGCACACATGATCTCTAGCCAGTATCATGCGCTCTCACAATATCAACATCCTCTTCTATGCCTAAGACACACAACTCATTGTCTGCCTCATGGAAAAAACTCCCAGTACCCGGATAAAGTTCAATGCCTGCATGACTGAAATCACCCTCTCGATGAAGACCAATGGCCCGATTTACAAACCTGTTGTGCTTGGTTTGCATTACAAAAGTGACACAAACCTGTACAAAACATTTTTTGTCAGACTTAAGCATTGCTTGGGTTACACTGCATCAAAGGGGTGTTGGATGAGTGGTACATGGGTGTTCCGGGCTACCACCCATGTTTTTTGCTGCAAAATCCTATCTACTAATACCAGTAGACAGGGTTTTGCCCCAGAAAATGATGCCACTTTGAAGCAGGCATTAAAAGGGGAAATATTTTCATTTTTCCTTTCTTTTCCAAATTTGCATGTGTGCTGCACTTTACAGCACCCGTACAAAGTAGGAAAGGTTTGACAGTTTGTCTAGGCATAGCATTTTATACTGGAAGGAAATCTTGTTGTACAAAACTTATACTAGACTCACACAGACACCCTTGCACTGTGGTGTAAATGTGTGTGCATGGCGCTTAAGAGCCGGATTGTGCGCTGGCTGTAGGGAGAGGGGAGGAGAGTGCTGTATGGTGCTTTCCTCCTCTCTCCCTGTCACACAGCGCAGAGCAAAAACTTTGGTTGCTGGGTTGTGTTGTGTGATGTTAATCTGGCTCCAACTGTGTAAAGCTGAAAACCAACATGACGGGAACAGCGCATCACTGCGGAAGTCCACCTGGTAGCCAACAGAGCTAGGACCAAGAACCTCTGGATCATCATTTACAGCAAACTTGCAATGACCACCCAAGTCAATGTCATTATGCCTCATGCTTCCATAGCCTGAAGATGCTAAGGAAGATAATCAAATAGTTCCCAATAAGCACCCCGAAAACCATCACAAATGCCCTGGTCACAAGCAAGATGGACTATGGGAACACCTTCTATGCTGGGATCAACAAAAAACTCAAAAAAGGCTGCAGACCATTCAGAATTCTGCAGCCAAAATCACTCTCAAACACTCATGTTGCACTCACATCACATCACACCTTAAGGAGCCCCGCTGGCTCCCCATTCACAAACATGCATAGTTTATACTTGTCACCCACACTTTCAAGGCACTACATAACACTGTTGCTATATTTAGGGAAGTTTTCACAGAGTATGATGGCGCTTCCTGCTCTTGATTCACTAGTTATTAGCCCAGAAGGTGCACTGAACAGGATGAATACCCCCCAAAAAAGATCCTGTATACCAGCAACCGTAAACCCTGGTAAATGTATTAAATAAATGTCAGGCACTCCTCTAGCTACTGGTTCACCTTGGTACATTTTTTTTTTTTTTTTATAAATATTTTTTTATTGGTTTTGCAATAGAGTAAGGTAATACAAAACAAACAAAGCAATTATATACATAAATAACAAGGCGCCAATGGGCACCAAACAGTGGTCAAATCCAATGCCCCAGACAACACCCTGAATGAATAGATTGTACACGTCAATGTCGGTGTGTCACGTATGTGCTTCATTTCCCTCCAGAGGGGTTGGAGGAATGTGTATGGATTCTTCCTCTCATTGTGTCGGTCTGCGGCATAGGGGGTTAAGTTGTCGTGCCCTCCCACTTCCCCCAGATCTTGTTATATTTATTCGGGCACCCTCTAGCCTCATATACGAGTTTTTCACATTGGGCACACCAATCCATCCCCCCTCTCCATTTGGTCAGGGCCGGTGCCTTAGTGGCTTTCCAGTCCGCCACGATAGCTCTTTTGGCCACTAGGCATGCCACCCCTAGAAAGGTTCATTCTGCTCTGCGTAATCCCGAATCTCCCATAACTCCTAATAGGGATGTCAATGGTGTCAGCTCCATGTCCACTTGCAGGGTCAACGAGATCTCTCGCGAGATCATCCTCCAATAAGTATTAATAATCGAGCATGACCACACCATGTGGAAAAAATCAGCGTCTGGTCTCATACATCGGGGACAGTCAGCTGTAGGTCGGAGCCCCGCCCTGTGCATTTTGGAGGGTGTAAGGTAGGCAGTATGGAGATAATAAGTCTGTATTAGTCGGAGACGTGTCGCCATGGTCAGGGCGTGGGGAGCTGCCAATGCCTCAGTCCAGTCCTCCTCTTCCAAAGGGCCCACCCATCCCTCCCATTTCCGACGAAGTTCCTCTAGGGAACAGGCAGTGGTAGTGATTAATGTGCGATATACCTGGGAAACGCCTCCCCCGCCCAGATTCCCCATCAGAGCCCTCCTCTCCATAGAGCTGCTTTCGGGTATGCTGTCCCCTGTTTGGACCTGTGTCAGTAGGGCATGTCGTACTTGGAGATACTTGTGGAATTGTGTCTTATTTAGTGCAAAGGTTTCTTGGAGATCCTCGAAGGAACGCATATGCGTGCCCTCCCATACATCCCCCAGTGTAGAGATACCTATATTATCCCATTTCTGGAATCCCACAAGACCCGCCACCTCTCCCAAGCATGTCCCGTGCCACAGTGGGGTCTGCTGAGTAGGGCGCCCCCACCATCCTGAAACCTTTTGAGCCGTCCGCCATCCCTGCAGCACCACCCCTGTCACCCCGGGAGTCCCACGTGTGATCGGGCCGCCATACAGGGCATCGAAGATCTTGGGGTAGCTCAGTGTCTGGAGTTCCAGTCGGTACACCGGGTCTGTCCATCCCCCCCCAACCAGTCGTTGATCACAAGTAGTTGCATCGCCAGGTGGTAGTAAAAGACGTTAGACATTCCTAGGCCCCCTTCGTAGACGTCTCTCTGGCAGGTTTTAAGCGCTAGCCGGGGACGGGTGCCACGCCACAGAAATTGGCGTGCTAGCCAGTCCATTTCTCTAAACCATTTCATGGGGATAGGGTTTGGATAATTTTGGAGGAGGTAGAGAAGCCTAGGAAGGACCATCATCTTATAGAGTGCGATTCTTCCAAGCAAGTTAAGGGGGAGGTCCTTCCACCGTTGAAGATCGTCCTTGATTCTTCTGGTTAAAGGCGTGACGTTGAGCTCCCATGTTAATTCAGGGAGCGTTGCGACATGCACCCCCAGGTATTTAAAGCTATTCCTCCGCACTGGTATGCTTTGTTGCCAATCTATACAGTCTCTAGATTGATGGAGCGGAACCAACAGGGATTTTTGGGGGTTTAGGGCGAGACCCGAAGCCTCCGAGAAGATGTCTAGAATTTGCATGTTACGGGGGCCGTTCCTGGCCGGGTTAGCTATGTATAGTAGGACATCGTCCGCGTATAGTGCCACACGGTCTTCTGGACACACGGGCCAAGACCAGCCCTCCATCAGAGGGTCCTCTCGAAATAACTTCGCCAGGGGTTCTATTATTAATGCAAAGAGTAAGGGGGATAGCGGGCATCCTTGTCGGGTGCCACGACCAATCGGGAACACACTCGAGACCACTCCGTTTACTTGGACATGAGCCGTTGGATTAGAGTAGAGTAGTCCCACAAGGCCTCGGAACTTGGGTCCAAGTCCGTTTTTTTTAAATACTTGTTTAAGATAGGACCAATCCACTGTGTCAAAGGCCTTCTCAAAATCAAGTAAGAGCAGCGCCAGAGGGGTGTGTGACAGGATTTTATGGTGTGCTAAGACGAGATGCAGTCGCCTAATGCAGTGCCTGGTGCTCCGCGTAGGCATGAAGCCGCATTGGTCAGGGTGCACCAAGACGGGCATTGCCTCTTTTAATCTAGTGGCGAGGATTGAAGCTAACACTTTGATCTCAGTGTTGAGGAGGGAGATAGGTCGGTAAGCCGAGCGGTTTGGCGATGGGGGTTGGGTCTTCGGGATTACTACTATTGTAGCTAGGTCAATCCCTGAAGGGAAGTGACCTTTCTGCTCAGCTTCTTTATACATCTCAAGTAAGTGCGGGCCAAAATGTCACTACATTTCCTATACAATTCCGCAGGAAACCCATCTGGTCCTGGTGTCTTGCCTGAAGCCAGACTGGCGATCGCATTCGTTACTTCTGTGAGATCAAGTGCCTCGTCTAGCCTGTCCTTGGTCCCCTGAGAAACTCTGGCGAGTGTTATGTCAATCAAGAGGGGGGATGTTTTTTCAACAATACGCCGGGAGTGCTCAGCATACAGGTGTGCATAATAGGAAGTAAAACTCTGTGCAATCTCGATGGGTGTCTTAAGAAGGGTGCCTGTATCATCTCTAATTTGGGGAATGATTCTGTTAGCTAAGGGCCGGGTGGCCAACCAGTGCAAGAGCTTCCCATTTTTATCCCCCCAGCCATATATTCGGGCGGACGATGCCCTCCACATATGCTTCGCTGACTCAAGTGCTAAGTGTTTGATTTCTTCTCGGACGCTGGTGAGCTGCCTCAATGCGGAGGCTTCGGATAAGGACGTTTGTTGGCGTTCCAATTTTAACGCTTCAGCTTCTAACTCGGACACTCGTGAGTCATGGGTGCGTTCACGTGCGCATAGGAGGCACTTAGCATGTCCTCTTAAGGTAGCCTTGTAGGCAGCCCATAGTGTGCCTGACGACTGGACCGTTCCCACGTTCAGTTCAAAGTACTGCGTGAGACGATCCCTAATCTCGAGGGTATAATCATCATCCTGTAAGAGCCATGCATTCAGGCGCCATACCGGGCGTCTAGTGAGATCTACTCCGCCCAGCCGGACTCGCACCGGTGCGTGGTCCGACACCCCTCGAGGCAGTATCTCTGCCCCCGTGACACCGGTGAAGTCCATGGCCAGCATAAATACTAGGTCAATTCTAGAGTGTGTCCGGTGGGCAGCAGACGTGTGCGTATATTGACGCTCCATAGGGTGCCAGGTTCTCCATACTTCACATAGGCCAAGGCTACACCTTGGTACATTTAACAATATATAGTCAATTGATAACAATTATTCAATCCTCAATCCTCTCAATTGAATTTACTATAATGATCATCTGGCCTTGTAATATCACCAATAATTCCAAATTATTTCAAGAAATTCTTTTATTGTTTCTGTTGTTTCCCCATTATCCACATATCCGCCCACTTGTCCTCCACACTGATCCTTGTGATTTAGAAAAGTTCAACAAAGTCCTTTAAATATTCATACCAAATTCCAACATGTATGTTTTGCATTAAATCTTCACATCATATCACCATTAAATCCGTCAAGTCAGCCAACACGTGTTTCATCTGCGAGTAGTCTCCCATTAGACTTAATCAGGGCTTCACTTGTTCTTAGATCCCTTATTTTCAGATTTTCGTCCTCATGATATCATAAATTCCTTCTTCATTATGAATCATAACTTTTGATTCTGTCCTCCTTATCGTATTGTATCTCTGTACATCCTTATCAGTATCCTTTCATGCCATTATGCGAGTTTGTTAACCGTACTCCAAAGATCACTTCTCCATGAGCAGGACACAGCAGGTACAGTTCCTCCTTGCTAGCCACCAGGTTCAGCAGGTGCAGTCCATGCTGGTGCAGCCTCTCTTGCCACTTCTACAGTGCAGCAGGTCAGTCCTTCTTCGTCCTTCTTCCAGGACAAGTTCTGGGTGCCAGGGGTGCCCTATTTGTGCTCAGAAAATGCCCTAAGGGTAGGATGCAGTTGTTAGCCTATGGCCTACAAGGTTCCCTCCCTCCTAATGACCACTTCCTGGGATGTGTGGCACCTGGCTATCCCAAGGTACACCATTCCGTCCACCACAACATGACAGAAGCCCTCTATCTACAGCCAGAGCTCCCTGTTCCCACCTAAAGGCATAGCTACCAAGGGGGCTATACACGCCTGAAAAAACAGTTTGACAGCAGGTTTCCCCTCTCCTTCCCAGGTGCCAGTTAGTCTGCCTAAACAATGTGGTTGCCCTTCTCCCAAGTGTTCCCCATTTGCTCTTCAAAGGAGGCTTCATCTTTGAAGCTTAACTTTTGGGCCTACACCTATGTGGCTTCCTGCAGGAGGGAGGTAACATCTCTTCCCAGTGCAGGCCTCTATTGTCTCTCAACCTGGGAATCATTAGCATACCTCCATAGGAGGGCAGAAAGCTGTCTTAGGCTCAACCTCCTTGTGTAACCGTTCAGAGAACAGAAAAGCAGAGGCAACAAAGTAGCAATTTTGCACACTGGTACATTTTACATTAATTTCGACTTGAGAATCAAGTCAGACTTAATGTAATGAGTCTTTTGTTACATTGGAGTATCAACTTTGGTGTTAACCCTGTACTCGCCAATGGAGCAACCAAGTCGCTCCACAGTAAAAACAACAATTTTGCATTTTTACTTCCGGGACATGTCAAATACATGTTCTGCCCATGAAATATGCTGCACTGTGCCTTATAGCTCAGTAGACCAGCATAGGGTGACTTAAACATGTTGCAAAGGAAGGTTTAGCTTTGCCATTGAGTTCAATGGCAAAGTCGGGCTAGCATGTGAAACTGTTCTTCCAACCTGCAATGGCGACTGGAAGATGGTGTACTGGTGGCTGCAATCCCTGGGGTGACTCTCTAACTTACATGTCCTGAATACCCTGGGTACCATATACTAGGGACCTACAGGTAAATTAGCCTATGCCAATTGGCTATAGCCAATGTAACTTACACGCTTTGGGGGTAAGGGCACTGGCACTGTGGTCTAGTTAGCAGGTCTCAGTGTACTCTCTGAGTCTAAAAACCAGCAGCATCAGTAACAAAAACTTGGGGTGACAATACAAAAAGAGGCATTTCCTTACTCTATCCTATGCGTATTGTGCACGTTTGGCCCAGGAGGGCCCAAGTGGCCAGCCTCCAATGCCATGGGAACCTGGAGATGACTAGTCGTCAGGTAGAGTTCTATCAGGGAATGGTCTGAGAGGTTTCAGGTCAGAATATGTATGTGTGTCTTTGGCTTACACAAGAGGAAACAATTGAGGCATAAGGAGGTGCTGTGTGCCCCGGAGTGGAATCTATAGTCCCCCCTCCTGCATATGAAACACACTCCAGATATCGACGAGGCCCAGTGCTGCCATAAAGGGTGGCATCAGGGAATAACTGTTGGTAATTATACTCCCCCCAGAATCTCTCCATGTTATCATCCTCAACCCCTTTAAGTCCCTTTAAGTCCCACCCAGCACTGCAAGTCTCCCTGTGAGATCCCCATGAGTCTGGTTATAACTTTCAAGAAAGAAGTACTAAGGGCGGTGCACATAAACATTGACCAGTGTCAAAGCATATCAGTTCAAGAGCCCAGTAATCACTATGTAGCTGCCCTATTTGTCTGACCATTTTTTTGTAACCACAAAGGGGAGACATACTCAAATCAAGATGGCCACGCCCTGGGAGCCCCTGGTGAAACTCGAATGAAAGACATGGGGTACCCATTCTGGGCCAGGGAGTCTTAGTGACGAGCAAGTGGTCTCTTGGAAGAACAGGATATCTTCCTGTAGCTTTTTGGCTGATTTGAAGACTGCCATTCTTTTGATCTTGCTAACAGGCCGTTTACGTTCAAGGGTGCACTATATGTCTGTTTTTTCTGAGCCCCGTGCTACAGCCAGCCAACTGGGATAAGTCTGGGTCCTATGGTGAAGTGAGCAGCAATGTTCCAGGGAGTCACAGTGGAATCAGTATCATAAACAGTAAACAAGAGCAAAAACACCCCATTCCCTCCCATTCCCTGCATCCGCAGGCACCTCAATGGCGACTACTGGCTTGTGGATCCTGCTGTCCCACATACTCACCAAGGCTCTGCCACACATGTGGTGTTTCTGTGGCTCTCCAGAGGTCTGACCTATCTTCCTTGCAACTGGGAAGTTTGTGGTCCCTCGTTGGAGCTGCTTGGCCGAAACCTCTGTGGAAAGCTTCTGCTTGTCATTGACCAGGCCTGTTGGATCTTCAGTTGGAAAATCTCCTAGCTCCAAAAATCCCTAGCCTCCAGCACTCTCTAGCTCCAAGAATGATGCCCTCTCTGCAATTCCTGCGATGTGGGCATCCCTCTTTGCTGTGCTGCTGAGACCTCCCTGTGACTCCCTTTGCCTGCTGCCAGAGGGTCCTTCTTGTGGGCTCTAATGATTCCTGCTGGCTATCCTGCTTGCAGAGGGCTGGCCCTGACCTACCAGCCAAGGTTGGGTAACCTGAACCTTGCTGGTCCCCCCAAAGCCTGTTTTTTTCAGGGAAATCCAGACTTCCTTTGTGGACATGCCTTTTGATGGCTCTCACCTATTTGGAGACAAGACGGATTCAGCACTGACATGATTCAAAGACAGCAGAGCTACGGCCAGACCCTTGGGCGTGTTTATGGCCCCTCGTCCACCTCAAGGTGCCTTCTGCCCCTTTCATGGCTCTGGAAGGAGTCTCCAGCTGCACCCATATCCTCCCAGCCAACACAGTACATATGCTTCCCAGCCTTTTGATGGCCTTTTGATGGCCAAGAGCGTGGGTCCCAGTGACCACTTAGGACAGACGACCAGTAGTCAGGTCAGTCCATCACCCTCCTGGCAGTCGCTGCCTCCAAGCCTCTTTAGTCTACCCTCAGACCATCACAGGCATCCAGTTGGGATGTAGGATATGCCATTAGTTCCCCCACTGGCAGTCAGTAACATCAGACCGTTGGGTACTACAGATAGTCGAAAGAGGTTACTCCCCTATCTTTGTGTCAAGAAGTACAGGCTCTTTTGGCCATGGGAGTCATAGAGATGGTGCCGGCATCAGAAGTAGGTTGTGGTTGCTATTCCAGCTACTTTCTGGTACTAAAAAAGGACAGAGGACTCCGCCCTATCCTAGATCTGCGCCTTCTCAACTTCTTCTTGAAGGAAGAGAAATTAAAAATGCTCACGCTCAGCCAAGTTTTGTCTGCCCTGGATCCGGGAGACTAGATGGTAGAATTGCAGGGATGCTTATTTCCACATCCCTGTCCTACTGGTCCACAGACGCTATCTGCTGTTCACTGTGGGCTACAACCACTTTCAGTTCGCTGTGCTCCCCTTCAGCTGGGATAGCAATGGTCGCAGCTCATCTGTGGAGGTCAGGGATTTCCATCTTCCCCTACCTCGAAGACTGGTTGTTGTAGGTGGGCTTGCCCCAGGCAGTCATCTCCCAGCTTCAGACTATGGTAAACCCCCTGTGCTCACAGGGGTTCACTATCAACATGCCAAAGTCACATCCGACTCCCTCTCAGATGCTCCTTTCATCAGAGCTGTTCTGTTCATTGTGCAATTTTGGGCCTATCCTCCCGAGCAGAATGTCTAGGATATTCAGGCTATATTATCGATGTTTTAACCTCTATTGTGAATTTCTGTGAGACTGTCTCTAAGACTGTTGGGCCTCATGGCCTCCTGCATCCTGCATCCTGCTGGTTACTTATGCCTGTTGGCTTATGCAAGCCTTCTGTGGGACCTGAAGGCCCAGTGGGCACAGCATCAGGGGAATATCCCTGACATGGTCCAGATCACAGAGTAAACTGCAAAGGAGCCACAGTGGTGACTAGTGATCCACATTTGGGTCCATAGAAGACCCCTCTACCTTCCCCAAGAACGGTTGACACTAGTGTCAGATGCGTCACTTCTGAGCTGGGATGATCACCATGGAGAGATGGAGATCAGAGGACTCTGGTCTCTGGCAGAGTCCAGGCTGCACATAAATATTTTGGTGCTTTGGCCAGTCTGATTGGCATTAAGAGCCTTTCTTCCTTTAATCATTGGAAAGCTGGTGTCGTACCGATTGGAACACACAGGTAATGTGGGAGGTATCAGGGCTTGGAAAGCTTGGGGGACATAAATTGCAGATTGCTTGAATGGATTCATCCATTTCAACTTATCTTATTTAGAGGTTCTAACCCTCCTTGGAATTACTTTATTCTTTCAAACTAACCACATGCTTCCCATAGACCTCATTGGGGTCGCATTCCCTCCAAGATTTCCTCATCCTTCAAAAACTGTTAACCTCCATTAGGTTTAGACAAATCCACAAAAAACACTTCACTTACCTTTCTTTTAAAGTTCAATAGATTGAGAAACATAACTGAGAGAAGAAAGAATGATCAGCTCTGTCTTGGTCGGAGGGGGACTCACGACTCACAACATGCACAAAAATCCTTCATAGAGGCAAAGAAGAGACTGTGTCTCTTTTACATGTCTACCCCGCTAGACTTAGGTTATCTACCAATCCCAAACCTTTTTCTAGTAACTTCAAGTTGACAGAGGAGATCCCTCTGTGACTGCAAACACCACCTATGTTTGACACAGATGCATTCTGAGAACCCTACCTCTGACCTCACCATGATGATATACAAACCACTGATGCTCATTCTTGAGAACAGCTAGAATGAATCTGAAGGGCCGCAAGAGAACAGGGGCCAGACAGCGACAACATCAGAGACAACACTGGAGGAGGCTGATAGCAACTCCACATCATGGAACTCAGCAACTGCTTTACTAACCCCACTTCTACAGCAAGGGGGGTGCAGGGAGAGGGACTCAATCCTCCTGGCCCAGATTACGCATTGGACAGTATAGTTATGTCAGAAATTGTATTTGGGGCAGGGTGGCTCCAGAGAAGCAGGACAATCACCTATCCCCCAGCACTAAATGCCCCTTTGAGACTTAAAAACAAAGTTCCCTGCTCTGGGGTACTGGCACTGGTTTTAAATAGTTGGGAGGGGTTCCTTTTTATGCAGAGTGGCTCTGATTTCCCGTTTTCATCAGGGGCTGCCCTGTCTCTCATCCGTTGCTTCAAGTTTTCAAAGGAGGATGCACGGCCATGGGGTTGCAGAAGTCTTTGCAAAACTTGCAAACAAAGTTGCACTAGGGGTCCTCGTACTGGTTACAGTCTTGCTCTTGGTTCCAGCAAAGAACAGCAGCAGTTCTAGTGTCCAGGTTGCAGAAGTGTCTTGCATAGGAGACCGCAGATGGTTCCTGAAGTCTTGCGGATGAATCCGCCCCCCCTTCCTTTAGAGGAGCCCTTAAGTAATCCAGAAAGGGTGTTAGACACTAACTACAATCACCCACCACCTATCAGAGGGGGTCAGGGACATCGTTTTGTTGGACTAACCAGTCTGATGCTCCCAGAAGCCTCTGCTCATCCTATTTCCAAGATGGCAGAATCAAGTGGCCACCTGGCAGAGCTCTCTGCACCTCCTCAGGGGAGGAGCTGGACAGGGGGTGGTCACTCCCCTGTCCTGTGTGTGATTTCAAGCTAGATCAGGAACTGGGGGTTCCTGCAATGGTGCAAACCAGTTTCTGCTAGGAGGGCACCAAGTGTGCCTTTCAAAGCCGTCTGGTGGCACTCAAAGGCACCCACACCCCAGCCCAGAGACACCTATTTCAAAAGAGGAGGTAGTCACACCTCTATCTTACAGGAAATTCTTTGTTCTGCATTCCCCTACCCAAGTTAAGCTCAGCATCAGGAGGGCAGAATATTGTCTTGGGTCGGCAGCAGCACGGGCTGGCATGCAGACCCTGTGATGCTGTACAGGCAGACTTTGGGGGATCCCCTGGGGTACTCCCAAAGTACATGGTATCATGCAACTAGCACTGGAATCAATGTAGTTTCATGATACCACCATGGTACAAAACATGCCTATATTCAGTGAGGCTGTTCTGTCTTTGGACCACCTGTGTGGACTAGTTTCCACTACATAACTTAAGATGGCTTCCCAGCACTTACAAAGCCCATGTAATGGAGTCTGGGGTTTGAAGGGGCGCCTCTGCTCATGCAGGGGTTCCCTTACACTTAGAAACATGTACCCTGCCCTTGGGCTAAAGGGCCTACCTTGTGGGTGACTTACAGTGTCAGAGTACAGTGACCATGATATAAGGCAAACTTTATATCTGGAGTGAAAGATGTATGCACCATTTCATACAGGCTGCAATGGTATGCCTGTAGTCACAGTTTGCATGGGCCCCCATGGGTGGCACAATATATGCTGCAGCCCATGGAGGACCCCTAGTGTACCAATGCCCTGGGTACCAAAGTACCATATACTAGGGACTTACATGGGTGCACCAGTATGCCAATTGTGGGGTGTAAAAGTTACCTTGCAACTATATTTAGGGGCAAGAGGACTTGCATGGAGGTCCTGGTTAGCAGGATCCCAATGTACTACAGTCCAAACACACTGACACCAGTGTACTACAGTCTAAACACACTGACACCAGGCAAAAGTGAGGGAAACTATGCCAGAAAGGTGTTACGTTCCTTCAACCACCATAGCAAAAGAGGATCCCTCCTCCATTGCCACAGGAGGGGAAATAGGACAGTGTAAGGAGGGTTATCTAAGCCACTGGCTTCACCCTGTTCCTCATAACATGTGTCCTCCTCAACTGGCTCTTCTCAAATTACCCCTCACACACACTTCCCTCTACTGGACTATCCATTAAAAAAGGCACTGGCTCTGCTCTGAGGAGGATGTCCTTGATCAGTGCCAAATAGGGAGTCGGACAATACCACCTGGCTCCATGTCAGAGTCGGGTATGACTTGGCCTCGGCACTAGAGCGGTTGCTAAGGAAGGTCTTGGTCTCGTCGGTGGCTCAGCCCCGGATCCACCAAGGGAACCTAGGGGCCCACCTGGAGCTGAGGGGGAACCTGCCAGCGTGGTTCCAGTAGGGGCTCATGGTGCCCAAAGATGCTCCAGAAGTTCAGGCCTCACAAAAATGAGGCGCGTGGCATACTAACACTCCTTTAACTAGGTGAGGGATGCTTGGGAAGCAGGAAAATTGGGGAAGTGCGAAGCGGTCCCAAGTTCAGACCCCGCCATCTCATGGGGCCTGGAGTGCTGATTCTCCCTCACCTTGTCCGATGACTTCGGCAGACGTGGGGAAGTTGAAGAACTCTTGGACTTCAACTTCTTCTGCTTGTAGAACTTCCCCAACGACTTCAGGTGCATGGTTCGGTAGTCCTCACATTCGTTTGAGTCGTGTCTTGGGTCGAGGCACCACAAACACAAGTGGGGGGGTCTGACACTGAAATTTGCCTATGACAGGCCCCAAATCATTTCAAGTCAGTTTCTTAGTTGACATCCTCACACCAAAATAGAAATCTCAGAAAAAGGTTGACAAAAAGTTGAAAAAGGCGAGTCACAAAGTGAGGGGATAGCTCAATCCAGATCAGTGCTGTCTGGTGCAGGAGGGAAAGAGTTGAGGTCAGCACAGGAGGTGGCGCATATGTAAGTACAGCGCATGTCAGTTCTGTCGCAGACACCACCGACACAAAACTGAATGAGGCCACCTACCGGCGTCCATGGTTACTACTCGAAAATCTTCAGAATCCAGTCTTACCCCTGAGGATATTCAAAGGTTAGAATCTGCATCTAGAAGTCTCAATCAGATCTGTAATAACAAGTCATAACTGCCCAAAACTCCTACTTCTATCACTGGTCAGCGATGGCCACCTTAGAAACAGGAACTTTCCATGGGACATGCAATGGGGAGGAATGGATTGCTATTTATCAAAAAAGGAGTGTTTTCCAATTGAAAGGGAAAACATGGGCTTGTTTTAAAAGTATTTATATATGGGATATACCTTTACTGCAGTCATGAATAGGACAGTGCTTGCTTTGTGAAGAAAGCCATTTCCAAGTAACTCTTTGTTGTATTTCATTGAAGTCCAATACAATACAAGCTTTGTTAGTTTGCATTTGTGTAATGTGAGAAATATGTTGGTTAAAAACGCATGGAGCCTGAGCCTTTCCCGCTCTGCCTCCTTACCACCGGTTATCCATCCAGTCCTGCCTGCAGCGTATAGTTTAGTTATGTGCCATTGTTTCAGGCAAGAAGATGCCTATAAAGCCTCTGCTTTTGAATGGCACCCCGGTTAATAAAGAATTGGTGCATCTTACAATGGAGTGTATGTCCCATCCTGAACAATAGTATTTACATATTTTGTAATGTAGTTAATACACCTTGGCAATCGCAGCAGACCTGCATCAGTTTATTTCAAGACCCTCGATGTAATTACAATACTTTAAAATTAAAGGAGGCATTTTTAACAAAAAATGAATGTCTGGAATAAAAAAACATATTTCGTTTTAATAAATTAAAACATATTTGTAAAGGTTGTTTTTTAATTTATTTGCATTGCACCTCCTTTTTCCGTTTTTCTCGAGGTTCATTTTACAGTAAGGAATATGAAAAAATTATTCCCTCCTTTTAACGAATATATGCATAGCTCAGAGAACTTACATGATGTATATGCACACTCATGAAGTAAATTCAGTCTAGCAAGCGCTGTATTATGGGCTGCTTAGTCTTGGAACCATTCACGAGAAATGGCAGGAGTCATCAATCATAATGTAGATTTTCCAAATAATTTATGATGGAAAGTCTTAATTTTATTAAAGACATGGAGGTGAGTATTGTGCTTTTCTTTTCCTCCTTTATTTTCAATAGCAGCTGCAGTCAAGAACCTTAACCAATCCCAGAAGGTTAGCAAAACAGGCTACCAATGGGAAACAATAAGAAACCGAGAACCAATAAAAAATGTGATACACATAAAGAATACCTAACTTGACTGGAAGCAACCCTCTTTTCTTCTGCGAGAAAGTCATGAATAAGATTGAAAAATATGAAAAATACAATCTATTATACATATGGCTAAAATTAGAGAAAACAAGTCTTGAATCCAGTCCAAATGGAAAACAGTATCAGTTTGTATAGAGGTGATTGGAAAGAATCCTTAGGCCTCACTGGAGGAGGGAGGAAATCCTGTCCAATAGCGGATATGGGTCGAAGAGGGTTGTTATGAAGAAGGTGTTGTAGCATTTGTAGAACCTATAGGGAGGGAAGAAAACAAACATAATTATAATATATAAGCGGTGGTATAATACTCGCCTCTGTGTCTTTAATAAAATGAAGACTTTCCATCATAAATTATTTGGAAAATCTACATTTTATGTCAAGACCGGAGGCTCATATTATGCTTGTTCAACACATATCAATCACAACAGAAGATGCAGTATTAATAGGTTTACAATAGGATGTACGAAACATAACATCATTTGACCAATCTGCTGATCTCAGAATGTCTTCTAGATGGGATCCCGCCCAAAAGGCTTTGGAAGCCATGGCTTCCGGGAAGAATGGGCTCCACATTTGGACGTATCAATTCCAATGACCCATTTAACCCAACGAGCTAAGGTGGGTGAAGAAACTGGCTTTTGGGGTTTCCTAAAAGAAATTAGAAGTTGGGTGGCAGAGGACGTTATGAGATCAATAGTTTTTTGTTCATAAACTTTTAAACAGTTACCAACACACAATTTTGGATGACTGGGAAAGGAGGGGTAGAACACAGTAGAGATATTGGTTTTAGAACGCCTTGTAACATTAAAGAGAACACCTGTAGGAGTAAAATGGCGAGAAGATGTATCAAGGGCTCTGACATCTGAAAGACGTTTAATAAGGATTAAACACAATAACATTGTCAATTTAGCAGAGAGCATTTTGAGTGACAACAAGTCATTTTCCTGCCAAGACAAAAACAGTTGTAAAACAAGGTTGACATCACACAATTCGCTATATTTGGATCTAGGAGGATTGGAAAACTTTACTCCCTTTAACAAACAGCAAATGAGAGGGTGTTCACCAACTGGTTTACCATTGATGCAAGGGTGATGCAGGGAGATAGCTGAACGATAGAGATTGATAGTTCTGTAAGATTTACCGGAACTAGCCTGAGAGGCAAGGAAATTAGCTATTAAGGTGATATCTGCTGAAAAGGGATTACTAGATTTTCTCACACACCAGCTGGACCAAATTGATCATGCAGAATGGTATGCCTTAGATGTGCCTGGAGCCCATGACTTGTTGATATAGAAAGAAGATCCGATCGAAATTCCTATATAGGAAATTGAAAACCTGTAACCTTCCAAGCTGAAAGAAGAAGGGAATTGTTGAGAACCAGATTGTGGAGAAGACCTTGCGGGTTGAGAAGGAGAGTGGGAAAGGAACGGAGGAGGACTGGGAAATCCATTGCTAATTCTAGGAGGGGGGAAACCAGACCTGAGACTGCCAAAATAGCACAACTAGAACTACGGTGGCCATCTTACGACGCACTTGGGGGAGAACTCTGTTGATCAGCAGGAATGGCGGGAAGGCATAATGGGTTGAGACTGACCAATCTTGGAGGAAAGCATCTGTTGCTGAAGCTTGAGGATCCTGTCTCCAGCTGAAGAATTGGGGAAGTTGTGCGTTCAGACGAGACGCGAAGAGATCTATAAGGAGAGGACCCCATTTGTAGTAAAACAAGTTGAAGGTGGATGGATGAAGTTTTCAATCGCTGGAATCTAGGAGATAGCGCAAATACCAATCTGCTACTATATTGAGAGAACCTGGCAGATATTCTGCTTGTACAGAGATTTTGCGATGAAGGCAAAATTCCCAGAAAGTTTTGGCTAGTTCTGCCAAAGGTTTGGTTCTGGTACCGCCCAGATGATTTATGTATTTGACAGGCGTGAGTTTGTCCATGTAAAGAAGTACTGAGCATTGGACTTTGTCTTTTGTGAAACTTCTGATCGCAAAGGAGCCTGCAAGATTCTCTAAAAAATTGGTGTGCAATGAAGACTCCTGTAGAGATCATGTGCTTCCAGTCGATATTTGACCACACCTTGTGCCCCAACCTGTTAGGCTTGCATTGGATTCTAATACAAGATCTGGGGCTGATGCAAAGATAGTCTTGCTGTTCCAAGCGTCTAGGTGGTATAGCCACCACTGAAGTTCTGTACAGGATTCTTGATCTAGGGGGATAGAATTTGAATAAGCAAGACCCTTGCACAAATGTCGGATTTTCAATCTTTGGAGGGCGCGATAATGAAGGGGGCCTGAGATCGCTTGAATCGAATAGGAAAGAAGACCTACAAGCCTTGCAAGGGACCTCAGGGAGAGAGAAGTCTGCCATAAAGAGTGGATTACCTCCTATTTTAGGGAGTTTATTTTTGGTTCCGGTAATTGAAGGGTGCCATGAGTGGAATTTACGAGGAATCCTAAAAACTCTGTGGATTGGGAAGGAATTAGGATAGATTTTGATTTGTTGATTATGAAACCCAAGTTTGACAGAAGTGAAGATGTGTAAGAGAGGTGTTTGAGTAGAGTGTGGACATTTTGATGCATGAAAAGGATGTCATCTAGATAAATTATCAATCTGCTACCTTGTGCTCTGAGATGAGCAACCACTGGTTTAATTACCTTGGTAAAACACCAAGGGGCTGAGGAGAGCTCGAAAGGAAGACAAGAAAATTGATAGATTTTGTCCTACCATTGGAATTGTAATACAATTGAAATTTCCTGTGAGCATGATGGATAGGGACAGTCAGGTAAGCGTCTTGGAGATTGAGACAAACCATCCAATCGTTCTGTAGAAGAGCATCCCTGAGATGAAATATCATTTCCATTTTGAAAGGACGATAGACAACAAATTGGTTGAATTGTTTTAGGTTTATGACTGGTCTGATGTTTTTGTTTTTCTTGATAACTAGAAATATGGAACTTAAAAATCCTGACGGGTGAAGGTGAGAAAGCCGAATGGCGTGTTTGTGTAGAAGAGTTTGGATCTCTAATGAAATCAAGGCTGGCAATTCTGTGGAGAATTTTAGAGGGAGAGGAAAGGACGTTTGAAAAGGAGTTTCATAAAATTCTATGGAATAACCTTAAACTGTGTTAAGGACCCAAGAGTCTGAAGTGATGTCTTTCCACCTGTGGAAAAATAATTTTAGACAATCCCCTACCGAAAGATGGCCAAAATGTGGGCTTACCTGAGGGTTGGTAGGACTTGCCATTACGTTGATTTCTGCCTCTGAAGCCTCTTGACCTTTGGGGGTAGAATTGAGGTCGGAATTCTTGTTGTGGTGTGTTATAGGAGCCTCTGTAGCCTTGGTGTTTGGTGAAACGGCTGGCAAAGCAACGACTTCCTCTACCGGCCCTGGCAAAAACACAAGCTTTAAAGACTTTTTAAAGCGATTGTTGTGCTTTGTCGAGTGACGCAAATGCTGTGACATATTTACTGAATTCCTTAATGAAGGAATCACCGAACAATAAGCCGTCAGCTTTGGGGCCTGGGCCCATAACAGCGAGGTTAGCAAGTTTAGAGTCTAATTTGAGAAGGAGACCTTTACGTCTCTCATGAGTCATTGTGGAGTTTGCATTCCCTAGTAAACAGAAAGCTCGTTGGATCTAAAGTGAAAGTTCACCAGGATCATTCGACTCATTTTGTAATCTGGCGGATTGCGCCATATCGAAGGTGAGAGCTAGAGGTCCAACTATATCAAAAAATGTGTCTTGACAGACTGAGCAAGCCCTATCAACACCTTTACGAGGGTCTTTTCTGAATTTAGAGAAGAAAGTGAATCCCCTGCAGATAGGGCCAAATTAAATTGTGATCAAAAGAATGACACAGTATTTTCCAGCTGTTTAGATACTTTATTCATAGAGGCAGATAACACCTTTGCTACAGAGGATTGAATGAATTTGTTTAAATTATTTGTAAAATCCTCACTGTTTTCATTGTTGTCCTCAAAGATTGAGGAAAAATTCATTGTGATGGTAAAGTAATTGAAAACTGGAAAAACGGGGTTAAAACTGAAGGAGGAGGTCCCAGGGCTAAGGGTAGTGGAGGTAAGGTGAAAACTGCCAACCGGAATGAGGAGAAATGAGAGACCGCGCCTCCTGGGAGGAAGAACGAGCAGCAGCGAGG
The DNA here is from genome assembly GCF_031143425.1 of Pleurodeles waltl. Classification (NCBI taxonomy): domain Eukaryota; kingdom Metazoa; phylum Chordata; class Amphibia; order Caudata; family Salamandridae; genus Pleurodeles; species Pleurodeles waltl. The sequence goes on along the minus strand of NC_090438.1, from coordinate 276,927,699 downwards.
CAGAATCCAATAGCCAGGGGCAGGGAGACATCGACAACCAGGAAACGAGTGCTAAAAATAGAACGCACGCTGAAGCAGCGTGTGAGGAAAATACCAAGGGCCATATTTATACTCTGTTTGCGCCGGATTTGCGTCGTTTTTTTTTAAGCAAATTCAACGCAAAACGAACTCCATATTTATACTTTGGCGTTAGACGCGTCTAGCGCCAAAGTTCATGGAGTTTGCGTCATTTTTTAGCGTGGACACCTACCTTGCGTTAATGATATGCAAGGTAGGCGTTCCCGTCTAAAAAATGACTCCCAGGCCTGTGCGCCTTATTTACACTCCCGTGCAAAAATGACGCACGGGAGTGGGCGGGTCAAAAAAAATGACGTCTAGCCACGTTAGCGTCATTTTTTAACACCTGCTCAAGGCAGGCGTTAAGGGACCTGTGGGCTCGGAAGGAGCCCAGAGGTGCCCTCCCATGCCCCCAGGGACACCCCCTGCCACCCTTGCCCACCCCAGGAGGACGCCCAAGGATGGAGGGACCCACCCCTGGGACATTAAGGTAAGTGCTGGTAAGTATTATTTTTTTATTTTTTTTTGGCATAGGGGGGCCTGATTTGTGCCCCCCTACATGCCACTATGCTCAATGACCATACCCAGGGGACAAAAGTCCCCTGGGCATGGCCATTGGGCAAGGGGCCATGACTCCTGTCTTTGCTAAGACAGGATTCATGTTAATGGCATCTGGGCGTCAAAAAAAAATGGCGCAAATCGGGTTGAGGTGATAATTTTGCCTCAGCCTGACTTGCCCCATTTTTTGATGCCCAAGCTCCATTTTCCCCTACGCCGGCGCTGCCTGGTGTGTGTCATTTTTTTTGACGCACACCACTCCGGAGAGCCGTCTAACGCCGGCTAACGTCATTGAATAAATACGGCGCCCGCATGGCGCTTCAGAATGGCGTTAGCCGGCGTTACATTTTTTGACGCACAACTGCGTTGGCGCAGTTGTGCGTCGAAAAGTATAAATATGGCCCCAAATGTGGTAAGAATTCTGATGACAGCCGCGTCGACCAAGCGGATAGAAAAAGCTGGGGAATCTCCAGGGAAGAAGAAAAATATATGCGAGCGAACGCAAGTATTTGGGGAATGTGAACTGTGCGTTAAACAATTATAGAGGAAATACGGTTAAAAATACACATAGCATTGCGCACAATGAAAGATATACTTATCTTGACTGTGAGCAGCAAGAAAAGAGGGCTGCTTGCAGTCAAGTTAGATATTCTTTATGTGTATCACGTTTTTGATTGGTTCTCAGTTTCTTATTGTTTCACATTGGTAACCTGTTTTGCTAACCTTCTGGGATTGGTTAACGTTCTTGACTGCAGCTGCTATTGAAAATAAAGCAGGAAAAGAAAAGCATAAAATTAGCCTTTGGTCTTGACATAAAATTACTGAGTGCATGGCTACTGCAACCGTGTAAGCCTCTGCTCTTACATCTTTAAAATAAGTGAATTCCTCTTCCAGCAACCTACTAGGAGTGAAATATAGGGCAGGCTGCAGTTCTCAAATGAACACGTAAGTGCAGATCCACTATATAGAACACCATGGGCGTCTGCAGAATTTTTTTCAGGTGGGGAGGTGTCCCAGACTGTTTTTCGCACTAGTGCAGGCAGAGTAACACTATGGCAGCCATAGTGTTACGCTGCACTGTGAGCCTGCACACCACTCTGTACCTAAATCCAGGAGGGGGGGGTGAAAGCTGAATTAATAACCAATAAACTTTCATTTATTAACAGCTAAGAATTTACATGAATTAGGATAAGTGAGAGTAAAATTGTGTGTCATTGCAAATGTGACCACGGATGTGGCTAACATGAGATGAACGAAAAGTAATTATGAATATGCGTTTATTGTCTAAATGACGGACACTTGTAGAGTAAAATTTATTAGTGGGTCACATTAACATATTAGTATTACGGATGTACTTAAATAATATTAGGCATTGGTAAATCATGTCGTTTGGGCCTAGTTGATTGGGCCTCATGTTAAGTTGCACAACAGAAATAGTTAAGTAAATGTACTTGTTCTGTGAAAGCAGAGAATTAATATTGTCTATTGTTCACGTGGAGTTGACCAAGCGATTTGTAATTGTCTTAAGCTTTCTCATGAGAACTGCCTATTAGAATGTCTTGCACTAGAAATTGTTACAGAAGTATCCTTGAGGCGTGAGACAGGGATGGTCCCAGGAACCAACAATGGATGCACTGACTACAGCTAGAATTGCGACAAAAGAGTTACCTGACGATGGGAACAGGAGAAGAGGAGCCAATCAGGGCCAGCTTTAGGGAGATGCAAAAGTGTGGTCGCACCAGGTGCTGACTTGAATTGGGGGGCACCAACCTCAGGGGGGGGCACTGTGTTTAGCAATAACTTAAAAATGAGCGTTTTCAAAGCACCTGCTGAAAAGTTCCTTGTGCATCCAGCCTTTAGGAAACAATTAAAATGTCAAGATATCTCTTGTGATTAATGTTCCTGCTAGGGAAAGAGATCAGTGTTTTGTCTAGGCACACTTGACTCTCCATAAAGTAGCTTAGAGAGTTCATATGCCTGCTGCAAAGAACAGAACTATATTCTATGTGGATAGCTGAGTGGATTAGTAAAGCCAGCCTGTACAAGTGCTTTAAAACAAATGAATGTATGTTAAAGGGTGATTATGGAGAGATGAGGGGCATGTTAACCAGGTAGTAGTGAGGGAATCTGAGTAGGTGGTCATGGAGTGGTAGGGTGCCAAAAAAGACTGTCGCACAGGGCGCCATCAGCGCCAAAGCCGGCCCTGAAGCCATTCATTGTCATGTGAAAGACTGTTTAGTTATATCTTAGATTTATAGTTTATAGCTTATTGTCCCTACTGTAAATGTACATTTTTCTGTGCAATTACTTTGTGAGAAGATACTGTATGTGCGTTTAACTTAGCCTGCACACAGTTAGTATAGTTAGTTCCTTTTCTGATTCCTTCAAATCCATTTTCTGATCCCGTTCAATCACGGCTTTCTATCCTTGCAAAGAGTCCTGTGTGTGGAGCATTATAGCTCCAGGTAGTTTTTTAATATGTGTTTATGCCGATTCTTTAGCTTAATGTCCCTAAATTTGTTCAGTTAACTTAGAGCCTAACCGTGGCTGAGCTAATCCCTTTCACTACCCAAATTACTGATGCTGACCAGACGGATGTCCACCTGACAAAGAAACTACTTCTTGCTGACTCATTGAGGAGAGGTATAACAAAATTCTATTCTTTCCATGCTGTGTTTGTATTTGCTTTTAGATACCAACCGCTAGTTTGTTAGAGCCTAACATAGATGTTTTCAAAATTAACTTTGACAAAAATTGTTTTGCATGAAGCCCAAACATGCTATTCTATTTGGAAGGTTAGTTAGTATGACCAATTGTTGATCATTGTCAATAACCAAGAATTGATTCTGTTCTTCTGTCAAGCCTAGATGTATTCTATCTCTGTTTTCCAGTTATTATTGTTATTGAGTTTTACTGTAACCCTTGAGTGTTTAATTATAAGTGCTTTAGCTAAATTGACATTCTTTACATGCTTAGGACAGCCCGTGTTTGTATACGTTTATCATTTGGTTTTGAGACTAATCTACATGATATTAGCATTGTTAATCTAGAGAAATAAACATGTTAACTTTACTAAAGGTGTGGTTATTCATGGCTAAATGGGGCATAGTGCATAAAGGTTATTGACTCCAAAAGCATAGGTGGTGTTTATTGACTATGTTGATGTAGAAATTATAGCTTATAGTGGAATCACTCTAAGTGTAGTGAAAAGGTCCATCGAACCTCTATCACGTCCCCTTATCAATTAAATTATAAAAGACCAAATGAGGCCAGGCGCACTCACAGATTTTGGTAGCAGAGTCGAATGGTTCGTCTCCTTAATTTCTCAGATTTTGGTAGTATAAACAAATGGTAAGTCTCCTTAAGAGACCTCCATAAGGTTTTTCAGATCCTGTTAACAGTCGAATGGTTATGTCTCCTTAAGAATTCACCATAAACTTTCCAGATTCTGTAGTACAAATCAAAAGGTTATGTCTCCATAAGAGCCTACCATGACTTTACCAGAGCCTTGGAGTTTGCCAATGCTTGCTTGAAGATGTTCTCAATGTTCCTAGTGTGATTGTGAGAAAAGTAGGTTTTGTGCTTGCACAGCTTAAGCAAATCGCAGGTGAAGTGTGATGTTTGTGAGTAATAGGGAGTTTGCGTACTTCAATGAAGTTTTTTAAGGAGTTTGCATACTCCAAAGACGTTGTTTAAGGAGTTTGCATACTCCAATTAAGTTGTTTAGGGAGTTTGCATACTCTAACGTGTGAGAGTGGGGAAGTCGTCGAGCTTCACATGTGGCGTATTGTGCTCAAAAATTGCCCACGTGGCTGTTGGTATACTGACCCTGCGTGGTCTAAGACTCCGGAGTACTGTACAAGTGTATGAAACACTTGGTTTGATGTTGTAATTTGTCTGTTTAATAGGTCGATCAGGCGTGGTTGACAAACTCAGAGTGCATGTTAAAGTGAGTGTTAGTTTTCAACAGAGATTTGGTGAATCCTATGTGTACCAGGAAGACCCAATGATCAGTTGAGAGTAAAATTTGCTGGTCGAATTTTGCTTGAAAGTCAGGGAAAATGAGATAGAAGGAGTATCTGCCGGAGCTAAAAGCCGCAGTGAAAAATCAGTAAGGTTTCTGAAGAAATTGTGTTACCTACCAGTAGTAAACAGACAAGTTTGAATATTGATTTTACTTAGTGCTTGCAATATTCGCATTAGTTTTGCGTTAATCTGAGTTGAGGAAGGCAAACCTGAGGGCTTTGTCAGCCCCTGTATGTGTGAGTGCGATGTCACTAGGTCCGTGCTGGGATAGGACGGTTAGTGATAAAAGCTGCGAACGGATTGGTGGACAACCGTGAAGCGTAATTGGTTGAGAGGCTAAACAATAGGATTTGGGGATTGAAATGTACTTCCTGATTCGATTGAAAGTGTAGCCTAAACACAGAAATTTATTTTTTCAAAGCATTTAGGAGTGCCCTTAGGGGAGATGCGCTCATTCCAGTTAGAATAGAAGAAATTGCACTGCCAGAAGGTACACCTGCATTCATTGTATTGAAGAGCAAGGTGGAGCCCCATGTCTTTGGTAGTGCAAAGAGAGAGAGAAAGAAGGGAGCTTAGCGTTTCCTACATGGAACATTTAATTTGAATGTTCTAGAGAATTTGAGGAGAGTACTGTATGATTCGAAACCTCCTCCAAGACCTGCACAATTTGAAGCGTTAGCTATTTGGGAGTTAGTTGCCAGAAAGCAACAGGAATTTGAGAGGAGAATGAAAAAACCTTTAGCTGAGGTGAGATGGGCAGAAAATTTGGAGAGTGGAGGCCTTAAAGGGAATTGAGATAGTTCCTGCAATTACACAAGAAAACGAGGCAAGGCTAGAAAAGGTACCAAAAAGAGGGATTTGTATCCTTCAGGTGACAGACAGCAGAGATCTACAGAGTCAAGAAAATCCTTGACTTGCTATGAAGAATCAGATAACGACGAGTTTATTTTGCAGCTACTGAGAAGTCGTCCTCCACCTGATGCAGCACATGAGACAGGTCCAAGTACTCGTGCAGATCCTACAGCTCCTGTACCAATTGAGACCACACCAAGGCAAGCACAGGTTAGCCATACTGTCCCTAGCACTTCCACATTTCAGAAACCTATACCGCAGATTGAGATATCAAGAATTTACCCAGATGTAACTATTGTAGATACTGTAATAAACTTTATGGTGCCGACAGGACAAGCTGCCAAATGAGACATGTTTACCAGAAGCCGACTCTGATCCAGATGGAGTCTACCCTTGATTTAATGTCTCCCATGCAAACACAGACAGTCCCGAGATACAGACCCGTAGCAGGGTCACAGACAGAGATGTCTACATTAACAAGTCAGAATACAGGAGTAATGTACCATAGAGATCAAAATGTTTGACCAAGTTCAGACGCTGTGTCAGTACCTGTTACAATTGGTCCAGTCATACCATTATTTGCACAGGGAAACAATAAGAGCACTGAGCTGAATATTCTGAGTCCAAGTGTAGAATGGAAAGGTTCAATGAACATGCAGGAATGATAACGATGAAGCCGACATTTGATAGGACAGGTCCGTTAAGTGACTTGAGTTACTCCAGGACTCTACCAAATAATCGGGGGAGGACAGATATAGGTCCTAATCCATGTGCAATGACACCAGAGACTCCATGTCTAACATTACAGCAAATATTCAGGGTAGGTAATAAAAATGTCTCTTTACAAAGTCTGACAGCCCAGCAATTGACTGAATGGCTGGAGAAGATGAGTAGCACCACAGGAGATTCCAGCAGAGGAAGTTCGTTAAATTTGACCAGGCTTAAATTAGAAATAGACGAGCTGATTGAGGGAACCATTGGATTGGATAGACTTGACTCATACTGAGAAGATGAATTGCGCTTTTTGTGCAAACTAATTACCAACAAAGCAGGATTGATACATCAGAGACTAGCAGACCTAGCAGATAAATACGACATATAAACTAAGAAAACAAAACCTCTAAGAAGAAGTTACAGGTTAGAATTTTACTCAAAGGATATTGAGAACATGAGATTCCCGGGAATTAAAATTCACATTAGGGAATTAATACCGAGAATTCAACCATGGGGAGCATTAGATAAATGGGAAGGCAGATGGGTAAAGAAACGAGACAAAAGGAAGAGGGAATCGCAAATCTAACTGTTAATATGCAGAAGACTGATGGTCCAGTAAAAATATTGCCAATGAGAAAAATTCCTGGAGGGAATTTTGTCCATGTCCCTTGGAGCAGGAGCAACAATTTGTCATTTACAAATGACTACTCCAGATTAGGAGATAACTGGTAGAACGGTATCAGCAAACAGATAGGTTTGTGAAGCTTACGAAATGCCTGAGGGAAGATTTAAACACACTATTGGAAATAGTGGTTCCAGCAGATCTATGGGTGGAATGTAAAAGGAGTATAGATTGGCCAGTGAGAGAACCCCCAACTAGACCAGTCCACAGGTGCACCATCTCCTGACGTAATGAAGTACTACTACAAAGTGATTGAATTCTTGAAAAAAAGGATTTCTCACCAAAATATTGATTGGCAGAGAATAGACAGGACAGGTCGGGAAGGAAAGGAATCCATACATGTATACTATGAAAGATTGCAGCAGGCATGTAAGCATTACAGTGGGACAAAAACAATTGAGCCGAAAGACATGATTCAGTTTGTGTTCAGATTTGTTGAAGGACTGAGACCAGAAATTAGCCAGATGATTAAGAGTCATTTGATTTGTTAGCAAGCAAAGCCAACTGATGAAGTATTGCAATATGTTAAGTACTGCAGTGACAAGATTTAATTGAAACAGAGAAATTTGAAAGGAAACAGGTGCAGATTAAAGCGGCACAATCAGGAATGCAAGGGAGTTTTCTGCAGCAGCCACAGCAGGGAAACATGGTGTTTCAAAATCAGGCCAGAGGTAGATGTTGTGGTGGAAATGGAAATTTAAATACGAATTGTGGACCTGATTTGAATACTGTGGTCAATCAGATTGACGTGCAGGGAATGAAAAGGTTGTTACCTTGTCACGCTTGCGGAGGCCTCAGACATTGGAAGTGGGAGTGTCCGATGCTAGTACAGGAAGGTATTGCCCCACAGACAAATGAAATCAATTCTTTCCCAAACATGAGAGGACCAAGAGTGAGAGATCAAAATTTTGGTTTCCAAAATAATGTAAATTAGGTGCAAGATCCTCAGCCCATCCAACAAATGCAAATCAGTACTTGACAAACCCAAATACAGAACCAGTTTTAGTCAAAATTGGAAACTTTAGAGGACTACACAAGTTTGTAGTTTGTGACTAGAGTCTGGTTTCCTTACTGGGAAGGGACTTGCTATGCAAAACAAGATGTTCGATTACCTGTTCAAATGATGGAATTGTCATTCAGACAAATAGTGATGATGAAGATGATCAGGTTGAGGCAACAGACTGTGACCTAGTGAATGAAGAGTACCCCTTGATCAATTTCTTTACTGTTTTTACAGTGTCTGATCTTCCTTCTGATTTACAGGGAACTGTTAAGATGAAAGTTTGGGATTTTTCAGGAAAAGACATTGGTCTAATCAAAGGATTTGAACCAGTCAAAGTCCCAGTTAAGCCAAATGCAATTTTTCCACAGATATCACAATATCACATGACACAGGATTTCTATAGAAACGATTGCACCCATAATTGCCGAATTTATAAGACAAGGCGTCTTAAAAGAAGTATTGAGCAGCACATGTACCTCACCAATAATGGGATTGTGAAAGTGTTTTGCTTTCATTATCTTATGACCGAGCTTACAAAACATCTCTGGAATGCAGTTCTTAGTTTAACCCCTTCTGTGCCCAGGACGTAATGGTTACGTCCTGAGGCACAGTGCTGCTGTGCCCAGGACGTAACCATTATGTCCTGTGCACAGAGCCCAGAGGGAGCGCTCTCGCTCCCTCTGTGGGGTTCCCCCCCACCCCCCAAGTCAGGGATGGAAGGGGAAGCCCTTCCCCTCCCACCCCCGACCCCCCCAACCCCCCCCTGTGACGTCAGCGCGCGAGCGCGCGCTGATTAGTCACAGGGTCTCCCCCATCGCGCTGGAAGCAGAGCTTCCAGCGCGATTGAAAAAGAAATGCTTTTGCATTTCTTTTTCAATCCCATGGGGGAGGCCCCGAGAGGCTTCAAAGGGAAGGAAATGTATTTCCTTCCCTTTGAAGTCTCTCACAGGTTTCAAAAGCCGGATTGCTTGCAATCCGGCTTTTGAAACCCCACTAGACACCAGGGATTTCTTTTTTTTTCTTGAAATTGGCAAAAGGGAGCGACCCCTTGGGCAAGGGTCGCTCCCAGGGGGGCATTTTTTTAGGAAGGCCTTTTCTGCCCCCCCTGGGGGCAGATTGGCCTATTATTAGGCCGATCTGCCCCCAGGGGGGGCAGAAACCTCTAGGCACCAGGGACCTTTTTTTTTTTTTTTTTTTTTTTGTGATGAATTCTTTTTTTTTAGGTGGGGAGCGATCCCTTAGGCAAGGGTCGCTCCCCTACGGGGCAATATATATTTAGGCCATTTCTGCCCCCCTTGGGGGCAGATTGGCCTATTTTGATAAGGCCAATCTGCCCCCAAGGGGGACAGAAACCATTAGACACCAGGGAGTTTGTTTTTGCGCGCGAATGTCACGCAACAAAGCGACCCCTTTGGCAAGGGTCGCTCCCAGGGGGGGCAATTTTTTAGGAAGGCCTTTTCTGCCCCCCCTGGGGGCAGATCGGCCTATTATTAGGCCGATCTGCCCCCAGGGGGGGAAGAAACCTCTAGGCGCCAGGGCAATTTTTTTTTTGTGTTTTTTTTTTTTTGTTCTTTTTTTTTTTTTTTAGAGATGGGGAGCGACCCATCAGGCAAGGGTCGCTCCCCTGGGGGGCAAATTGTATTTAGACCATTTCTGCCCCCCTGGGGGCAGATCGGCCTATTATTAGGCCGAACTGCCCCCGGGGGGGGGGGCAGAACACTCTAGGCACCAGGGCAATTTTTTTTGTGTGTTTTTTTTTTTTTGTTGTTTCTTTTTTTAGAGATGGGGAGCGACCCATCAGGCAAGGATCGCTCCCCTGGGGGGGCAAATTGTATTTAGACCATTTCTGCCCCCCTGGGGGCAGATTGGCCAATTTTAGGTCAATCTGCCCCCAAGGGGGCAGAAACCACTAGGCACCGGGGATTTGTTTTTTGGCGCCAATGTCACGCAGGGGGAGCGACCCCGTAGGCAAGGGTCGCTCCCGGGGGGGGTGGGGGTTGGGGGGGCAAATTTATTTTAGGCCATTTCTGCCCCCCCGGGGGACAGATCGGCCTATTATTAGGCCGAACTGCCCTCGGGGGGGGGGGCAGAACACTCTAGGCACCAGGGCAATTTTTTTTTTGTGTTTTTTTTTTTTGTTGTTTCTTTTTTTAGAGATGGGGAGCGACCCATCAGGCAAGGGTCGCTCCCCTGGGGGGGCAAATTGTATTTAGACCATTTCTGCCCCCCTGGGGGCAGATTGGCCAATTTTAGGTCAATCTGCCCCCAAGGGGGCAGAAACCACTAGGCACCGGGGATTTGTTTTTTGGCGCCAATGTCACGCAGGGGGAGCGACCCCGTAGGCAAGGGTCGCTCCGGGGGGGGGGGTGGGGGTTGGGGGGGCAAATTTATTTTAGGCCACTTCTGCCCCCCCGGGGGACAGATCGGCCTATTATTAGGCCGAACTGCCCCCGGGGGGGGGCAGAACACTCTAGGCGCCAGGGCAATTTTTTTTTTGTGTTTTTTTTTTTTGTTGTTTCTTTTTTTAGAGATGGGGAGCGACCCATCAGGCAAGGGTCGCTCCCCTGGGGGGGCAAATTGTATTTAGACCATTTCTGCCCCCCTGGGGGCAGATTGGCCAATTTTAGGTCAATCTGCCCCCAAGGGGGCAGAAATCACTAGGCACCGGGGATTTCTTTTTTGGCGCCAATGTCACGCAGGGGGAGCGACCCCGTAGGCAAGGGTCGCTCCCGGGGGGGGGGGTGGGGGTTGGAGGGGCAAATTTATTTTAGGCCATTTCTGCCCCCCCGGGGGACAGATCGGCCTATTATTAGGCCGAACTTCCCCCGGGGGGGGGGGCAGAACACTCTAGGCACCAGGGCAATTTTTTTTTTGTGTTTTTTTTTTTTGTTGTTTCTTTTTTTAGAGATGGGGAGCGACCCATCAGGCAAGGGTCGCTCCCCTGGGGGGGCAAATTGTATTTAGACCATTTCTGCCCCCCTGGGGGCAGATTGGCCAATTTTAGGTCAATCTGCCCCCAAGGGGGCAGAAATCACTAGGCACCGGGGATTTGTTTTTTGGCGCCAATGTCACGCAGGGGGAGCGACCCCGTAGGCAAGGGTCGCTCCCGGGGGGGGTGGGTGTTGGGGGGGCAAATTTATTTTAGGCCATTTCTGCCCCCCCGGGGGGCAGATCGGCCTATTATTAGGCCGATCTGCCCCCGGGGGGGGGGCAGAAACCTCTAGGCGCCAGGGGAATTTTTTTTTTTTTTCTTAGTTTTTTTTTTTTAGAGATGGGGAGCGACCCATCAGGCAAAAGTCGCTCCCCTGGGGGAAAAATTGTATTTAGGCCATTTCTGCCCCCCTTGGGGGCAGATTGGCTGAGTTTAGGTCAACCTGCCCCCAAGGGGGCAGAAACCACTAGGCACCGGGGATTTGTTTTTTGGCGCCAATGTCACGCAGGGGGAGCGACCCCGTAGGCAAGGGTCGCTCCCGGGGGGGGGTGGGTGTTGGGGGGCAAATTTATTTTAGGCCATTTCTGCCCCCCCGGGGGGCAGATCGGCCTATTATTAGGCCGATCTGCCCCCGGGGGGGGGGGGGCAGAAACCTCTAGGCGCCAGGGGATTTATTTTTTTTTTTTTTCTTTTTTTTTTTTTTTTAGAGATGGGGAGCGACCCATCAGGCAAAAGTCGCTCCCCTGGGGGACAAATTGTATTTAGGCCATTTCTGCCCCCCTTGGGGGCAGATTGGCTGAGTTTAGGTCAACCTGCCGCCAAGGGGGCAGAAACCACTAGGCACCGGGGATTTGTTTTTTGGTGCCAATGTCACGCAGGGGGAGCGACCCCGTAGGCAAGGGTCGCTCCCGGCGGGGGAGGGTGGGGGTTGGGGGGGCAAATTTATTTTAGGGCATTTCTGCCCCCCCCCCTGGGGCCGGCTGAGCTACAGGCCAAACACCACAGGTAGGCACCTTGCAAAAAGCACCTCTGTTTTCTGTGAAAAAATATGTTTTGTCCACGTTGTGTTTTGGGCCATTTCCTTTTGTGGGCGCTAGGCCTACCCACAGAAGTGATGTACCATTTTTATCGAGAGACTTAGGGGAACGCTGGGTGGAAGGAAATTTGTGGCTCCTCTCAGATTCCAGAACTTTCTGTCACCGAAATGAGAGGAAAAAGTGTTTTTTGGGCCAAATTTTGATGTTTGCAAAGGATTCTGGGTAACATAACCTGGTCAGAGCCCCGCAAGTCACCCCATCTTGGATTCCCCTGGGTTTCTAGTTTTCAAAAATGCACTGGTTTGCTAGGTTTCCTCAGGTGTCGGCTGAGCTACAGGCCAAAATCCACAGGTAGGCACTGCTTTTTATAAAAAAATGTGATGTGTCCACGTTGTGTTTTGGGCCCTTTCCTTTCGTGGGCGCTAGTCCTACCCGCACAAGTGAGGTATCATTTTTATCGGGAGACTTGGGGGAACGCTGGGTAGAAGAAAATTTGTGGCTCCTCTCAGATTCCAGAACTTTCTGCCACAGAAATGTGAGGAACATGTGTATTTTTAGCCAAATTTTGAGGTTTGCAAAGGATTCTGGGTAACAGAACCTGGTCCGAGCCCCGCAAGTCACCCCTCCTTGGATTCCCCTAGGTCTCTAGTTTTCAGAAATGCACAGGTTTGGTAGGTTTCCCTAGGTGGCGGCTGAGCTAGAGGCCAAAATCTACAGGTAGGCACTTCGCAAAAAACACCTCTGTTTTTTTCCAAAATTTAGGATGTGTCCACGTTGCGCTTTGGGGTGTTTCCTGTCGCCGGCGCTAGGCCTACCCACGCAAGTGAGGTATCATTTTTATCGGGAGACTTGGGGGAACGCTGGGTGGAAGGAAATTTGTAGCTCCTCTCAGATTCCAGAACTTTCTGCCACAGAAATGTGAGGGACATGTGTTTTTTTAGCCAAATTTTGAGGTTTGCAAAGGATTCTGGGTAACAGAACCTGGTCCGAGCCCCGCAAGTCACCCCTCCTTGGATTCCCCTAGGTCTCTAGTTTTCAGAAATGCACAGGTTTGGTAGGTTTCCCTAGGTGCCGGCTGAGCTAGAGGCCAAAATCTACAGGTAGGCACTTCGCAAAAAACACCTCTGTTTTTTTCCAAAATTTAGGATGTGTCCACGTTGCGCTTTGGGGTGTTTCCTGTCGCCGGCGCTAGGCCTACCCACGCAAGTGAGGTATCATTTTTATCGGGAGACTTGGGGGAACGCTGGGTAGAAGGAAATTTGTGGCTCCTCTCAGATTCCAGAACTTTCTGCCACAGAAATGTGAGTAACATGTTTATTTTTAGCCAAATTTTGAGGTTTGCAAAGGATTCTGGGTAACAGAACCTGGTCCGAGCCCCGCAAGTCACCCCTCTTTGGATTCCCCTAGGTCTCTAGTTTTCAGAAATGCACAGGTTTGGTAGGTTTCCCTAGGTGCCGGCTGAGCTAGAGGCCAAAATCTACAGGTAGGCACTTCGCAAAAAACACCTCTGTTTTTTTCCAAAATTTAGGATGTGTCCACGTTGCGCTTTGGGGTGTTTCCTGTCGCCGGCGCTAGGCCTACCCACGCAAGTGAGGTATCATTTTTATCGGGAGACTTGGGGGAACGCTGGGTGGAAGGAAATTTGTAGCTCCTCTCAGATTCCAGAACTTTCTGCCACAGAAATGTGAGGGACATGTGTTTTTTTAGCCAAATTTTGAGGTTTGCAAAGGATTCTGGGTAACAGAACCTGGTCCGAGCCCCGCAAGTCACCCCTCCTTGGATTCCCCTAGGTCTCTAGTTTTCAGAAATGCACAGGTTTGGTAGGTTTCCCTAGGTGCCGGATGAGCTAGAGGCCAAAATCTACAGGTAGGCACTTCGCAAAAAACACCTCTGTTTTTTTCCAAAATTTAGGATGTGTCCACGTTGCGCTTTGGGGTGTTTCCTGTCGCCGGCGCTAGGCCTACCCACCAAGTGAGGTATCATTTTTATCGGGAGACTTGGGGGAACGCTGGGTAGAAGGAAATTTGTGGCTCCTCTCAGATTCCAGAACTTTCTGCCACAGAAATGTGAGTAACATGTGTATTTTTAGCCAAATTTTGAGGTTTGCAAAGGATTCTGGGTAACAGAACCTGGTCCGAGCCCCGCAAGTCACCCCTCCTTGGATTCCCCTAGGTCTCTAGTTTTCAGAAATGCACAGGTTTGGTAGGTTTCCCTAGGTGCCGGCTGAGCTAGAGGCCAAAATCTACAGGTAGGCACTTCGCAAAAAACACCTCTGTTTTTTTCCAAAATTTAGGATGTGTCCACGTTGCGCTTTGGGGTGTTTCCTGTCGCCGGCGCTAGGCCTACCCACGCAAGTGAGGTATCATTTTTATCGGGAGACTTGGGGGAACGCTGGGTGGAAGGAAATTTGTAGCTCCTTTCAGATTCCAGAACTTTCTGCCACAGAAATGTGAGGGACATGTGTTTTTTTAGCCAAATTTTGAGGTTTGCAAAGGATTCTGGGTAACAGAACCTGGTCCGAGCCACACAAGTCACCCCTCCTTGGATTCCCCTAGGTCTCTAGTTTTCAGAAATGTACAGGTTTGGTAGGTTTCCCTAGGTGGCGGCTGAGCTAGAGGCCAAAATCTCCAGGTAGTCACTTTGCTAAAAAACAGCTCTGTTTTCTGTGATGTGTCCACGTTGTGTTTTGGGGCATATCCTGTCGCGAGTGCTAGGCCTACCCACACAAGTGAGGTATCATTTTTATCGGGAGAAGTGGGGGAACGCTGGGTGGAAGGAAATTTGTGGCTCCTCTCAGATTCCAGAACTTTCTGCCACAGAAATGTGAGGAACATGTGTTTTTTTAGCCAAATTTTGAGGTTTGCAAAGGATTCTGGGTAACAGAACCTGGTCCGAGCCACACAAGTCACCCCTCCTTGGATTCCCCTAGGTCTCTAGTTTTCAGAAATGCACAGGTTTGGTAGGTTTTCCTAGGTGCCGGCTGAGCTAGAGGCCAAAATCTACAGGTAGTCACTTTGCTAAAAACAGCTCTGTTTTCTGTGATATGTCCATGTTGTGTTTTGGGGCATATCCTGTCGCGGGCGCTAGGCCTACCCACACAAGTGAGGTATCATTTTTATCGGGAGACATGGGGGAACGCTGGGTGGAAGGAAATTTGTGGCTCCTCTCAGATTCCAGAACTTTCTGCCACAGAAATGTGAGGAACATGTGTTTTTTTAGCCAAATTTTGAGATTTGCAAAGGATTCTGGGTAACAGAACCTGGTCCGAGCCCCGCAAGTCACCCCTCCTTGGATTCCCCTAGGTCTCTAGTTTTCAGAAATGCACAGGTTTGGTAGGTTTCCCTAGGTGGCGGCTGAGCTAGAGGCCAAAATCTACAGGTAGTCACTTTGCTAAAAACAGCTCTGTTTTCTGTGATATGTCCACGTTGTGTTTTGGGGCATATCCTGTCGCGGGCGCTAGGCCTACCCACACAAGTGAGGTATCATTTTTATCGGGAGACGTGGGGGAACGCTGGGTGGGAGGAAATTTGTGGCTCCTCTCAGATTCCAGAACTTTCTGCCACAGAAATGTGAGGAACATGTGTTTTTTTAGCCAAATTTTGAGGTTTGCAAAGGATTCTGGGTAACAGAACCTGGTCCGAGCCCCGCAAGTCACCCCTCCTTGGATTCCCCTAGGTCTCTAGTTTTCAGAAATGCACAGGTTTGGTAGGTTTCCCTAGGTGGCGGCTGAGCTAGAGGCCAAAATCTACAGGTAGTCACTTTGCTAAAAACAGCTCTGTTTTCTGTGATGTGTCCACGTTGTGTTTTGGGGCATATCCTGTCGCGGGCGCTAGGCCTACCCACACAAGTGAGGTATCATTTTTATCGGGAGACGTGGGGGAACGCTGGGTGGAAGGAAATTTGTGGCTCCTCTCAGATTCCAGAACTTTCTGCCACAGAAATGTGAGGAACATGTGTTTTTTTAGCCAAATTTTGAGGTTTGCAAAGGATTCTGGGTAACAGAACCTGGTCCGAGCCCCGCAAGTCACCCCTCCTTGGATTCCCCTAGGTCTCTAGTTGTCAGAAATGCACAGGTTTGGTAGGTTTCCCTAGGTGGCGGCTGAGCTAGAGGCCAAAATCTACAGGTAGTCACTTTGCTAAAAACAGCTCTGTTTTCTGTGATATGTCCACGTTGTGTTTTAGGGCATATCCGGTCGCGGGCGCTAGGCCTACCCACACAAGTGAGGTATCATTTTTATCGGGAGACGTGGGGGAACGCTGGGTGGAAGGAAATTTGTGGCTCCTCTCAGATTCCAGAACTTTCTGCCACAGAAATGTGAGGAACATGTGTTTTTTTAGCCAAATTTTGAGGTTTGCAAAGGATTCTGGGTAACAGAACCTGGTCCGAGCCACACAAGTCACCCCTCCTTGGATTCCCCTAGGTCTCTCGTTTTCAGAAATGCACAGGTTTGGTAGGTTTCCCTAGGTGGCGGCTGAGCTAGAGGCCAAAATCTACAGGTAGTCACTTTGCTAAAAACAGCTCTGTTTTCTGTGATGTGTCCACGTTGTGTTTTGGGGCATATCCTGTCGCGAGTGCTAGGCCTACCCACACAAGTGAGGTATCATTTTTATCGGGAGAAGTGGGGGAACGCTGGGTGGAAGGAAATTTGTGGCTCCTCTCAGATTCCAGAACTTTCTGCCACAGAAATGTGAGGAACATGTGTTTTTTTAGCCAAATTTTGAGGTTTGCAAAGGATTCTGGGTAACAGAACCTGGTCCGAGCCACACAAGTCACCCCTCCTTGGATTCCCCTAGGTCTCTATTTTTCAGAAATGCACAGGTTTGGTAGGTTTTCCTAGGTGCCGGCTGAGCTAGAGGCCAAAATCTACAGGTAGTCACTTTGCTAAAAACAGCTCTGTTTTCTGTGATGTGTCCATGTTGTGTTTTGGGGCATATCCTGTCGCGGGTGCTAGGCCTACCCACACAAGTGAGGTACCATTTTTATCGGGAGACTTGGGGGAACATAGATTAGCAAAACAAGTACTATTGCCCCTTGTCTTTCTCTACATTTTTTCCTTCCAAATATAGGAGTGTGTGTAAAAAAGACATCTATTTGAGAAATTCCCTGTAATTCACGTGCTACTATGGTCACCCCGGAATTCAGAGATGTGCAAATAACCACTGCTCATCAACACCTTATCTTGTGCCCTTTTTGGAAATGCAAAGGTTTTCTTGATAGCAATTTTTTACTCCTTATATTTCAGCAAATGAATTGCTGTATACCCGGTATAGAATGAAAACGCACTGCAGGGTGCAGCTCATTTATTGGCTCTGGGTTCCTCGGGTTCTTGATGAACCTACAAACCCTATATATCTCCGCAACCAGAGGAGTCCAGCAGACGTAACGGTATATTGCTTTCAATAATCTGACATTGCAGGGAAAAGTTACAGAGTAAAACGTAGAGAAAAATTGATGGTTTTTTCACCTCAATTTCAATATTTTTCTTTTTCAGCTGTTATTTTCTGTAGGAAACCCTTGTAGGATCTACACAAATGACCCCTTGCTGAATTCAGAATTTTGTCTACTTTTCAGAAATGTTTAGGTTTCTGGGATCCAGCATTGGTTTCATGACCATTCCTGTCACTGACTGGAAGGAGGCTGAAAGCACAAAAAATTGCACAAATGGGGTATGCCCCAGTAAAATGCCAAAATTGTGTTGAAAAATTGGGTTTTCTGATTCAAGTCTGCCTGTTCCTGAAAGCTGGGAAGCTGCTGAGTTTAGCACCGCAAACCCTTTGTTGATGCCATTTTCAGGGGAAAAACCACAAGCCTTCTTCTGCAGCCACTTTTTCCAATTTTTTTGAAAAAAACGAAATTTTCACTGTATTTTGGCCAATTTCTTGGCCTCCTTCAGGGGAACCCACAAAGTCTGGGTACCTCTAGAATCCCTAGGATGTTGGAAAAAAAGGACGCAAATTTGGCTTGGTTAGCTTATGTGGACAAAAAGTTATGAGGGCCTAAGCGCGAACTGCCCCAAATAGGCAAAAAAAGGCCTGGCACAGGAGGGGGAAAAGGCCTGGCAGCGAAGGGGTTAAAGAAGACATTTATTATTATTACTCCACCACAAGGTTCCTGAAAGACTAGGGGGGTCATTACGACCTCAGCAGTCTTTTCAAAAGACCACCGAGGCCGCGGGAGACAGAATACCCCCATTGCCAGCGGTATTTCTGTCTCTCTATTATGACATTTCCGCTGGGCCAGCGGACGGTAACATACCGCCGGCCACCAGGGTCGTAATGACCCCCTAGATTAGTAAAAGTAGTCACAGCAATGAAAGCAAAATATATCAAAGTACTTCTCAATTGCAATGTACACAGCAAATACATGTGATTAATTATAGCATAACTTCAAAGCAAAGAATAAAAGTCAAAATGGCATCACCGTTGGGCCTATCACTGCTTGTCATCTTTCTCATGCCAGCAAGTTGATGACTCCTGTTTAACTGCGAGAAAGAGATTTTCCACCCAAACGGGAGACCAGGCAGCTGACGTCCGCTCCTGACTGAAGTCCTGGACAATTTCCCCTTGCTGCTGCCCAGGGCCACCGTAAAAAGCCTGCTAACAGGCCCTTAGTCTAAACATGCTGGCTCAGTGGGGGGAACTGAACAAGTTTGGAGAGTGACCAAGTTTCCAAACTTCACTCGTTCCCAGGCTGGAATGAGAGGTAAACACAAAATATACGCTCTCTTATCACGTTAAACACAGCTTGGTCTATCATGTGGAAAAATACAGCTCACCAGCAACGTCTCAACCTCAATGTTGAACTCCACGTTAAAGCCAATAGGCAGCTAAACTGAATACAAAATGTAATGTCTAATGCCATGTTAAAGCCAATAGGCAGCTAAATGTAATGTCTAATGCCATGTTAAAGCCAATAGGCAGCTAACCTAAATACCAAATGTAATGTCTAATGCCACGTTAAAGCCAATATGCAGCTAAACTGAATACAGAATGTAATGTGCTCCTGATGAACATTGAACAACTAATATGCGCAGTGGTGAAACACAAAGTCATTGGTCAAACACAATTAATGGCATAACATCTCCACCCCATGACCAATGACTTTCTTTTATTTCAAACAAAAACAAAAACATTAAAAGCAAATCACATTTGAATGATAAAAGCAATCACTGTAAAGCAATGGAAGTGGATTAACATATTGATCTTATAACCTTTCAAATCAGATACATCTACAATGAAAAGTCTGAAACTTATATACTCTGATTGGGATAATAGTGTCTCTAAAACAGCAAGTTGATGTAGCATGAGTTCTACTCATGTAAAAGTACACGGTCCACCTGAAAGTTTTGCTGGAATGTAAGTGAAAGTCAAGTTTCTACACAAAAAAACAGACAGTTAACTGGCAATGTTGCTTAGTTCCAGTGGAACAATGTAATCAAACAAGTTGACAAACTTTATATTGATCCCATGTACAACTTGAACTGAAGGAGCCAGGTGCGCAAAATGGATCCATGGGGTTTGTACTTTAATCAATCAGGTTCAGGTTGGGGGGGGGCGGTCCCTTCCCCGATCCCACACGCACACACTCGAAGGGAGACCACACAGCACACTCATGGTCAGTGGCGAGTCGTGGTACGATCTGCAAAAGAAAAAAGTATGACTTTTCTTGCAAATAACATTTGTCATCTGAAATGTGCCCTTCTTCTTCCTTTCCTTGTTTTATAATCAGCATGATGTTATTGGGGTCATTTGTTATGATTTCTGCAGGTTCTGGAGGGTCATTTGGGGATTCAACCCACACCTTAGCACTGAGGTTTTTATCTGCTACACCACAGCTTCCCTTTCTTTGGACTGTCAGAAGGGCTGGGGCAGACTCCTTCTTTACCAAACCTCCATTCACTGCACTTATGACAAGTTGGGCAATTCTGTCTCCAATCTGTATGAATAAATCAGATTCTCTTCTAGTTATCAGCATCATTTTGATTTCGACTTGGTAATCTGCAGCAATCACTCCCCCTAAAACCTGATCAATTTGCTATATCTGTCCTGGTAACTTTCCTCTCCCCAACTGATCTTTGACTGTTTGTGGGACAGATCTCTGTTGTGTGTGCTGACAAATAGGACACTGCAAAATCACAGTTTTTATCAAATCTAGGGGAATGTGCATCTCTCTAATCTCTGCCCACCTGTAAGTAGCTTTTTCTCCCAGATGTCCAGATTTCTGGTACCCCCACTTAGCCATCCCCACCAAGTCAGAATTCTGGGTTGACACTTCTGTCTCTGAAATTTTGGCTTTACCATCTGCAAGGGAATTGAACCAGTTATGTACAAGCCATGTGGAAAACCAAAGGGCTAATCCATTGGCAGTGAACCAAGAATCAGTATAAAAATGACACCTCTCAAGCAGCTCTTGCTTTAAAGTCTGACACACATTGTACAACTCTGCATATTGGTTACTTTTTCCTTCTCCCGTGGTAGACAACAACTTTTTAGTAACTGAATTGTATGACACTGCTTTCCATTGTCTTTTAGTACTCATGCATTTCAATGAATCATTAGTCAAACAAACACGCTTTTTATCCTTAGGGGACAAGAATTCAAATGATGCACTCAATTTCACTGGTGACTCCTTTACCTGTGGTACTCCCTGCAACCTCTCCTCATCCTGTAAAGGGGCTTGTGACACCTGTTCAGGTAGGGCTGCAGTGACTCGAGCCCTGTTTTGTATTTACCAGATCCAGTGTATGATACTAGCCTCTTGTGCCTATCCTATACTTTGAGATTTAGGTGAACTCATCACCCACTGCATGATTGATAGTTCAGGTTTCAGAATTGCATTATCATTTAATGTCATTTGCTCAGTATTCAGTAGACCCCAATAACAAGTCAAAAGCTGTTTTTCAAAAGGAGTACAGCGCTCCACAAAGTCAGATAGTTTTCTAATCCAAAGTTCCAGGGGCACTCTTGTCATCCCCTGTTCCTGATTTACATGTAAATCAGTGTTTCCCTCTTGCACTGCGCACAAATCTAAAGTCTGTTGAATTATTTCATTTGCCAAATCAAAAGCACGCAGCTGCTTCTCACTCCCTTCAAACTCATGTTTTTTCCTAGTTACTTTGTACCAAAGTGTTAAGATTTTACTCAGATGAGGGCTATACTGTTTCCAAAAATCAAACAAGCTTGTGAAACTCGGTGTCTCTTGCTTAGTGCAAATAGTAAGAAACTCTAAAATCGTTTGTTTTACCTGTGACAACATCTGTCTATTTTCTGGATTCCACTGAATTTCCAGAAACTGCACATTTTGCGACAGTACCCCTACCTTGTATGAATTAATTTTACACATCGTACTTTGCAAAAGCGGTCTGAATATAGCATTCTCAACTTCGTGCTCAGTGTAATCTTTTAAGGAATGCACTTCAACAACTGTGGGGTGTTCTGCGCACCGAGATCTACGCTCTGCTCACCAGACTCACACTGGCCCCCACCTTTTTTAACCTCCTCATTACTGGAATGTGAAAAGCCAGATTCTCCTGCAACAACTTCATACATTTCAGTGTTATCTTGCAATAATTTTTTCTGGCTAATTTGCTCACGTAAATTCTTATTTTCATGTTCTAACTGCCTACATCTCTCCTGCATTTTTCTGTAAGCAGACAAAAGTATCCAAACCCTTCTGTCAAGAACAAAAGGGACATCATTTCTTTCAAAAAGCACATTTTCTAAATATGAAAACACTTTTGCTTTATCCAAGCACTCATCCCAAGACTCACAAAGTCCTGATAAACAAGAAAACATGTTTCTCACAGCAACATAAGGCAGTTTAACTTCACATGCATTTTCAAACATGGTCTGCCGTGCTTCTTTAATTCTCTAAACAACAAAAAACAATTACACTTTTAAATCGTGCACCTCCAATCTCCAATTCGACTCCCAGACTGACCACTAACGCCAAAAATGTTTTGCTTTCCTTATCTTATGACCGAGCTTACAAAACATCTGTGGATTGCACTTCTTAGTTTAAAGAAGACATTTATTATTATAACTTCACCACGAGGTTCCTAAAAGATGAGATTAGTAGGTTGGAAGCACAGGTTTAAAAGTAGTCACAGCAATGAAAGCAAAATATATCAAAGTACTTCTCAATTGCAATGTACACAGCAAATACATGTGATTATATTATAGCATAACTTCAAAGCAAAGAATAAAAGTCAAAATTGCATCACTGTAGGGCCTATCACTGCTTGTCATCTTTCTCATGCCAACAAGTTGATGACTCCTGTTCAACTGCGAGAAAGAGATTTTCCACCCAAATGGGAGGCCAGGCATCTGACATCCGCTCCTGACTGAAGTCCTGGAAAACTTCCCCTTGCTGCTGCCCAGGGCCACCGTAAAAAGCCTGCTAACAGGCCCCTTAGTCTAAACACGCTGGCTCAGTGGGGGGAACCGAACAAGTTTGGAGAGTGGCCAAGTCTCCAAACTTCACCCGTTCCCAGGCTGAATTGAGAGGTAAACACAAAATATACGCTCTCTTATCACGTTAAACACAGCTTGGTCTATCATGTGGAAAAACACAGCTCATCTGCAATGTCTCAACTGCAATGTCGAACTCCACGTTAAAGCCAATAGGCAGCTAAACTGAATACAAAATGTAATGTCTAATGCCATGTTAAAGCCAATAGGCAGCTAATCTAAATACCAAATGTAATGTCTAATGCCACGTTAAAGCCAATAGGCAGCTAAACTGAATACAGAATGTAATGTGCTCCTGATGAACATTGAACAACTAACATGCGCAGTGGTGAAACACAAAGTCATTGGTCAAACACAATTAATGACATAACAGAAACCCATGTGGGAAATTTCGAATAGTTCAAGATTTGAGGAAAATCAAAGATATTGTGACCTAATGTTATCCAGTGGTGCCAAATCCAAATGTGATATTATTTTACACCTCATGTGATGCTGAATGGATCACTGTAGTGGACCTATCACAAGCATTCTTTTCTGTACCTCTTCACAAAGATAACCAATTTCTTTTCTGTTTTAAATTTATCAACCGTGTGTATTGTGGGTGCAAAATTCCTCAAGGGTTTTCAGAGTCACTGTCCATCTTCAACCAGATACTGAAAAAGAACCTGGAGTCATTGGAAATGCCTTTCCAATCAATGTTAGTCCAAAACATTGATGATTTGTTGGTTGCTTCAAAGACAAAGGAAGAGTGCAGGCAAGATACGATTGCCTTCCTAAACCATGTGGGAAGGAATGGACACAAGGTGTGCCAGCAAAATTACAGTATTGTCAGACAGAAGTGAAATATTTGTGACACATAATTGAAAAGGGAGCTAGGAAACTTTCCAGAGAAAGTGTCACTGCCATATTACAGATGAATCCCCCAGCTACACAAAGAGATGTCAGAATGTTTCTAGGAATGGTGACTTATTGTTGACAGTGAATGCTGAATTTTTCAATCGTTTCAAAATCACTGCAAAAGTTGACACTCAAAGAAGTTACTGATTCCCTAGAGTTTACTGAGCTTAGAGAACGTTTGTGCAAAGTTCCGGCTTTGGGTGTGCCTGACTATACAAAACCCTTTATTTTGTTTTGTCATGAGCATGATGCATGCTCGCGTTCTGTTTTGATACAAGTACATGGTGGTGTGAACTGCCCAGTAGCATATTTTTCAGCTACTATGGACCCAGTTGCAGCAGCTTTATCTGGCTGTTTGCGGACTATGGCAGCGGTTGGTTTGAGCCTCACTCAGAGTGAGAGCATCGCAATAGGACATCCCTTAACTGTTTTGGTCCCTCACTCCATAGAAGTTTTGCTTATCCAAACCAAGACCCAGCATCTGACTAATGTAAGATTGACTAGATATGAGTCTATTATTTTAGGTTCACCAAATGTCACTCTGAAAAGGTGTACAGTGCTTAACCCAGCAACTTTGCTTCCAAAAGAAAATAATGAAGTTGACAAATTAAAGGATGTCGAACATGACTGTCTAGAACTTACTAATTTGTGAACAAAACCAAGACCTGACATTCAAGATACCGGATTTGAAGAAAATGACCAAATTATTTTTGTGGAGGGTTCCTATTTAAGAGATAAAATGGGAACATAGAAGGCAGGATATGCCATGTGCTCAATTTCTGATATACTCGAAGCTTCCTGGCTGTGGGAGAATATTCTGCACTTATACCACTTATACAGACAGCCAGTACAGATTTAGAATAGTTCACGACTTTGGCCAGCTATGGTCACAGAGAGGTTTCCTGACCTCTTTTGGTTCACGAGTTAGAAATGGTGACAGAATTCATGATTTGTTCCAAGCTTTACAAATGCCCAGAAAGATTGCTGTGGTGAAATGACGTGCACACCAGAAATCATAAGATTTTGTTTTAATGGGAAATGAATATGCGGATCAAGTCGCAAGGTTTTGTGCATTGAACTGCATATCTATCAAAGACAAATGGGAACTGTTACTTGAAATAGAAATGTGCACAAATTATGCGCTACATGTCATAGGTACTTGGGATGAATTGAAAGCTTTGCATCAAAAGGTTAACAGAGACAAAAGGAAGGAGTGGGTTAAACTGAAGTGTGTACAGCGGGAGGGCAATGTTTGGGTGCCCGGGGAGGAGCAAGTGGTTTTCCCTAACTGTCTGTTGACACAAATGGCCAGATACTACCATGGACAAGCATATGTTGGGAGGGATGCAATGATTCACACTTTCCTGCAGACATGGTCTAATCCTAAATTTAGACTGGTTGCTGAAGCAGTTTGCCACTGTTGTGTCATCTGTCACAGATGAACGTGGGTAAAAGAACCGTGGTTAATGAGTGCCACTTTGGAAGAGCGGAAGGTGCATTTAGCAGGATGCTGATGGATTTAATTGAGATGCCTGTGTGTGGAGGATTGAGATTGCTGGTGATTGAGCTGGTGATTGTTTGTATTTTTAGTCACTGGATTAAAGCCTACCCACACGAAGAAATGACAGCCTTACCGTAGCAAAGTTATTGCTTAGGGAACTGATACCTTGTTTTCTTTAGAATCATAGGGAGGAAGTCACTTTAACAATGAGCTAATTAAATTACTATGTTCAGCCTTAAACACTGAGCAGAAGTTGCATTGCAATTACAGACCTGAAGCATCGGGACTTGTAGAACAAATGAATGGTACCTTGAAATCAAGACTTGCCAAGATGTGTGCGTCCACAAACATGAAATGGCTGGATGCACTGCCATTGGTTCTGATGAGTATGAGAAACACACCTGACAGAAAGACTGGACTGTCACCGCATGAAATCCTCATGGGCCGAACAATGAGTTTGCCAGCAGTTCCTGCAAATGCTCTTGTGAAAATAACAGATGATACAGTGTTGGATTCACTACCACTACTGTGAAGTGTGCTGGAGTTCCGAATTGGATTCATGCCAACCATACTTGAAAAATATTCTGTCCCTTGGACAACAAGGAAGAGTTGTTGAGGGTACCAACAACAGCCAGACAAATTCAAGAAGCAGGAAGGGAAACTGGAGAATCAGAAACAGACTCTGAGCAAAATAAGAAAATCCAGATACCCCTGTAAGAGACAAAACAGAGGAAATACAGGAAGTCAACGTTGGACAAGCCTTGACTGAGACAGCAGGAGAGTCTAGTCAGAGGAGGGCTCTCCCAGAAGCAGATGATCGTGAATCTCAGAAAGAGCAGTCCACAGACCCGGTGGAAGGGGGCTGAGTTAGATCAATGTCAAAACGACCTGACTCTTCCTGAGCCAGTTGTAGGTACATCAAGTCAAAAATCCTGCAGAACAAGAAACTACAAGTCCAGCACTGAAAAGAGCACTAACCAAAGGAATACGGAAAGAAGAAAAGTGGCCAACAGCACAAAAGAAGGGAAAAGACTCAAGCACGTTCTCAATAATCAAAGAAGAAGTAGACACCACAAGAAAGGAAGACTTGAGTGATGGAAAATTAAGTGGAGATCGAAGGCTAGAGAGAAAGCTAATTGCAAATCGAAGGTACACTGGTCATAAATGGGGGTATGCGACAACTAGTGATTGGCAAAGATAATTTTTGTCCTTTCATTTTGATCGGGAGATTCCAGGTCAATACTTTGGCACGTGAAGTTGATCAATGAACTGAACTTTGAGAATGATTCTGTGCAACTAAGAAAGAAGAGACATTGGGGGTGATTCTCACCCTGGCGGGCGGCGGAGGCCGCCCGCCAGAGTTCCCCCCTCCAAAATACCGCTCCGCGGTCGAAAGACCGCTGAGGGTATTTTGGGTTTTGCACTGGGCTGGCGGGCGACCGCCAAAAGGCCGCCCGCCAGCCCAGTGCAAAACAGCCTTCCCACTAGGACGCCGGCTCAGAATTGAGCCGGCGGAGTGGGAAGGTGCGACGGGTGCAGTGGCACCCGTCGCGTATTTCAGTGTCTGCAAAGCAGACACTGAAATACAAAGTGGGGCCCTCTTACGGGGGCCCCTGCAGTGCCCATGCCATTGGCATGGGCACTGCAGGGGCCCCCAGGGGCCCCACGACACCCCATACCACCATCCTGTTCCTGGCGGCAGAGCCGGTATGACCCGGTATGGGGTGTCAGAAACCCCATGGCAGCGCAGCGAGCTGCGCCGCCATGGAGGATTCTACAGGGCAGCGGAAAACCGGCGGGAGACCGCCGGTTTTCCCTTTCTGACCGCGGCTGAACCGCCACGGTCAGAATGCCCTGCGGGGCACCGCCAGCTTGTTGGCGGTGCTCCCGCCAACCCTGGTCAGAATGACCCGCTTTGATAGTAACCAGAAGAGACTTTGAGATAACCTGATTTGACAAGCTGCTAAACCGATTCTGATAAATTGCTGATTTTGACAAAAGTTCTGGCAGAGACATTGAAATCTGTAAATAACTGCCAAAGAAGATTGAAGATTTTTGTTTTTATTTGTTTGCTGCATAGTTGTATTTTCCTTCTGTTTTCTAATTCTTTACAGATCATGAGAAACCACAAACAGCAGGTTAGACAGAATAGGTGCTGTAAATATATAGGTATTGGTTTGGCACTTGTGTGCATGATATTATGCTTGATATTGATTGCGAGTATGACTTTTCTTTAGAGGATGGTAGCAAACCATACCTCTGCTCTAGAATCTATTACTACACTTCCAAAGTTAGACAAGTTTAGAAGAGATGACAAATATTTACACGTAGATAGTTCACAAGATCTTTCCTCTAACATTTTCTATTGCTTACTGCGTGAGTATGTGGAGACGATGAATGCGAGAGATTGCTTGCGTGCACACAAATTTCTTTGTCAGTAGAGGAAGGAATTACTTCCATTGGTTTGCCACTAACCTATGGAATAAATTGCAGTCTTTTACTAACAAAATTCTTTAACGAAGAATACATCCAGTATTTTTACTGAAATCATGATGTAGTGTTTTCATTTGATCCTATATTTCAAAACCTGAGTAGAGTAGCTAAGGAAAATAATATAGAATTAGTGAGAGGTTTCTTTGAACCTACTTTGACATTTGGTACTGCTTAAGCACACAGGAACAACCTGACATGTTTGCTTAGACTGATAGAAAAGAGCTTCTTGGATCAAACTGATGACAGGAGGAATGCTTTAAAGAAGATATTAGAGAAGGGCTTAGTGAAAAGAACGTTTAGAAATGATCATACATTTAGTCAAATAAAGACTCAAAGGAAATTAGTTTTAGATGCACAACATATAGGGTAGCTTTGTGTATATATAGACCGTGATCTGGGACAGATACATTGTTTGTGGGAATGAGTGAATGCAAACATGTGTTTCTATTCCAGAGAAAATGGACTTTCATGTTAAATGGACAAGACCCAGCAATTCCAGGTGTTTATTACATATGTGGACCAAATGCTTACTACCGACTTCCAAGAGGATGGTATGGCACATGTTACTTGGGAATAGTTTTCTCCAAGATTAATCAACTTGAAAACTTAAACAAGACTCCTAAACTGAATGAATTACACCTTGTTAGACCAAAGAGAGAATCTTATTCTGGCATAATTGGAGATATATTCGGGGCTATAATTCCCTCAGTAGGGGTCATTCTAAATTCCATAAAGATTCAAAAGTTATCTACTATTGTGGATAACATGCTGACTAGTTTTTCAGGAGCCATGGTCCTGGGGGACAAAGAAAAGGCTGAGGTAAGATCGATGACTCTTCAGAACCACCTTGCGTTAGACATGCTTTTAGCAAAGGAGGGTGGACTCTGTAAATTGCTGACAACGCAACATTATTGCATATTTATCCCTAACAGGCAAAGTGGGTCATGGTGTGTAAAGATTATTGACTCCAAAAGCTTGGATGGTGTTTATTGATTATATTGATGTATTGATGTTGAAATTATGGTTTATGGTGGAATCACTGTAAGCGTAGTCAAAAGGTCCATCCAACCTCTAAAGCCTCCCCTTAAATTATAAAAGACCAAATATGGCCAGACGTGCTCACAGGGGCCAGCGCACTCCCCTCCCTCATTCCCCCACGGACGCCCATAGTAGACACCATTATAGAGTGGCCAGACGTTCATTTTCTGCAGGTTTGTCTCGCAAGTCATGTGCCTTTCCTGACCCAGGTTTTAAGAGCATAGGCAATCCACTACCTCGTCCCACTACCTTTGCATCAAGCAAGG
The DNA here is from genome assembly GCF_031143425.1 of Pleurodeles waltl. Lineage (NCBI taxonomy): Eukaryota > Metazoa > Chordata > Amphibia > Caudata > Salamandridae > Pleurodeles > Pleurodeles waltl. Next base: position 276,899,173 of record NC_090438.1, on the reverse strand, counting down.
TGATGCAAGGGCATAAGTGAGATTTACTAAGGCACACAAAGTCACCTTGCTTGACTCAGTATATCCAGAGTAGTACAAGGTAGTACAAATCGCTGCTTTGCATGGGCGGAGCATGGGTGTTGCCATGTATCCTCTTATGGATTTTGACAGAATCCCAGGTTTACTAAGGGTAGTAAACCTGGGGTTGCATCAAAATGGTATGCCTTCACAACAGAGGGATAAAAAGGAGAAATATATTTCTATGAGTGTTCCATTCTGTAGTACATATAGGAAAAGGAAAATACCTCTAAGTGTTATTTATTTGCAGGAAGCTGTCCTTTACTGCACAAAAAATCCTGTCTGTAATGCAGGCATCCTTGCAACGTGGAGCAAGGAAGGCTGCCTTGGTGCTAGGCTGCAGTTAATGTGCCAGCACAGGGCTCTCTTACTGCAGAAATGCTTCATTTTTTAGTAGTCCTTGTCACGCAGCACAGCAAGTTGTTTTCCTGCATTGAGTTGCAATGTTTGACATCTTGATAAATCTGTCCTCATGTCTGCTTTTGCCATAGTTTCTGTCTTACCATTAGGATGCCCTTGCAGCTGACAGTGTGCTTTACAAATACATATGACATACCTTACCCACTATACTACAACTGGGGAGTGGTTGGTTCTGTTGACAAGGTACAAAGACTGCAATGTATGAGAAATGCCACTATGCTGTAAACCCTACATGGATTTTCAATACAGAATTTGTACCAGCTTTTTTTGGTAAAGTGGTAAATTTTGAATTGGGTGTCCTGTGTCACAGCTCCATGGATAAAACTTACTATCCACTGGACCACATCTAGTGATGGAGTGTTTGTGTCTGCCCACACAGTGACCCTTGCTGTGGGTTCTGTCAATGATTTTTATAGCTCTCTCATCTTGAATTGAGATAGTTTGTAGGTGTTTATAATGTTCACGAGTAAAAGAATAAAGGCAGAAGAAGAATGTGAGGCTCAAGTAACTCCCATTGCTCACAGGACATACAACCGAATCGGCATTCATGGCTAATTCCAATAATGCACTCAGTACCTCATAGTACATCCCACAAATAAACAATTTAGGAGGGAACCAGACACATAAAGAGTCTCTCTGCATGCAAAGGGTCTCCACATGTGCAAAGCAAAAACTGAGAGTTGCCCACCAAGCCTGTAGAGGTGAGAGAGGACAAAGGGTGTTAGTACATACAAGTTCCTTCAATTCAAGTCTGTAGCCTGCCAATTGAGGTTCATGCTGCAGGACATATTTGGAAAAAACCCATGTAGTAAGCAGGAAGCCTTTCTCATAGGCAATCCGCCGGCCACACTGAAGCACAGATTTACAAGATCCTTGCACCCCTTAGTGGTACATTTGCGGCAACATTCTTCCCACAAATGTGACTCTAACGGGCCACTACCATAGTTCCATATTTACAAAGTGGCGAAAATTCGTTTTGCGCCACCTTGTAAACCCTTTGTGCCACATCATGCCTAATATATGCATGATTTATGCAAAGGGGGCGTTCCCTTGTTAGAGGGTCGCTAAAAGTGGCGCAATGGAATCTAAAAGATTCCATTGTGCCATTTCTAGCATCGTTTTAACGCCTGCTTAAAGCAGGTGTTAAAATGAGGCTCCTATTGATTTCAATTGGTGTCTTAATACTATATTGGATTAGCATTTTTTTTCTGCTAATCCAGTATAGCGTTACAATAGCATCAAAAAAATTACGCTATTGCCCCTAACATGCACCATGGTGCGCCGTATTGTAAATACGGTGCTACCATGGTGGCGTTAAGGGATGCAAGGTGGCCACAAGAAAAGTGGCACAGCACTAGTGATGCACCACTTTCTTGTAAATTTGGCACTGAATATGGTTGTCATGGAATTCAAGGGAGCACTCCTCTATTGAAAGTTAAGACTAACATTAGAACAATGTTTTTTTTTCCATCCCTAACAGGCACGTCACTGAACTTGGCTGCTCAGCTTAAGAAAGAGGGTCCAGTGGACGGTGGGAAGTGGGGTGACTCTTCAGGAGTGGGAACCGGGCAGCTGCCAGGCATATTTAATCTTACCAGCAGCCTAGGAGGGGCAACAGCAAAGAAGCTTTCATTAGACTGAAGATACTTTGCCATCCTCATCAACCACATTTACATCAATGAACCAGGCTCTTTCTAAGGAAAGGAGCTCCCAAGGGCATCATTACTTAAGGAGATACATCTGAACTGCATTTCCAAAACATTTAAAGCACAACAGTATCACACAACAACTATTTCAGCGTATGAACGTAGCCTACATAATGCTACAAATGAATGAATAAATAAAAAAGAAATTACTTAAACCCCTCAATAATGTTACAAGTTCCAACTGCAGATGAATGTCCACATCTTACCAACGCTGTAGACGAGTCAATGGTTGAAGAGGATTGGCCCAAAACCCCTTTCTATATATTCTAAGTTGTAAGGTAATAATATGCATTGCTTGTAGTACACCGCGGTAATATTAGACGGTCAGGATGGTTAAAGCTGTGTTTACACCAAATCTAAACGGTTGCATATAAAAAACAAAAAAACTATGAAGGAGCACACAAAGCAGGAGAAATTCCACATTATTTGCTTCATCATTTCCCCATAGAATAATGTGCATAAATGTCTTTATTTCACGATCACTTTTGCAATGTGTGGTTGATTGGGTGCCTGCAAGGCTCATTATAATTGTCTGTAACGGATGCAACATACTCCTGCCCTCATTCTCCTGAACGTGAGACAGAATGACGTGCATCCAGCCTTGGCCTCCATGTGTTGCTGTCTCCCCAGGAAAGAGTTAGGCCTACAAATCCCTTTATGGTTAAACATTGCGCTTCCGATACCACAAATCCATCCTCTGACAATCTAGTTGAAAACTCCAATGTTCCGTGTATATTGCAAGACCCCAAACTGAGGTGTCTTCCTAGGTCCTTCTTGGCAGACGCCCCTTCCTTATGGAACACTCCGCTTGAACACATTAGAAAGCAGATGAAGCCTGGCTGTGTCCAATTAAATGCCTTCCACTCAAGTTGCTATATGCATATGTTTATTTTGGTGGCACAAAGTGCTACACACTTTTAATGAACAAACTTGCACTGAAGAAATCTTCTGAGACTCTGTGGCATAGATAATTGGCTGAAACATGTCGACCTAGGATGTGAGAGATCACGATAGTCTAACATCACATTCGCCATCACTGGTTTTAACCCTGCCCAAGCAGTCTGCGATTAAAATAACCTTAAAGGACGGACCACCTTGAGGGCAGTTTTAACTCACAAACTCACAAAAAACCTGCTACTCTGTAATTCAGGCGTCTCAGCCCACCTGAGTGCATTAGACGTCAGTGCGGGATGCCCTATGATAGAGCATACCACTCAGTGGCGTAGCGTGGGGGGTGCAGAGGGGGCCGGCAGCACCGGGCGCAACATCTGGGGGGGGGGGGGGGGGGCGCGCTCGCACTCGCGAGTGCTAAAATCCACGGGTTAGGGGGCGCAAATTACTTGCCTTGCCCCGGGTGCTGACAACCCACGCTACGCCACTGATACCACTAACTAGGTTCTTGGGTGAGAGTTATTTTAAAAATCTAATGGGTGTTTCTCTTGAGACACAAGTTCAGGTCATTTTTGATGTTTTGTATTTTGGTAGCAAGTTTGTTTTCATTGATTGTTATGTATGTAAAGGGATAAGAAATTAGCTTATCTCAACTTCTCACTCTCCTGCTTTGTTTTCCTGTATCTGCATGTTCTGCCTAATTACAGATGATCACTGTACTTATGGTGGGAAATGCTTGCAAGTGTTTTGCTACTAAGGACTTTAGTACTACCTGCTGCTTACTGCGCTCTTCTAACATTCGCCACATTGTCTATGTTTATGATGGCCACTTTCGTATAAGGGACACTGGCAAGTTTCCACCTTTTTAGCCTATACCTGCATTTGTAGTGACATGGCACTTCTCTCTCGCACTGAATTTGCTTTTTTTGGACCGTTTTCAGTTTTCGAGTTTCTCACACAATGGCAGCTTTATAAGTCACTGACCCAAACAATGGTGTCTCCTTTCCAATTAGGAGTCACTTAACTAGTTGTCCAAATGCGAGCTGATATTTTCAAAATGATCTGTTCCCCCAGCAAATCATGAAATTAGCGTGGAGTGCAATCTTCCTCCAAGATTCAGAAGCATACCTTCCTCTGGTATTTGAAAAAGCCATACTTACAGCCATCTCAGGAGCTGAAATGCATTAATTACCTGTTCAGAGAGAAGTAGCTTTCTTTCCTAGGAGAAAAAAAACTGTCACACAATTTCTCCATCACTTTGTTTTATCAAGGTGGGAAAGCCTCACACCTGGAAATGACATCAAGTAAAGGGTGATACATCTGTCTACCCTTTTATAGTTATTTGGTCGAGGCTCTACCAGAAGCTCCTGGTACATCGTCCAAGATGGAGACACCGAAATGTAGACCTTCAAGGACTGAGACCCAATATCTGTTTTGTTTTTTATATGAAATAAATCCTTGCGTGTTGCACATAGTTGATGATCGAAGTTAGAAGACAGGGCTTTGGTACACCCCCATGAAGTAAGGACTGTGATGATGAACAGGGGTGAGGTGTAATGATTGGATTGTTCGCTATCACATTCATCCTCTGTCCCCACCCCAACTGTGTTCCGACTTCATCTGAAGGTAATGGCTAAGAAATACCACGACTCACGGGAGAGTTTAAGTAAAGCTACACGCTCAGTCGTCCACATCTCCAAAACCATGACATGCAGCTGATATTGGTGGAGTCTTTTTCGGCTGTGATCCCATGTGTCTGCCTTTACAATGACCCTACTGATGTGACTAGAAATTATTAAAGAAGCACGCGCAGTGTGTGGAAGCGAATAGTTCACACTGCGCCGCTGCATCCATTCACATCCTGGGTGACGCACGCCGTACAGCTGCTAGATGTGCATCCTGTGTCACGAACTCGAACGTCTCAGGGTATTTTCTGTGGTCTCTGTTCCAAGAATCTGCCACGGCAAAGGCTGCCTCGGGAAGATGGTTTACTTTTGTTTCACACTTATTCACGCATTTGGCATTCTCCGGGTGACACTTTAAGCACTGTTTCCATTGCGTATCTTGTACCTAGAGGCAACTGAATCCTTGTGGCTTACCCTTCACCTTGGATGGAAATTACCCTCAGCACTCTTATTCCAGCACCCAAACCCTCTCACCGTATGCATCGGGGTTTGGGTAAATCTATTGTTCCTTTGAAGTATTTTTTGTTAAAAAATCCCCAGCATTTGAGGACAATGGAAAATAAACCTGCAATTTGCATCTATATTATTTGTTTCTGAATGTTGAACTCTTTAGACGATCTACGATACAGATCTTTTTTTTTGTTGCAATTTCCCTTATACACCACAAAATATAATTTTAGAGTTCAAATTAAATGCTAGGAAATTAAGAGCGTTCCTTTAAATTAATTGTAAGCCGTTTCTGTAGTTTCTTAATCTTAGTCGTAAACTAAATGTTTCTACCACCACGTATTAATACTGTGTTTGGTGAGTAAGCCATGCTACCCTGCTTTCATACAGGACATACAGTGACCAAATCATATTTCCCTTCAGAACTGCCAGTGGATTCAGTTTCGAACCGATGATCACAGTGAGTGATCGGCTGAGATTGTGTTGCTCATTGGAGGTCAAGCTACTCTTGCGAAGAGACTTTGATTATCACAAAAGTTAATGCTTGGGGCCAAAATAAAATTATGTGCTAAAATGGAAAAGTGGGGTTTGTGGACTTCACAGCTATACTTACGTTATTTTGCACGTTGATGTTAGGAAACATATATATTGGGGCCTACTCATGAAGACAAATTTACATGTGGAAGTTAAATCTTACACTTCCGAGAAACTGGGGGCGTGTCCAAGATGGCGACCGGGTCGGACGCATAAATCGCAGCTCCGACCCGGCCTAAAATAATAATCCTCTACAAAGACCCTTGACCCGCTGTGGGGCTGAGAACCATCCCCCCCAGCCGCGAAACCAGCGTGGCGGGGGTGGCGGCGAGCAGAGCGGCGAGGGAGCTTCCTGGGGCGCTGGGCTCGCTTCTGTTCTGTGGGGCGCTCGGAGCGCACGGAGCGGCTGTTACCGCCACGCGACCGCATTGAGCGGAGACGGGGGTCTCGGCCGGCTGGCACGCAGGTTACTGGCACGGCCGGGGGCCACGGACGCGCAGGTGCTGCGGGCCCACCGCGATCGGCCTCCACGCAGGAGCTGGTGGTCTGAGCCTCCCCTCAGCCCTCGGCGAGGAGCGAGAGGCAGAAAGCAGGGCTCGTAGTGAGCAAAAGTGAAATTGCCGACTCTCTCTGCCCCAGTTCCTGCCATTGTCGGAGGCCCTAGGATGTGTTGACATGCTCTCGGAGAGCCTCGGGCGCTTGGGGCGCTCGGCTCGCTGCTGATCTGTGGAGCGCTCGGAGCGCTCGGAGCGGCCATTGCCACCACGCGACCGCGTTGGGCGGAGACCGAACGCTGACTGCACTAAAAAGGAGGTGCGGTTGGAGCTGCGACCGTGCAGTGTGTCGGGGATCCCCGTAGGCGGTAAGTGGCGGCTTGTTTGCGCTACTGCTTTGCCTCGGGGGCCTCGCTCCATTGATACTGCGGCCGGCAGTGGATACGACGGCTGCACAGGCACTACATAACTCTCCTGTACTCCCCTAAAAAACTAGTGGGCTATCATTTAACCAGGGCGATAACCAGGTGGCTACCAATCATATAGAAAGAAGGACAATTGAAAGGCTAGCCCAGGCTTTAACCACCAGTGGCTGTAGCCACAAGGGAACAAAACAGCCCATCACACTAGAGGAAAACAAAGAAAAGATAAGCCAAGTTGGAAGACCAGAGAAAAGATAATATTACTTCAATGTAAGAAATCAACAGGAACACAACTAGCAACAAACTGTAGGAGTGACTGTCCCAAGAGGCGCCTACCAGCAAGTGTGAGGTAGGAAAAGAGCGGACCGCCTGACACCCTCAAGCGCTGAAGCGCAGCTAAACCTTTCAGTCCCATTTTAATCACGCCACCAGCATCAAAGTACCTAGCCAATGCGATAAAATCAAGCAACGCAACGTTAAATCCAAAGACCAACAACAGCATCGCATAAAAAACACCTAATGGGAAAACCAAAAACTCCACGAGCACCCCCTGGAACCATGGACTCCACTACGCCGTCTCTATCTTCCGGGGCCTCAGACACATATCAAGCCCTTCAGAAAATGGAAGGGGCATTGCAAACGCACTCAGCACAATTCGAAAAAGTGCTACAAGCCATACTCGATACTAAAACAACCTTGGAGGCGAAGATTGGCTCAATCACAGAAGATGTTAACTTGCTCCGCACGGACCAACAGGTGCTGGCAGAAAGGGTCGCTGAGCTGGAAAAAGACACGTTGCACCTAACGCCATCTATGCGTGAGGTTAAGTCACAGCTGGGTGCTATAAAAACAGAAGTTGAGACACTTAAACGCAGAGCCGAGGAAGCCGAAGGCAGATCGCGTCGAAATAACATCCGGTTCGTGGGATTTCCGGAGCGCGTCGAGGGCCCCAGCACAGAACTCTTTATCGAAAAATGGCTGACGGAATCGGTATTGAAAAATAATGTCCCAAAGTTCTTTTCCATAGAGCGCGCCCACAGGGTCCCGGGCAGACTTCCACCACCGGGTGCATATCCACGTCCCCTCATAGCAAAATTACTGAACTACCGTGATAGAGACCTTATACTGCAACTATTCCGAAAAACAGGCCCAATGCACTTTGAGAACACGCAAATAACCGCCTACCCGGATTTTACAGTAGAGGTACAAAAAAAACGAAACTCATTCTACCGGGTCAAGGAGCGTTTGAGAGAGCACAATATCAAATACTCCTTATTGTTCCCTGCTAAACTTCGCATACAAGACAATACCCGCACTTTATTCTTCTCTACGCCTGAAGACGCATGGACATGGCTTCACGCAAAAGGTCTAGCTGACCCACTTCCACCCAATGATAAAAGCCTACCTCCAAGGGATAAACGCAGACCTCGCAGTAAACATGATAACAAACCTACTCCTGAACAATCGCAAGTTGAAAGATCACTATTGCTACAGTCTACATTGCGATTTGCCAACGCATCACCGACATCCTTATCTGGACAATCAGAAACAGATCCTGACCCAGAGTTAAACTCCGACTCGGCGGAGTCTGCCCGCGGCCCCAGCCTTACTCCACGTACAGCAGATGACATTTGTTAAATCTTTTCCCCTGAAGATAGGAGATCGCCTCATCCGCTACTCCTGTCTAGATACTTCCGTAGTTTGTCATCACAAAATTACTTTCCCTAACTCGTGTGGTCGGCTTGCTGCCGCTCCTGCTCGGCAAGGATACCAACATGCGCAAAATGGGCCGGGTCTAAGACACTCAACCACCTGCAGTCTTGGATCACCCCCCGCTCCATATGGACCGTTACCCTAATTCGACAAGTTTTGTTTTCTTCCTGTTCTTATCGCAACTGCTGCTAAGTATAGTAGATTTTATAGTTGTAGTCGAATGGAATGTTTTATTGTTATATGTATTGACATGTACTATTTACAGAGCGTCACAACACAATATATACCTAAGAGGCAGGTCACACACTCCAGTGACTAGGAGGCTAATTGATAAGTATGCGTTTCTAAGGACAAAGAAATTCAGGTTTACGCAGCCACAGGCGATATCCCCCCATACTGACTCACTTAAATTCCATGGCATCCCAAAATCAGCGCTATACCACACACTGTAAAATTCTCACATGGAATGTAAAGGGCATGGCATCCGCAAGCAAAAGGCAACGGATTTATACATACCTCAGGAGGCACCAGATACACATAGCTATGCTGCAAGAAACCCATCTAGTTGAGTCCTCGCTGGCATATACCAAAACAAAATGGAAAGGCCAATTATACGGGACCACCTTCTCAACATATGCTAGAGGAGCGATAATCTGGATAGCCCCGGGGTTCCATACACCATGTCCCGCACGCAATGTGACCCAAACGGGCGGTACGTGGTACTGGAGGGTACTTTAGACGGAATCCCCCTAGCCCTGATAACATTATACACTCCTAATACAAATCAACAAGACTTCCTCAAGGCACTGGGTAGCAGCATGCTCAGCGACCCCGCAACAGATGCCATATGGGGCGGGGACTTTAACTGCGTTCTAGATATCTTGAAAGACCGTTCTACCCCTCCATTAACTCACGCCCCGGCTAAACGAGCATTGCTTGACCTGGCAGATTGGGCATCTAATAATAGGCTAAGCGAAATTTGGAGAACTTTTCATCCCACACTACGTGAGTATTCTTTCTATTCACCAGTGCACAAACTTCATACCAGGTTAGATATGTTCTTCGCTACACCTAACATAATCCCAAAGGTAGCTACATCTGGCTACCTAGCCCGTACTCTATCAGACCACAACCCACACTACTCTACATTGGTCTGGGGCTACATCCATGCCCGTATTCCAACATGGCGCCTGCAGCCAGACGCCCTGACTGACCCCCCTTTTAATACTGAATTGGCCACATATCTGTCGTCCTATTTCTCTCTAAATAAAAACACAACATCAACCCGAGCAACTGAGTGGGATGCCCATAAAGTAGTAATTAGAGGGCATTGCCTGGCAGCATCTGTGGGCATTAAGAAAATGCTGACCACAGAGTTATTAAAATTAGAATCCGAAATACATAGGGCGGAGATCGAAGTCTCAACAAATAATACCCCACTAGAAACACTAATCTCACTGAAAGCAAAATACAGAGAAACGGATGACAGTCTTAGCAAGCATGACTACAGATACTTCAAAACGAGACAACACGCCGAGGGGGACAGATCGGGCAAACTGCTGGCGTGGCTGGTGCGTCAATCTCCGCAATCATCGCCGATAGGGGCTATCAAATTACAAACAGGAATAGTGGTTAACACTCAAGCTGATATTAACAAGGCCTTTTACACGTATTATTACTCGTTATACCAATCCTCTATCCCCCCTGCAGAACAACAGCTAGCTGAATTTCTAGCTCAGATCCCTCAAAATTCAAATATTGCCAATAACGCTGACATTCTAGACGGCCCCATTACTATTGAGGAGCTTCGCTTGGCCCTCTCCCAGATGGCGCGCGGCAAGACCCCTGGCACAGATGGTCTACCACTAGAATACTATAACTCACAAAGCACTCACCTACTGCAACCCTTACTAGAGGTGTTTAATGAAGCACGAAATAGAAAACAATTACCAGACTCTATGAGGGAAGCATTAATAGTGGTCCTACCAAAACCGGGATGAGATCCACTGGATGTTAGATCATACAGACCACTCTCTCTTTTGAACTCGGATTGCAAACTCCTAGGGAAAATCCTAGCAAATAGATTGCTCCCCCATTTGCCGCACTTAATACACCCTGACCAGTCGGGGTTTATCCCGGGTAGAAACACCTTTCTTAACATAAGGCGCCTAATCCGTATCATGCAAAACACCACTGACCCAAATAGTGTGACCGTGTCACTAGATATAGAGAAGGCGTTCGACACACTAGGTTGGGAATATTTATTCCGCACCCTCAAGGCGTTTGGCTTCCAGAGTGGCTTTATCAGCTGGATTGCTACACTATATTCTAAACCAACAGCCCGAGTTAAAACCGGCCTGGTAGTGTTGGAAGCCTTTCCTGTAAATAGAGGAACCAGGCAGGGCTGCCCGCTTTCTCCACTGCTTTTCGCAATAGCTATGGAACCACTCGCAATTAAGCTCAGGGGATGCGCACAAAGGTGGGGCATACGGGAGTTTGACACATATCACATAATATCATTGTACGCAGATGATGCCCTGATTTACTTGCGCAATCATTCTGCCTCCCTTCCCGGGATAATGCGCATACTGAATATGTTTGCTCTTGTCTCTGGCTTACATGTGAATTGGTCTAAATCCTGTATCTTCCCTCTTACTTGTCTGCCCTCTGTACAGCGAGCGTCTCTCCCCATGCATCAACTACCATGGACACACCAGACCTTCAAATATCTGGGTGTTCAAGTATATCACTCTATGTCAGATTTAAGGGAAGGTAACATAGACAGGCTGCTTCGCTCCACCCGAGGCTCCTTGATATTTTGGAGTTCCTTACCTCTATCGCCAATGGGCCGGACAGCAATAGCCAAGATGCTAATATTACCGAGATTTTTATACTATTTCTCCGCACTTCCGGTGATCTTGCCGCGTTCGTTTTTCCACAAAGCGCATTCCCTATTAACTGACTTGCTCTGGGGCAGAGACAGACGCAGAGTAGCTCTAACTACCACACACTATCCACAAGAAGAGGGGGGCCTGGGCATGCCGAACCTTGAGCTGTATTATGCAGCAGCCCAACTTCAGTGGGTCACTAAATGGCTCAATGAACCATCCAATACAGAGTCCATAGCTATAAGGGCTTACACAACCCCAACATCGACATTAACATTTTTACTAACGGGCCCCTCTCATCTACAACATAAGACTCCCTTACTGGACTCGGCCAGACACTGCTGGAAGAGATACGTACAGGGCAAAGGGCAGCCCCTCCCCTATTCTCCCCTGCTCCCAATACCACAGCTACCAGGTATCCAGGCCCTAACTTCTCATCATGACGTACGAGCGGTTAATACCCTGAACGTAGGAGATTTTTATTATGACTCCAGTGCAGTCAAGTTTATGGACTTGATGACTACGGAGGTAATGAAACCGGGTGCCTTTCTGACATACAATGCCATAACTAATCTTCTACGTCACATATGGGGCTGCGGTCACAACGAACCAAAAGAATCTCCCCTACTTACTGCAATACTCTCTATGAGTGAGGCAAAACGCGCTGTTACCAAACTATATAAAATCCTTCTAGCGGGTAGCTGCAAGGCCCTTACCCAGGTCAAGCACCGCTGGGACATCGTCCTTCCTGCACCAATTGCACAAAAATCCTGGGACACAGCCCTTAGTTCGATTAAGTTTGTATCTCGCAACTCCAGATTAAGATACACGCAATTCAATTATGTGCATCAAGCATATCTCTCCCCAGCTCGTATTCATAAAATATACCCAGGCACTAACTCCATATGTCCGAGATGCGCTACCCCCGCAGCAACTTTCTACCATATGGTCTGGGAATGCCACGCAATTAACGCTAGCTGGAACCGCGTCGTTGCTACAACCGCAGACGTGGTAGACCAGATATTAACCCCTACTCCAGTATCTTGTCTGCTTAACATACGCCATCGCACAAAAGGAGATAAACATATCCACAAGTTTGTGGATCTGGCATTTGTGACATATAAACGCCTGATAGCTACACATTGGAAGGCCCCAAATGCCCCTTCTCATTCCCTCTGGCTGCGAGACCTGCACGATTACACACTGGCGGAATCTCAAACACTAAGGCAATTACAAAATAGAGGTCAGACACAAGGTGGGACTGAAAGCTGGGACCTTTTTGTAGTTAGAATTGAATCCAGAGATGACAAATATCCACCATGAGAAAATCCCTTTAACACTCCTGGGACACGCTATTACTAAAAATAACCATAACAATCAAGTTTGTTGAAAACAGTCCCATCCTACTGTAATGCCATGCTTAACCCATAACTTATTTTCCCGCCAGACGCCCTTTGCTACTGTAAGCTCCCTACACCGCAGCGCATACATAGAAATGAAGCCCTCAATGCCTACACAGATATACGCTCTCAGTATTATATTTGACGCTAACATACATATTTAAGAATAATAACCTTTATGTCAAGTGTTATTTGTTATATAATGTTAATTGAAAGTCAGTACACTAAAATACAGCTATGTTGTACAGCGTAATGTACAAACGTTAAGAAAAGCACATGGAGTGGGAAGCCGGGCATTCTCTCACCAAGCATTATGTACTGTACTGCTACTCTTGTACCCTGTTTTGTATTAAGCTTAATAAACAGATTTACAAAAAAAAAAAAAAAAAACACTTCTGAGAAACTTTTCCACGTTTTGCTTCAATACCTATGGCTATTCAAGATTTAAAAGTGTAATACTACTCAAAATTGTAGACTTACATGCCTCAACCCCTGAAACAGGGGGAGAAGGCCACATGCACAAGTATTAGGTTACTGCAACCAAAAAGGAGTGGCAGCAAGTCCAGCACCACACATGGCCAACCACTGGTACTGCAACCCCATCCCATAGAAAATAACGGAGGCAGGGGCATAAAATAGAATCCAAGAGGAAATAATTTTAAAATAAAATAATAAACTTTGCGTTCTTAAAAATATATATAAACTAACCTGAATGTTGAATTACATATTTTAGGAATATATATAATTTCATGATAAATATTTTAAAAAACTGTTTTAATTCAGATAAAATCTTTCATTTATTTAAAAAATTACATTCATTCCAATTAATTATATACATATCTTTTTGTAATTTTTTATACATAAAAAGTAAATACAAACATTTTACTGAAGGCAGACTTTTTTGATAACCATTTAACTATTTTTATTTAGCATAACATATTTAAATTAATGTATTAGTTATTTAGAAAATAAGTTAATATTTTAAAGTTACTACCGGGAACTACTCCCATCTAGGCAGAGGTCTATAAAACCAGGTTGTAGCTCCGCACATGGTAAATATAGAAAAAAGAGTAAACGTTTAATTTAAAAAAAAGAAACACTAGCTTAATGTAACAAAACTTAATGTTAAATAATTGTCTATTTTTTTAATTGTAGAACAATATACACAATGTTACAGCATTAATAACTTCATTTACATTTCAAATATAATTACTATGAGTGCATTATTTATAAATTACAATTATTTGAAATAATTTAGAACTTTAAATAATACAAAAATCACACCTAAAGAGAGTATATATATATATATATATATATATATATATATATATATATATATATATATATATATATATATATGTATATAGTGTGCTCTAAAATGATGCTGGAGTGCACGTGCAGCAATGGTCAGTTGACTTCCAGAACTTTCCAGAGTGTTGGGGGGCAAGGAGTTAAACATTAAGTTCAAATTTACAGTTCTGTGAAGCCCAATTGGCTACACAAAAAAGACCAGGAATCAGTATTTAAGTACAGTAGATTTATCACAAATTAGTAATCATTCCAATATACAAGCATATTAAAATCAGGTTAGAGATTTAAAATCAGCAAGTTGAAATGCCAAAAGAGATTCAGCCTTTTCAATATAAGGCACATAAATATTACTGTCACAGAAATGTAGAAACTAAGAAATAAGAACTGACATTCTATAAAAGAATTCCAGTTCCTCTTATGCAGCACAAGTTGAAATGAGGACATCTGGTTAGTTTCTATCCAAAATAGAGCTAAATTCAAGGTACTCGTAACAAAGCAAGGTAGGTGTCAGCATCACAAAGACTGGTCTGGAGGTCTGCACCTCTTAAAGTCTAAAAAAGATCTGCTGAAATTCTAATAATGTGGACAGTAAATTAACGTGGAAAGTTCCAGGAGCATCTGTATTTTCTGAATACATTAATTCTCCTTCTCATAGAGTGCACTTGCAACATGGAGGGATTCCCCCATCCCATGGAACACTAATAAACAGGTCAGCCTTGAGTTTCTTCTTCCCAGATAGTTAATGAATGAGAGGTACACCAAGTCATCAAGTCCACGCCAAGGTCTTCTTGCACGGACTTTCTATCCCTTGTACGCAATACTCCTTTTACTAGCTAGGCAACCAAGAGTGTGCACCCACAAAAGAAAAATAAGTGAAGCACAGAAAAAAGTATTTTACATTTAAGAATGAAGGCCTACTCATCAATACATGGTTACATATACAATGCGTTTTTCAATAAATGCAACATGTCATAATGCAAACTTAAATATGGATGGAAACTACAAATTTCATGTTGAAGCTGAACATTAGAACACACACTTACAAAATGAAACCTCTAATTTCTACAGTGTCTTAACTTTTATTAGAACATTGGAATGTTGGCAGCTCCATCGAAAACAATGGAGTGCTCCGGGCTTTTACTGGCCGGTAAAAGCCCTGAGTGCCAACATTCCAATCAACTTTATTCACAGCAACAGCTGTGAACAAAGCCTCACGGAGCCTGAGGGGATTTTGATCCCCTCTGGTTCCGTGAAGCCTTTGTTTTATTTATGAGAACATTCTGCTCTCTGATAGCAGAATGTTCCAATAGCCTTAGAACCTGCTGTAGCGGGCTCTACCGGCTATTAAAGGCCCTCTCCCTTGTTAAAGGCCCTCGCCTTCAGATCGGGCCTTTAACGCGGGAGCGGGCCTTTAATAGCCGGTAGAGCCCGCTACGGCGGGTTCTAAGGCTATAATAATATAGTTAGATGCTTCACTTTACATTGATAAGGTTAAAGCACACAGTATACATGATGTTGATTAGACTGTTAAGTATGAAACGCATGGAGGTGCAGTCAGAAGTATGGTGCTCCAATCCCCACGCCAATGATATATCAAGTCATCACAATTAAGATAACACTTTTATCAGATGGACCAAGGAAAACTTCATGGGTTTCAATTTTTTTTGTCTACTTTCTACCAAGTCTTTCATTTCATCCAAGTATCTACACTGACTCTTCTCCAATTCAATTTCATCACTCTTTGTCTTCACTCCTTTCCTTGCCTTTACTCTCCTGTACACCTTAAAGGCCACAACCAAGAATAATACACACAAGGCCTCAGGACTGAGCCCAATATTCCACTTCCTAGATTTCCAAACCATTTGACAATTGCAGAAAACCCATTTCCAATACCTTCCCAGGTACCTGTTGCGTCTAACTCCTTCAAATTTCCTTTCAATTCTGACTTTTTTTTTAATATACTCCTTCAAATCCTTACTTTTGTCAGGTGTGTAGGTGCAACATTGTTGAACCTTTATCTTCCAACAGACTCCAACCACCTTGGTAAGAAGAATGTCTAATGCAAGACGATTCTGTAAAACCATAGATCTTATAGCTACCATTTCAGTGTCAACAACCGTTACAGACTCCCCAGGATATCGCGGCATGCATTAGCAAATTTTGCGGCAGAAATATTAAAAATATGAGGCATTTGTGCAGCAATTTCCTTTTCTATTTTGAGAAAAAATAATTGCCCTAGGGCCCTCTGCATGCCCTGTGGGCCCTAGTCATTTAAAAATAATAATGCACCCTGGGCCACCACGTGCCCGTGGGCTCTAATCTTTAAAAAAAATTACAGCATCTTGCACCTGCCCGAGGGGTGCTAGCCCTAACCTTTTAAAAAAATGTATGCCCCCTGGACCCTCTGTGTGCCCCATGTGTGGTGGGCCCTAATCATTTGAAAAAATTCAGTGCCCCCTGAGCCTGCTGCATATTCCATGAGTGGCGGACTCAAAACTTGATAAAAACAAATGCCCCTGAGTGCCCATTGGTGATGGGACTAAAGGGCATTCATTTTCATCAAGCTTTGGGGCCACTCCCCCAGGCACATGGCTGGCCCAGGGAGCATTTATTTTTCTAAATAATTAGGGCCCGCAGAGTGCCCCATGGGTAGTGGCCCGTAATCATAAAAAAAAAAAATACCCCCTGGGCCTGCCACTTGCCCCATGGGTGGCGGGCCCAAAAGTTGCTAAAAACTGATACCCCCTGGGTGCCTCCTCGGTGGCGGGCTCGGGGTGCACTAATTTTTATCAAGTTTTGGGCTTGCCGCCCACAGACCACACGGGCATTTATTTTTTTAAATGATGGAAACATATGTTGAGACCGTGATGACTTCAGTATCGAAAACCTGTTGAATCTCCTGGTTGTGGAGCGGGCACATAGATCTCTCATGTTGTGGGGTCCGCCTGGGGCACCTCTGCATCCCTTTATAGTTAAACTATTGAACTACTGCAACTGGAACACTATACTTCAGTTGGCTAGCAAAAAGAAGGACATAAATTACCAGAGAAACCAGATTTTATTCTATCCTGACTTCATTGCGACCGCGCAGGTGGTCAGCCGGGAGCTTTTGCCAATTAACAAACAACTGTATAAAATTGGCATCCTGTATGCAATGCTCTATCCGGCCCACTTCCGCATAGAATATAAAGGGAATAAAAAAAATGTACAAACCCCAAAGCTGCAAATTATTTTCTCAAATCGCTCACGCCACGGAAAAAGGGGAAGAATATAGGAGATGACAATGACAAAGAAGAAGCATGAAAAACTCTTCCTATGGCCCACCTAACGCAATACAAGGAATGAGTACCTGTGCTACACATGCAGTCACCTAGATGTGACTAACTATGTCTGGCGTTTGGCCCTCTTTCTTTTGGGGGCTGCCTATGTAAATCTACTAGGATGGCATAGAACTAGATTGCTCCAGCCACCTTCATACATCTGGAGGGAGTCCGGGCGCCTGGCGGCCCCTCAAGAGGGAGCACCCTACATGGAAACGATAAGTAGATTGAATTGGGTTATATTGTTTTGGCTTTTTTTGTTCTTTTCTTTGTTCTTTGTTGCTACATCTGGAGATGTCTTAAGCAAGTTCATCATGCTGAAGTGGAAGGGGGAGTTATGTGTAAGATTATTTATCATAGTCGGAATGTCACCCACTACACCATACCTGTAGCATCTGTAGTGTTACTATGCAGTTTGACTATACTAGGTATCAGATTGTGAGCCCACAATGACCAAACCAGGGGGCAAGTTCACTTTCTGACAAGGAAGCTACAGGGCCTTAATAATCTGATAGGACTAGCCTGATATTGTAGTATGTTACACAACATAAAATCCAGATTTCTCTCCGGCAGGAGACACATCTATCATGCACTAATGATCACGTTATTGGCACAACATGGGGAGGGTACAGATTAGCATCTTCCTACTCATCGTACTCTAGAAGGGTCCTGGTGCTGGTTAGAAGGGGGATACTTTGTGCACACTGAAATTGAGGATCAAGGACGCCTTTGCGATAGCACAGGGGACACTCTATGGTACTCTGGTCAAATGTGGATGACCCCAGTTTCTATACAACACTTTGGAATCATCTACATGCCATGTCATCAACTAACATTATATGGACGGGGAGATTGGAACACCTGCCTAAACCCTGACATGGATAGGTCGTTGATGACAGCATGGCAAGGCAAATGAGCGGCTGATTTAATTCGGACAGGGCTAGATGAATACAGATTAGTGAATGTTTGGCATCTCTGACATCCAGAGCTGCGGGAGGGCACCTTTATCTTATCAGTTCATGGTCCGTGGTCCCTACTTGACTACGGGTTTGTCTCTAGGGCATTTAGTGTGTGGGTTGAAGATGTGATACATATGCCTAAAACACTCTCCCATCCTGCACAGGTTCAGCTAAAACTGAAACTACTCCAATACTGCCCAAATTCCCTTCATGTGGTGAATCTGAGCATCGGCGCTGCTAGACACTCTCTTTACACAGGAGATGCGCTCAGCTATCATTGAATATTTTGCAAAGAAAGTGTGTGCTGTGTTGGGAAAGAATACATTCTGAGAGGCCTTCAAGATCACAATTCAGGGGATCTGTATCAGTACCCAGTCGGGAGTGCTAAAAACAATACATCAACTAAAAAAACTGAGGATAACCTACACTCATTAGAGCGCCAGTATGAAAGCCATGAAGAACACAGAGAAACACAAGCACCACATGTCACACGCATGCAGGCACACACCTAACATCCCAAAACAGACACAACATCATCCACCTCCCTCAATGTGTCCACCCACCCTCCTTCCAAAACATACAAACAATCACACTCATCCACTCCACATACATCCACCACATATAAGCATACTAAACAGGCACCTGCATCCATGTCCGGCAGACCTACACCTTGTACCACCACTCCCTCTACCTCCACTCCCAAACCTGTCTCCAAAATTCCTCCTGCTGCACATAGAAAGCTTTTCCTCTCCCACGTTGACCTTTTTGAACCCACTGGCCCACCCAGTCTTATCCCTAAACGTTCCCTTGGCCTAACCAAGTCTACTCCTTTCTCTTCAAAGTCCTCCCCAGTCCACCCAGTCCACCCTTCCCATTCCCCTGGCCCCTCTGCCATTCCTGTGTTGCCCTGGTCTCTCTGCCATCCCCCGGTCCAAGCCCATTCCCCCTCCTTCCAAGGGAAAGACCAAACCCTCCTCACCTCTAGAACCTACGCCCAAGCCCCCCCCTTTCAAACCTGAATCCCCACCCTCACACCCGCTGCCCCTGATCTTTGAGGTGCCTGGTTGCCCATTGAAGCCCCTTTCTCGGTGGAGGATTTCTTCTATCGTAGGAGTCAAGTGTGGCCTATATGTGCCCTTCCAGGACTTGAATTTGGACTGGCCTATGGCCTTGTTTGGACAGATATTATTGTTTCTAAATAATACATTTTAGTGCCCAGCAGACCTATTGGTGCAACATTGTCCCGTTGTGCAGCATTTCACTGTGGGGGAGTGGTGTACACAGGTGTGTGCACTGGTTCTGATATATGTTTGCATGTGTCTGGTAAGTACATTTTGGTAGGGTATGTATGGCTTGGGGTGGTGGGAGTACGTTGCGGTGTGGGTGGGGTGGGTGTGTAATTGTGCCCTTTCCTCCCATGTGTGCTAGGTTACGGTACTTACCGTCATCGTCTTAGTTGGTGGTCATGGTCCAGAAGAAATATCACAAGGAGAAGCACTGGCTTTATTTCCAATCTCTCACTCCATGTAGTTACCGCGACCGCCGGCAGTTTGGTCTTTACCACCGGGTTCAAAATGACCACCATAGTCTTTGACTGTACAGAATTATTATTTTGAGGTTCTGTAAATCCTAAATTTTGGTGATTAAGACAACATTCCCACTTTCAATGGCCCACATTATTGCACTAATGACAAGGTTTTGTTTTCTTCACAGTAGTCACATCGATTCCAGTGCTCGGCTCGATCGGGACACCACATCCCCTAACCTACTGCGGAAATCCATTTCCACCTTGCATCGTTGGCATTCCCTACTGATACACTCTTCTCTGAACTCCTGTCTGTGCTGCTTTCATCTGTGTCACCATTAACTTTTCTTTCAACTGCTTTTTCTTCGTCTCCATTTCATTGCTGCAATATTTTTCATACCTTAATATTCCATCAACTGACTTATTGTGCCAACAAATCAGGTGCTGCTGAATCATCAAGCCAATCTCAGGTCTCAATCCCATCACAAATCCAGATACAAAATTCCCCATATCTTGGGGTGCCAGAGTTTCCAATCCACTATGCTTCTGAAACACTTACAACAATCTCTCATAAAAGGCATGCACCGACTTTTTGGGCTTTTTTGTTGTACTTTCAAACTCACGCCAATCCATAAAATTTGCTGGTGTTTTCCCTTTCAAAAAAGCCATTAGTTGTTGATACATCTTCATCACCAATGGTGAAGGGCAATTATAATCAGATTTCTCATAGGATCCTTCTCTGGCCAATCCATGGCTACTTTACACTCTGCCCACAAGTCACTTGGTTCCACAATGTCAAAGAACGTATTCAAATCTACCCACAAAATCTGTGAGATCTTCACACACCTCTCAACCTGTTTATACAATTCCACAGATTTTTCTCTCAATTTGGGGAAATCATTAGTGAATGACACAAGATCACTCCTGCACCAAGGCACATGGACATAGCCTCCATCAGGCACTTCCCTCAATCAAAAATCCAAAGTATCATCTCTGTCCCCTAAAGGCAGAGGTGATTCTCCCTTTGGTTTCTTTTGTTCTTTCTTTTTCTTCCATTTTCTCTCCCATCTGTCTAAGTCACTCCATTTTCAAGTGCTCTTAATTAACTATCTAATTTGCATTCTTATTCCCTTTTGTTTTCATGCTGCAAATGTCATTCTCGCCAAAACATACTTGCTAAGTTTTCTGCAATGACTTGGTTCAATTTAAATGTATCTTGTACGTTTGAGCCTAATCAGTCAATTTATCATGAGCTTGTCCTGCACATTTGATAACATTGTTACAAATTAATGTAAGTTAATTTTCTTGATAGGTATGTAATCAAGAATGATCAAGGTTCTCTGAAATCATCTCATCCATTTCTAACTTCAGCCTGACCCCATCCACTGCATTCCCCCTCTCTGGAGTCTGAACTAGCTCTCTGTCCTGAACTTTCACCTTCTATTTAGGACCCATTAAAGAACCTGATCAGATCAGCCAAAACGTGTGAGTTACTTCTGTTCTGTACCACAGGAGTGCTAGGTAAAACCTTCCCTTCAGAATTTCCACCAATTGCACCCTGAAGTGGGCTCCAGTTAGACAGATCAATGTTTGGTAATCCTGGGGTAGACCCCTCTATAGATGGTAAATCCTGCCGGATGTGCAGTCAACCTCGGTGAGGCAGCATGAGTTGTATTTATCTGGGTTGGTACTGAAGGAGTTCCTCCATTAGGTACTGTCAAAGCATGTGTCACAGTTCCTGATGATTCATGTCTGTACAACGGACCTACAGGACCAATAGTGACTGGGACAGTGAACAGTTCTGGTGCATCCTGGACTTTAGAGTTACCATGGTTATTAATCCCTGAACTCACTCCCATCCATGTCGGACTGACCTTAACTCCTGTACTTGCTGGTGCGGAAGGCTCTGCTAAGTCTTCATGGAGACCAGCACCACTCATTTCTCCTAATTGGGTTTCATTGCACAGGGGTGGATGTTTCAATAAAAGCATATTCAATATTTAGTTACTGGAATCACTATCAACTCTTTCATCTATGTTCTCTATGTCTTTTACCTTTTCCCCTTTTGGTTTTCTTGACGTTCCTTTTCCCTATCTGTCTCCTCACTCTTCAGTGCTGGGTACAATGTAGCTCGTTCTATCATGTTAGTTCTCCACCTTTTCTGATCTGCATCCCACCTAGTATCTGTGCAAGTAAGTATCGGCTTTTGGACTTTTCCCTGAAATATCTCACTCTGCTTAGCGTGAGCTGTAGCTCTCAAGCATAAAGTGCTTTATATTGTGCAGGCCAAGGTTGTGATTTAGCCTCATACAGTATTCCCCTTAAATTTTCAATAATTCTCAAATTAAATGTGCCATATCGCGGAAACCTCAATGCACCTTTTTTCTCAGTGATCTTATGCCATTGGTTCAACCAAATACATGTTTGAAGACCTACATTTATAGCCATATAATGACCAGGTGTATCTTCAGACGGTGACTCTACCCCTTCCCAAACAGGTATTTCCATATCTCCTCTCAACAAATCTCATAAAGCTCTAAAACATTTCATTATTTAACCAATTTCCAATGATTACAATTGTAAAATCTGTCCCGTTTCACCCACACTTCTCGGCCAACAGTAACAACCAATAGCTGTGCGACACTATGATGTGGAGGACCAATACCGGCGGGGCTTAACACCAATCGACCAATATCAGCACTGCACACTGAGGTGTCGACTTCACTCCTCGCAGCAGCTCACCCTCCTTACAATTTATACGAATTCACTCTTCTAAGTGCTAAACACATAGGCAACTAATTGCAAAGCAAATTCAACAAACAAACTTGTCTGCTCCACTAAATAAATTAAAGTAATCAATTACACAAGAAACAGTTCAGAATGCCACTTTCCAACCCACACTGACTCACACTTGAATGAAACCTCGACCTCCAGGGAATCACTTGCATTGGTGTAGTACCACCCCATGCACTAGGGATTCACAACGACAATCACACTTTACTCTCACGCAAAGATAATGTTCTTATCTCCATTGTGCTGTCAAGGATGTCTTTCAACAATCACCACCAAACTAAGCAATCACAATATAGGGCCTGATTCTAACTTTGGAGGACGGTGTTAAACCGTCCCAAAAGTGGCGGATATATCACCTACCGTATTACGAGTCCATTATATCCTATGGAACTCGTAATACGGTAGGTGGTATATCCGCCACTTTTGGGACGGTTTAACACCGTCCTCCAAAGTTAGAATCAGGCCCATAGTGTCTTCTACACTTTTTAATACTATTCTGGGGTCTTAGGCCACGCTGGACCCGATAAAAATTTCAACTTCCCTGCATCAAGCGCCCCATACACTCACCTTAAACCTCACCATATCTTTTCACACAATTTCCGCAACACATACACAATAACAACACGCAATTCTATTAATGCTCACTACTCTGCTGTTATAATCCTCTCCCGAATGGCTGGAACTCCACCAATCCTCCAACTCAAACCATGTACTTTAGGGTTTGAACTGGTCTTGGGCAAATCTAGAAAGAGCACACTAATTCCCTGTTCCAACAACTGAACCATTTGATAGTGCTACCATCCAGCTGGAGCCTGCATGAAATCAATGGTCAGTTATCTTGTGGACCTTTTCAGAATGTTGGGGGACAAGGAGTTAAGCATTGGGTTTAAATGTACAATTCATTGAAGCCTATTTGGCTACATAAAAGGACCAGGAATCAGTATTACAGTTTAATAGACTTAATACAAAATAGTAATTACTCATTCCAATATATGAGTATATCAGAATCAGATTATACAGGTGCAAAATCAAAACTGTCAAGCTGAAATGCCAAAACAGATTCAGTCTTTTCAACATAAGGCATATAATGATTACAGTCACAGACATGCAGAAACTAAGATATAAGAAATGTAATTATACAAAAGAATTTAAGTTCCTTCTATGCAGCATGAAGTGATAAGGACATCTGGTTAGTTTTTATCCTAAATGGAGCTAAATTCAAGCATCTCAGGGCAAAGCAAGGAAAGTGTTAGTACTGCAAAGACTTAGGAGAAGTCTTCAAAAAGTATAGAGTCCAGTGTTAGTCTGAAACTATGCACTATAAGTTTAGAGGTCAGCACCTCTCAAAGTCTAAAAAGATCTGCTGAAATTCGAACAGTGTGGACACTAAATTAATGTGGAAAGTTCACGGAGCATCTGCACCTTCTGAACACATAATCAGAAACCCAATGAATTCTCCTTCTCATAAAACGCACTTGCTACAAGTAGAGATTCTCCCATCACACAGAACACTAACAAACAGTTCAGCCTTGAGTTTCTTCTTCCCAGATAGTGAATGAATGAGAGGTATATCAAGTCATCTAGTCCACGCCAAGGTCTTCTTTCTCGGCCTTTCTATCTCTAATACACAATACTCCTTTCACTAGTTAAGCAACTATGAGTGTACATCTGCAAAGGAAAAATATGTGAAGCACAGAAAAAGCATTTAACATCCTAGAATGAAGGCCTAGTCAGGCTAACTTAGCAAAGTACCATTAATACTGTAAACATGGTTAAACATTTGATTTTACACAAGTTGTATTTTGAGCATTTGAGTACTTTAATTAAAAGAGGTTTTTTTAAAAAAAAATAACAAAAAGCATTTGATTTTAACTGTAGACATAATATCAGAAATAATGTGAAACACAAGCAATCAATACATGGTTGCATATGCAATGTGCTTTTCAATAAATGCAACAAGTCATTTTGCAAACGTAAATATGAATGTAAATTATGAATTTCATGTTAAAGCTAAACACTAGAACTCACACGTATAAAAGAAGCCTCTAATTTCTATTGTGAATGCACGTTTAATAATATGGTTTGATTCTTTTTACATTAATACGGTTAGAGCACACAGTATATATGATATCAATTACACTATCAAGTTACTTTTGTAAAGCATGTGGGTACAGCAAGAATTACACTGCTCCAGTAATTAAAAGTGATCTCTATAATTAATTAAAACTAATTTAATTATATTTTAGAAAATGTAATGTTAGATTATTTTTCATATTTAAAAAAGTTTAATAAAATGTTAAGTATATATATACTTTTTTGATAACTTGTAACAATAAATTAAATCATATGTTAATTGCTTTAAATAATTTAATTTAGCATTATTTCCTATGGAGTCCCTACCTCCATTCACGCATTATTTTTAAGGGTGTTGCATTAGCAATGGTTGGTGATGTGTGCCACTGGACATACTCTATGTCTGAGCTGGAGTACATTTACAACTGCTTTAGATCTTTTTTGGCTGTAGTAAGTTTAGAAGTGCAGTTTGTGAATACGAATGGGCTTACACATTTGTGGGTGGGCGCCTGTCCCTTCCTAAACCCCTCCTTACCTTTCCCCTTATTCTCTCTTGCTAGAAATGGGGTCTCTAGTTGGCAGAGGTATGCACCCTTGTCCAATTAGGGACCACAATCCTAGTCAGGGTATATCACGCACAATCCAACATATCCGGTGCCCACCCTCTGTTAGCTTGGCACTAACAGGTCAGACTTAACTTAGAAGGCAATGTGTAAAGTATTTGTGCAATAAATCATACAGTAACACAGTAAAAACACCACAGAAATACACCACACAGGTTTAGAAAAATAGATAATATGTATTTGAATAAAATAAGGTCAAAACGACAAAGATCTGATAAGCACAAATTAAAATATCACTTTTAAAAGGTTAAAGAGTCTTAATCCTTGAAAATAAACAGTTGTCACTTTCTTACACACATTACCTGGTATGCGTCAAAAATAACGATGCACAGAGACCGCAGAGGAGGAAATATGTGGAAAAATAAGGCGGCGGGTCAAATTTTCTGAAGAGGCACAGAGACTGCTTCATTTCTTTCCACGCTGCAAGGGGTTTGCATCGTTTTTTGGTGTGCAGTCTTGGTTCCTCACTGCGATGCAGGGTATTGTGAAACCCAAGGACGATGTGGGGAAAAATTATTGATGCACTGGAAGAAGGCACAGGTGCTGCATCGATCGGCTGGGCGATGTGTTGAATTTTCCATCGCAAGGCAGGTACTGCGTGGAATTTCCACTTAGGAGGTCGGGCTGTGTCATTCCGGTCGGCTGTGCGGTAATTCCTCGATCACAATGCAGGCTTTGCATCTACTTCGGCAGGCAGTGTGTACATTTTTGACGCACAAGGAGTTTCCTGAAGAGATGCAGTCTTTTTAGCCTTAAGACTTCAGAAAACAGGAGGCAAATTCAATCCAAGCCCTTGGAGAGAACTTCTGGGAAAGGCAGAGTCCTTCTCAGCAAAGTTAGAGGCCGGCAAGGCAGCAGGGCAGCAATCCTCAGCAAAGCAGTCCAGATGAGTCCTTTAGGGAGCCAGTCAGTTCCTCTTGACAGGATGCAGGTGTAGATCCAGAGGTGTCTGGTTTGGTGGTGTCAGAGACCCAGTTTATATACCCAAAAATGCCTTTTGAAGTGCACAAGTTCCCTTTTCAGTTCAGTCCTGTCTGCCAGGGTCCCAGAAGGGGGTTTAGCAGTCAATTGTGAGAGGGCAGGACACTGACCTTTGAAATGCAAGTGTCAGGCCCTCCACCCTTCCAACCCAGGAAGACCCATGTATTATGCAGAGGAGAGCAGGTGTGACTGAGTGTCCTGTGTTTCTGGTTGTCTGGGTGAAATGCACGAGGGAGCTATCAACCAGCCCAGCACAGACGTGATTGATTGGAGACAGGCTGTAAGGCACAGATGGTTTTAAAGTGCAGAGAAATGCTCACTTTCTAAAAGTGGCATTACTAAAATAGCAATATAAAATCCAACATCACCAATAAGCAGGATTTTCCATTACTATTCTGGCCATACAAAGTATGACATGGTTACTGCTTTCAAATCAGAATCTACCACTCAAAAAGTATATGAGGGAAGTCCTAATGCTAGCCTATGAAAGGAGCAGGCGTCACAGTAATGGAAAACAAATGTAGGAGTTTTTCACTACCAGGACATATAAAACACATATGTACATGTCCTGCCTTTTACCTACATAGCACCCTGCCCTATGGGTTACCTAGGGCCTACCATAGGGGTGGCTTATATGAAGAAAAAAGGGAGTCTAAGGCTTGGCAAGTACTTTTCAATGCCAAGTCGAAGTGGCAGTGAAACTGCACACACAGGCCTTGCAATGGCAGGCCTCAAACATGGTTAAGGGGCTACTTATGTGGGTGGCAAAATCAGTGCTGCAGGCACACTAGTAGCATTTACTTTACAGGCCATGGGCGCATGTAGTGCACTTTACTAGGGACTTACAAGTAAATAAATATGCCAACTGGGGGTGAACCAATGTTACCATGTTTAAGGGAGAGAACATATGCACTTTAGCACTGGCTAGCAGAGGTAAAGTGCGCAGAGTCCTAAACCCAGCAAAAACAGTGTCAGGAAAGTGGCGGGAGGTAGGCAAAAAATTAGGGGATGACCACACCATGGCTAAAAGGTCTAACATTTGTCCTCCACCAGCTGAATGTGGGAAGAGCTACCCAACCCCCTGGGAGGTCTCCTCACTAAAGCGTAAGAATCTGGAGAGACCATCAGCGCTGAAGTGGTCAATCCCCCAGCGATGCTCCACTGTAAAGTCCATCCCCTGCAGGGAAATGGACCACCTCAGCAGTTTAGGATTTTCTCCCCTCATCTGCCATTTGAGGGGCCTGTGGTCTGTCTGAACCTGGAAGTGAGTCCCAAACAGGTATGGTATCAGCTTCTTCAGCACCCAGACCACAGCAAATGCTTCTCTTTCAATGGCACTCCACCTCTGTTCCCGTGGTAACAGAATTCTGCTAATAAAGACTACTGGTTGGTCTAGGCCCTCCTCATTCAGCTGTGCTAGAAATGTATGCGCAATGAACTCCTTGGAGTAGTCAGGGGCCCTATGCATGGGTGCCGTGCACAGGGCTCAGGAATCAAAGGCTTTCTGACAAGCTTCTGTCCAAGTTCTGTTAAGGGGGCCACCATGGTGCCAAAACAGTTAACAAACCTACAGTAGTACCCAATGAGGCCTAGAAAGGCTCTTACTTCTGGTTGGGTCCTAGGTGGTTGCCAGGCCGTAATTGTCTCAATCTTGGCCTGGAGAGGCTGCACATTGCGACCACCTACTAGGTGTCCCAAGTACACCAAGGACCCCTCCCCAATCTGGCATTTACTGGCCTTGACTGTCAGCCTGCCTGTTGCAGGGTCTGGAGCATCTCTTGGAGGTGGAGCAGGAGTTCCTCCCAGATGGAACTTTAGACGGCAATGTCATCTAGATAGGCGGCACAGAACGCATGCTTATCAGCCAGGACCCTGTTAACCAACCGCTGGAAGGTAGCAGGGGCATTTTTCAAACCAAAGGGCAACACTCTGTAATGTCCCTTGTAGGAGGGTGGTCTGGTTTGTAGTGGATACCTAAAGTACTTACACGTTACACCAGGTCCAGTTATCCCTTATTAGTGAAATGTAGGCAGTTTCTAGAAGACAGGCTCTCTAGGGGTAGTGTGGATAAGCAGCCAAGGCCTAACTATGAAGCATGCAAAGCTCATGCAAAACCACTGTAGTATAACAGCACTCACCCACATGAAAAAAAATACTCAGTGTTAAAAAAATAAAGGTACTTTATTTTGGTGACACAAATGCCAAAAATACCATAGAGACTATACTCGCTTGGGAGGTAAGTAATACACAAATTATGTACACTAGTGTGCAGAAATAGTGTACAAACAGAAAACAGTGCAAATGGTGAAAATCACAATAGTTAGAAATGGGCCTAGGGGGAACACAAACCATATACTAAGGAAAGTGGAATGCGAAAGTCAGTTTCCCACCTAGGCAAGTGCATTATAAAACACAAAAGGTAAGTAACAGAACCCACCCCAGAGCCCACGAAAGCAGGAGTAAATCACAATAATTTTCCTAGAACACGAGAAAGAATATTATGCAAGAACCAGAAGAGACTGCACGACATCAACAATGGATTCCTGGACCTGAAGAACTGTGGAAGAAGGGGACCAAGTCCAAGAAGCACTGAAGAGTCCAGGGAGAACAGGAGCCCCTGCTAACCCGGATGAAGGTGCAAAAGAAGAACCACCGTGAAGAACAACAGTCACTATTCCACCCAGGAAGACAGATGCGGGTTCCTGGTTGGTGCAGAGAATGTCCCACACCAGATGGATGAATGCAGTCTGGTTTGCATTGCTGTATTCTGCCAACAAGCCATGCACACGCAAAACTCGCAGTTACCGGAAAGTGCCGCTTCCCGGGACCAGGAAGGACCTGGTGGACCTTACCCAGAAGAGGGAGTCAGAGGGGACTCTCAGCAACTCAGAGAGCCCTGAGAAGGCCAGGCAGCTCACACAGGAGTCCCACAGCACGGGGACAAAGAAGGTGCTAAAGGAGGCCCACGCAGCACTACACAAAGGGATCCCATGCTGCCTGAGAACCACTCAGGAGGATGGGCGTTACAGGAAGGAGTGCTGGGGGCCAGAGCTGGATTGTGCACTAAGAGCTTCATGGAAGGATGCCAACAATCCTTGGCAACTGCAAAACATGCAGTGCATGGGGGTACTGTCTTGCGTAGGGAGGCAAGCTCTTACCTCCACCATAGTTGGGCAGTAGGACGTCAGGACAGTCGGGACCACTTCAGTACATCACCTGTGATGCTGGATCCATGCACTTCATCAGGAGAGGGGAAACATGCCATCGGTCGTGGCTGCAGAGGGGTGCTTGCTGAAGCAGGGGAGTGACTCCTTCACTCCAAGGGAGATTCCTTCGTTCTTCTGGTGCAGGCTGAAGGCAGGCAGTCCTCAGAAAATGCACAACCTGGAAAAAGTTGCAGTTGCTGGCAGGAGCTGAAGATAGAATGTTGCAGAAGTCATCTTTGCTTCTTTGTTGCAGTTTGTCGAGTTCCTGGAGGGTCCAGATGCAGTTTATTCGGTAAGAAGATGAAGTAAAGGATGCAGAGGATTCCTGCTGGAGTCTTGCAATCTGAATCTGAAGAACCACCCAAGACAGAGATCCTAAATAGCCCTGAAAGGTGATTGGTCAGCTACACAGGTAAGCACCTATCAGGGGAGGGCTATGACATCACCTGATGGCACTGACCACTCAGGTGTTCCCAGAGTGCCCTGCAAACTTGGAATCCAAGATGGCAAAAGCCAGGGACCCTCTGGAGGAGTTCTGAGAACCCCCCCTGGGGTGGTGATGGACAGGGCAGTGGTCACTCCCCTTTCCTTTGTCCATTTTTGCGCCAGAGCAGGGCCTGGGGGTCCCTGAACTGGTGTAGACTGGATTATGCAAGGAGGGCACCATCTGTGCCATTCAAAGCATTTCCAGACGCTTGGGGAGGCTACCCCTCCCAAGCCTGTAACACCTATTTCCAAAGGGAGAAGGTGTAACACCCCTCTCCCAAAGGAAATCCTTTGTTCTGCCTTGCTGGGCTTGAACTGCTCAAGCAACAGGAGGGCCGAAACATGTCTGAGAGGTGGCAGTAGCTGGGGCTGCCTGGAAAACCTCAGAAGGCCGGAATGGTGGTACTGGGGGTCCTCTAATGAGCCCCCCAGGAACCCCAGTGCCCTGGGTACACTTGGTACCTAGGTACCATATACTAGAGTCTTATAAGGGGGCACCAGTATGCCAATGTTGGGTGAAATACTGGGTTACTAGTATGCAGTGACACAATTTAGAGGGGAGAGAGCATAATCACTGGGGTCCTGGTTAGCAGGATCCCAATGAACACAGTCAAACACACTGGCATCAGGCAGCAAATGGGGGTACCCCTGACAAAAAGAGGGTAGTTTCCTACATCCCTCAGGAGTTGAAAAAGCGGATCTCTATTTGGCCCCCTCAGTCAAGGATATCTGCCAATACCCTGATGTGAGATCACAAATGCTGAGGAATTTGGCAGTGCCTAGCCTGTCTACGAGCTCATCAGCCCAGGGGATGAGGTGAGTGTCAGTTTTAGTGACAGAATGGAGACCCCAGTAGTTCACGCAGAGTCTAAGGACCATATGTACGAAAGCTTTTTCCCATTGACACAGAATGGGTAAAATCCTTTGGTACATCTGGCCCTAAATTCCGGCTTGTCACTGGTGCGGCCGCCTTTGGTACCAGCACCGCAGGGCTAGACCAGGAACTGCTGGATTTCTCAATTACCTCTAGAGCCAGCATCTTGGCAACTTCCTCATTGATGCGGGCCTTCACCCTGTCTGACAACCTGTAAATGTAATTATTTATAGGGGGACTGTCTCCCGTGCCAATATTATGGACACACTTGGGTGAGTGCAGGGGTGACGGAAAACAGGGAGGAGTACTGCTTCAGTAGCTCGTAGCAGTCCCCTCGCTGGTCCAGGGTCAGGAAGTCAGAGAGATTGACACCCTCCACTGACCCATCACCTTCTTGGGCAGAGAGGAGGTCAGGGAGTGGTTCACTCTCCTCCTCCACACCCTCATCTGTCACCAGAAGCATGTTGACTACAGTCCTCTCAAAATGAGGCTTCAATCGGTTCACATGGAGCACCCTTAGGGGGATCCTAGGGCACTGGAGGTCCACTAAGTAAGTGCCCCCACTTTACGCTCCTTTATCTCAAATAGGCCAGTCCAGCGGCCCTGGAGAGCTCTGGGCTCCATCTGCCAAACTTTGTCTCCAGGCTGAAACTCTACCAGGGTGGTCTTCTGGTCATACCAGCGTTTCATAACCCTGTAACTGGCCTCAAGGATGCTCTTGAGCTTTTTTCCATAAGCATTGCATCTGGTTGCAGAGGGCCAACATGTAGCTGACCACATCATGGAGGGGTTTCTTGGGAGCTTTCTCCCGGCCCTCTTTGACAATGCTTAGGGGTCCCCTGACAGGGTACCCATTGAGAAGCTCAAATGGACTGAACCCTACTCCATTCTGGGGTTCCTAGCTATAAGCAGAGAGAAGGCATGGCAAGAGGACCTCCTACTTACGCCTCATGGCCTCAAGGAGGCCTGTGATCATGCCCTTCAAGGTCTTCTTAAATCTCTCAAAAAGACTATTGGATTGAGGATGATGGGGTGTAGTGAACTTGTAGGTCACCCCAAACACATCCCACAAGGACTTCATGTAAGCAGACATGAAGTTTGTGCCTCTGTCAGACACAATCTCCTTTGGGAATCCCACACGGTTAATGATCCCCATCAGAGTTCTGGTCACCAACGGTGCATCCACTGTCCATGGTGGCATGGTCCACCAAAACCAGGATAAACCTGTTGCCTAGGGCAGTTCTGGGGTCCAACAGACCAATGATGTGGATGTCCATCCTTTCAAAGGGGGTGCCAATGATGGGGAGTGGGATCAGGGGGGCCTTGAGCCTTATCCCTGTCTTCCCACTGGCCTGCCAGGTAGGACAGAGCCTATAGGCTGCTTCTGAGGCCATCCGCATTCAAGGCCAATCGAAGTGGGTGACAAGCCTGGCAATGGTTTTGCCTAGCTCTAAGTGTTCTGCCAGGGGAATGTTATGAGCCAGGTCTAGTAGGAAGGCCCGGTAACACTGGGGGATCACCAGCACACGTGCTGCCCCAGCCTCCGGTACCTTAGGCTCACTGTAAAGGAGGTCATTATCCCAATATATAAGGTGATCACCTGAGGCTTCACCTGCAGCTTGGGCTGAGGACCTTTGACTCAAGCACTCAAGAGTGGGACACTCTTTCTGCGCCTTGCAGAATTCTTCCCTGGTTGGCCCTCCCTCAGCTTGCCAGCCAGAAAGCTCAGGTAGGTCACCTAAGGCAGCAATGTCCTCCCCCGGTTGGCTCAGGGGCCTCCTCCTCACGGACCCCGTCAACCATAGCAGGAAGTTCTGGGACCGGTTTCCCACACCCCTTGCCCTGCTCCTTGGCAGCTGTCTGGGCCATTCTTCCAGGCTCCAGATGCCCTTGACTACCCTCCCAGGCAGCCAGGGGTCACAGACCCACTCAGGCAATCCCAACATCTCCAAGCAACATCTCCAAGTGAGACCATAGTTCTATCTCCTTCCAAGAAGTCTGCTCAAGGTCATTTCCTAACAGACAATCTACAGGCATGGCGGGACTCACAGCTACTTTCAGAGTACCAGAGACCCCCCCTCACTCAAAGGGAACCAAAGCTACTGACAGGTGGCTCTCACAATTGTCAGCGACTATGACTTGGTGGAATGTGTTCGGTAGGAACTGCTCTGCTGACACCAGCTGAACCCTGACAGTAGTCATGCTTGCTCCTGTGTCACACGGAGCCTCCACCCATTGCCCATTAATGGTGACCCACTGCTTATACTTGGAAGTATTAGCAGGTATGTGAGCTTTTGTCACCATTTCTGCATCTCCCAGGGATACTAGGGTTACCTCTGTCTGTTCCCCAAAAATAACTGGAACTACCTCCTCCCCAAGCGCTACACTAGCCAATCCAGGTGCCTGCCCTCCAGTGGGGGGGGCTGTGCTCTCTGTGGACATTTGGAGTCACCCTTAGAGTGACCAAACCTAATGCACTCTCTGCATGGGGTACAAACCTCCCTGTCTTACTTTCAAAGCACCCTTTCTTTTTAGACTCAGAGTGGGACTGGTTACCACTATTCCCTTGAGAATTATTTTGAGGAGCTTTTGAGAACTCCTTATTTTTAAGTTTTTCTCCCCCCTCTTTTTTCTGTTGAAGACCCTGACCACCTTTGTGGGTGTCCCCTCCAGATACCTTTTTAGACACTCTGGTGCTAGCCCAGAGGCCCGCCTCCTCCTCAAGCTTCCTGGGATCGTCAGCTTACGGTGCACTAGGTGTTGGCGCAACTCTGTAAAGTAAATACTGAGCATATGCTCTCTCAGGATAATATTGTACAAACCCATGTAATCATTTACTTTACTGCACCCAGCCATTCATTGCCTTACTGGAAAACTCTATAAAATCTACCCAGGTTTGGTTGGGGAGCTTGTTACTGTCCCTGAATCTTTGGCGATACTTTTCAGGGTCAGTTCAAATTTGGCAAGTAAGATGGCCTTCATAGGGGTATACTTGGCCTGGTCCCCAGCCTCTAATGTGAGAAATGTGTCCCTCCCAAGTGTTGCCACGTGTTTCTTTCCACAAGCCTGCCCCCTATTGCTCTTCAGGAACCCCATGAGCCCTTAGGGCAACTTCCCATGCAGAAAACCACTTATCAATGCCAACTCCCACCACATAACTTGGCACCAAATCCTTGGGCATACGAACCTTTTTGTCTCCAGCAGGTCCTGTCTGTATGCTGCCACCATCACTGCTGGACCCAGACTGCCTAGGCTTGAGCTCAAGTTCTTTTATGCTGAGTTCATCAGCTAGCAATAGTTTCTTCTCTGCCAAGGCCCTCTCAGCCTTCCTTTCCTCTGCTCCATTTGCAATCTGGCCAACTGTAGCCTGAATTATCTCTCCTCTTTCCTTTCCTCTGCCATCAGGCAGTGATTTGAGATACTGCTCCCTGCTTTCTCAGGGGGCACAAATTCAAGGGTGTCACCCCCACAACTGTTGGCAAATTCTCGGGAGAGCCCTCCACTTGCTCTCCCAACTCAACCTGCTTCTGTGAAAGGGCTTCTACCCCAGCCCTCACCGCCTTTTGGTACTCCTCCTTCTTAAAGGCACTCCGGGTAGGTACTCCCATCCCCTTGCAGAACCCTTTCAGCTTCCTGATAATGTATGCCTCCAGCTTGGCTAGGCCAAACTCTCCAGCTCCACTTGTGGACCCAGCCAGAGACATGTTGTGTAGGATTAGGTTAGAAAATGTGAAGGAGGGAAATTGCAGCAAAAAGAAAGCAAATCAAACTGACCTTTAACTGTGGGTAGGTATTGTACATGTAGCTATTGTATGGCACTGCACAAACACAAGTCCTATCTGCACCGCTGATCACCAATGTTAGAAACGGGGTCTACAGTTGGTAGCGGTATACACCCTTGTCCAAGAAGGGACCACAATCCTAGTCAGGGTAAGTCACACACACTCCAAATTATCCTGTGCCCACCCTCTGGTAGCTTGGCACTAAGCAGTCAGGATTTACTTAGAAGGCAATGTGTGAAGTATTTGTGCAACAGATCATACAGTAACACAGTGAAACCACCACAAAAATACACCACACAGGTTTAGAAAAATAGATGATATTTATCTGAATAAAACAAGGTCAAAACAACAAAGATCCAATAAGCATAAGTTAAAATATCACTTTTAAAAGGTTAAAAAGAGTCTTAGTTGGTCATTTTGACCGAGGGACCGCCGTGCAGAAGACCGCCAGTGGTGGTGGTTTTCCACTTGGCCTATTATGACTGTTGGCAGCCCTCCGTCCTTTTACGGATGGAGAGCCGCCAACAGCCATACTGGCGGGAGGCGGGGAAGTGGAGGTTGCTCCACCTCCTCCGCCACGCCAACAGAACACCGCCCAGCGAATCACGTCCTGTGATTCACCGCGGCGGTGTTCTGTTGGCGGTGTGGTGTCGGCGGAGCTGCCCCCATGGCTCCCGTCCCCTCCCGGAGGATCGTCGGACCAGGTAAGTCGATTGTCCGTGAGGGGAGGGGGGTAGTGGGGTGTTGTGTGGGTGCGCGTGTGTGCATGTAGAAGGGGTGTGTGAGTGCGTGTATGCATGTGGGGGTGTTGTGTGTATGGGAATGAGTGTGTGTATGTCTATGGGTATGTCTGTATGGATGTGTGCATGTATGTTTGAATGTGGGTGTGCGTGTATCACTGTGTGTGTGGATGTAGGCATGTATGTCGTCATGTGTACGTGTAAGTATGTAGGTGGTGCCTGCGTGCGTGTCGTGTGATGTTGGGGGTCGGGTGGGGAGGGGGGGGAGAGACCCCTATCAGTGCCAGGGAAGGAATTCCCTGGCACTGATAGTGCTTACTGCCATGGTTTTCATGGCGGTTCAAACCGCTGGAAATCGACGGCGGTAAGCCGGGTCCAAATACCGCTGGCGGTATAGTGACGGCCGCCGGGCTGGAGACCCAGGTCACCAGCCCGGCGGGCGGAACGGAGAACCGGCGGATGACCACAGCGGTAACCGCCATGGTCATAATTCCACAAAGTAGGACCGCCAGCCTGTTGGCGGTCTTACCGCCGGTTCTCCGCCAACCGCCAGGGTCATAATGACCCCCTTAATCCTGAAAACCAAACAGCTGTCTCTTCGTTACACACGGTACCTGGTATGAGGAAAAAATAAAACGACGCACGGAGATTGCAGAGGAGGAGAAAAGTGGGAAAATAAGGTGGCGTGCCGAATTTTCCGACGCGGCACAAGTGATCTTAGAGATGCCCCCTGTATTTTACCCAATCCTCTAGGGTTGGACTGACTGGTCTCTGCCAGCCTGCCACTATTAGACAAGTTTCTGACCCCATGGGGTGAGGGCCTTTGTGCTTTCTGAGGCCAGAAAAAAGCCTGCTCTGGGTGGAGGTGCTTCACACCTCTCCCCTGCAGGAACTGTAACACCTGTTGGAGAGCCTCAAAGGCTCAAGCCTCGTGTTACAGTGCCCCATGGCACTCCAGCTAGTGGAGATGCCCGCCCCCCCCCCACGACAAAGCTCCCGTTTTGGCGGCAAGTTTGGCGGGAAAGATAGGAAAAACAAGGACTGACTACTTCAGCTGGGACCACCCCTAACGTGTATAGAGCTGAAGTGATCCTTCCCTGCAGAATCCTCCTTCTTGATCTGGAGGACAGGGACCAATTCGGTAGGAGTGTGCCTCACTTCCCCAAGGAGTGGGCACAGGAAGGGTGTAGCCACCCTCAGGGACAATAGCCATTGGCTACTGCCCTCTGACCCCTGAAACACCCCACAAATCGTGTATTTAAGGGCTTCCCTGAACCCAGCTCACCAGATTCCTGGTGATCTGACAAGAAAGAAGAAGGATTGCTAAGCTGAACCCCCAGCAGAGAAGAAGGAAGACGACAACTGATTTGGCCCCGGCCCTACCAGCCTGTGTCCTGCTTCAAAAACCCTGCACAAGACCAGCGATGCATCCAGGCAGACCAGCGACCTCTGCTAAGCTCCAGATGACTGCCTTGAACCCAAAATGACTGAGAACTCCTGTGTACAGTGGCCCTGTCCAAGAAGAAACAACAACTAAGGACTCCAACCTCACTCAGATCGCGTGAGTCTTGACTACTCTGCACCCAACGACCACAGCCTGTGTACAGGTGGCCCAACCAACTAGAGAGGCTCCCCAGGTGATTGAGGGCAAGTGGTCACCCTGCGTTGCCCTCTCCACCCCTCCTTGATGACACCTACAGAGGGAATCCCGAGGACCCCCTGACTGCAAAAGCTCCGGACGAAGGTATCCGACGTCTAAAGACACACTGCACCCGCAGCCCCCAGGCCTTGGAGAACCCAACATTTGGTGCAGTTACGTTCAGCAGGCGGCCCTCCTCCCTGTCCAGCCTATGGTTTATCCGAGTCGACACCCTGGACCTCGCCTGCAGCATCTGAGTGACCCTGGGGTCCCCTCCTAAAGATAATCATTGGAAATCCGATGCCTTGTTTGTACTCTGCACCCAGCCACCCCAGTGCCGCTGAGGGTGCATGTTTGGTACCTACTTGTGGTCCCCCAGTGCTCCTCTAAACCCCCCAGGTATGCCCTCCGATGATGCAGGTACTTACCTGCCTGCAGATCTGATTCCGAGTGCCCCCGTCTCCATAGGAGCCCACGTTAAATTTGCTTCACTTCTGAGCTCTGCACCCGGCTGGCCCCCTGTTGCTGGTTGGTTGGGTGTTTGGGGTTATCTTGAACCCCCAGCGGTGGACTTCTTAACTCCCGGAGACTGGAACTGCAAGCCAAGTACTTACCTGTAAAACACTCTAACTTTCTTCCCCCCAGGAACTGTTTCTGAAAATTGCACTGTCAACTTTTAAAACACATAATTGCCACTATTTAAAAAAATGTATAACTTATCGATTTCAAAGTACTATTGATATATATGTGAAATACAAATCTATTGAAGTACTTACCTGCAACTTGAATCTTGTGTTTCTAGAAATAAATTAAGAAAATATATTTTTGCTATATAAAAACCATTGGTCTGGAGTTAAGTCACTGAGTGTGTGCTTCTTCTATTGTCTGTGTGTGTACAACAAATGCTTTGCACTACCCTCTGATAAGCCTAACTGCTCGACCACACTACCACAAAAGAGAACATTAGTATTATCTACTTTAGCCTCTGTTAAGCCTCTGGGGAATCCTTGGACTCTGAGCACACTATAGCTCATTTTGATATAGTGTATATAGAGAGCCAGTTTCTTGCACCTATTTCCTGGGATATTGTGCTATAAAATGCACCACAAGGGGCATTTACTTACTCTGAAGTATTAGGATCTAGATGTTTACTTACAAGGGCAGCTCCCTCTTACAACACAAGAACATCAGACTATTACCTTCAATAACAACCCCATGCTAAGGGCACAAATTATGCGCCATGACTTAGAAAAAATACATTTTCTTAATTATATCAGACAGTTGCCTCAAACCTAATGGAAGTGTATAGTTCATTTGCATCCATCTATCCACCAAAGACCTAAACGTACCTAAAATAGTACCAGCAATAATACTCAAGCTTTCAAAGCAAACCACTCAGAAAACCTGTAGCAAGTAACTCCACAAAAGGCTTCAATGATAGAACAAGATCACCACAAGGCGTATTGCACTTTACAAGACAAATTGTACTGGTTGTACTGGATGGAAACTTTAGTAAGGCACAGTAATACACACATTCTTAATACTAAGCTACTATTTATTGAAAGCAAATTATTCAGAAGTATGTCAACCTTTCTCAACAGTGTATTTTGGATATGTCCCTTTTTCTTCTAGCAATATAGATACAATGGAATACAACTATATAATAAAACAATCTGACATAAAGGGTAGAATGCTTGCAAAAGTGTCAGCTACAGTCAATTACTCAGGACCCTATTCATTCTTTTAGTCCACTGCACCTCTCCAGACATGTAAGCAAGTAGATACAAATCAATCTTCCTCCTAATAGGTATAGTCCAGTCCAAACTGCCAGGTCACATTCTCTGTAAAGTGGGAGCAATAGCAAGCCAGACTGGAGCAACATTACCTAGGCCTCAACAGTAAGGTGCAGCTTGGATCCTATGATGAACAAGTTACTTACCTTTGGTAACAGATTATCTGGTAGACACATATTCTAGTTACAGATTCCTCACCTTAGAATTTCCCACAGGCGTCAGTCTGGATCCAGAGATTTTTCTTCAAGCAGTAACCTTGCTTGCTGTTAGGTGGCGTTGGTCGACTCTGCATTGATCTTTGGCATCGCGGTTGCTGGATATGACATCGCAGATAGAATATAGGCGCCACCCGGCATGCTGATGCCAGTTTCTTTTCACAACTTTCCACGCCAGAAGTGCATATCCATGAAGAACACTGACTCTGGTGTGCCAGAACTAGGGCCTCCCTGTCCCTGTCCCTAGAAATCAGTTTGCAGAGCGGGAAGCATGGGTGGTCTGGTAAGGAATCTGCAACTAGAATATGTCTCTACCAGATAATTTGTTATCGAAGGTAAGTAACTTGTTCATCTGACAGATACCTCTAGTTGCAGATTCCTTACCTTAGAATGGATATCCAAGCCATACCATCCCTGGAGGTGGGTCTGCGAACCAAGATCATACTAGGAAGTCCTGCCGGACCGAACGGGCAAAGTACCCGCCCCTTCAAACCTGACTGTCCAGGCAGCAGTGTATAGGAAACATGTGCAGGGATGCCCACTGTGCTGCCTGAAAGATGTCCAGGACTGGAACTCAACATGCTAACGCAGTGGTTGCAGCTGTTGCTCTGGTAGAATGAGCGTGAATGGGATAATGGGGGTTGCTTTTTAGCCAAGGCGTAGCACATTTAAAATCCTTAGAAGGATGTGGGGGCGCGTAGAGAGTAGGCAAGGTGATTGACTGGCCTACATTAAAGGGCGTGACCAGTTTAATCAGAATGGAAGCCCTATACGAAGCACCACGTTGCCAGGGTGCATAGAGATGAAAGGTGTCTCCAAATAAAAAGCCTGTAGCTCACTCAGTCTGCGGGCAGAGGTGATAGCTATGAGGAAGACTGTCTTCAGAGTAAGCAGGCAAAGTGGGCAGTTGTGAAGTAGCTCAAAGGAAGTGCACATTAGAAAGGTAAGAACTAAGTTCAAATCCCATTGGGACAATATGAATGGAAAAGGATGAAAGAGATGGGTATGGCCCTTAAGACGTTGTCC
This sequence comes from Pleurodeles waltl, assembly GCF_031143425.1. Classification (NCBI taxonomy): domain Eukaryota; kingdom Metazoa; phylum Chordata; class Amphibia; order Caudata; family Salamandridae; genus Pleurodeles; species Pleurodeles waltl. Next base: position 276,859,170 of record NC_090438.1, on the reverse strand, counting down.
AACAATGGGAGATTTAAACAAGGAGAGTTTGTCCGACAATCAGAGGAAAGCTGAGATGGCAGACAAATAACCCTTCAGGGTGCCCAGGGCAGAGCACTGTTAGACCAACAAAAAAATAAACAAACAAATCTCAGAAAGAGGGGCAGAGAGGGGGTCAACACACTTGTATGTACACAATGCTACTAATTTATTCCAACAGGAGTAGACCGCTTTGGTGGAGGGATGCCTGGCAGCCAAGATTTCGGGCGGAAGGTCAAAAGCTGTCAACTGCCGCTGGCCAGTCTCCAAGCAAGAAGGTGGAGACTGGACAGGTTCGGGTGGAGAACCGTCCCCAGCTGCTGCGACAGAAGATCCTCCAAAAGGGGCAGTCTTATCAGAGGATCGATGGCCATATTCAAGAGTTCAGGATACCATACTCTTCGTGACCAGTCTGGAGCCACAAGAATGACTTGGTCCCGGTTGTTTTTGACCTTCTTGAGAACTCTGGGCAGAAGTGGTATTGGTGGAAAGGTGGATAGGAGGCCTGAGTTCCACTCAAGACTAAAAGCATCGCTGAGCGATTGTGGCCTTGGAAGCTCCAATGCACAAAACAGCTGGCATTGCATGTTCTCTGCGGAGGCGAACAGGTCTAACCAAGGCTCTCCCCACTACTGAAAGAGACCTTGCACCACCTCTGCATGGAGACACCATTTGTGATTGACCCAGCATTGATGGCTGAGTTTGTCCTCTCTGACATTCAGGGAGACCGCCAGATGTTGAACTACCAGGGATATGCCCTGATGTCCTAGCCATGACCAGAGGCAGAGAGCCTCCTGGACCCCACCCCGACTGACTTGTTGCATTACCACATGGCAGAGGTGTTGTGCTTTTATGCTAGTCTGATTGCCCTGAGCTCCATAATGTTGATATGGAGCTCAGACTCCGCCGGGAACCAGACACCTCTGATCTCAGACTCTCACATGTGGCTGCCCCATGCCAGGAGTGATGACGCTGTCACTACTGTGAGATCTGGTTGGGGAAGGGAGATGAATCTGCCACTGACTCAATTGGGGTTCAAAAGCCACCACTGCAGATCTTGTACAGTCCCCTCCAATCACTCGTGAACACCCACGTGGTGCTGGTAAGGCCGAAGGGAAGCACAGTGAATTGAAAATGCTTGGGACCTACCACAAATCGCATGTTATATCTGTGGGCAAGTAGGGCAGGAATATGGAAATAAGGGTCCCACAAGTCCAAGCTACCATTCAGTCTTCTGGATCCAGGGCAGATAGAACCTGAGCCAGAGTAAGCATTTTGAACTTCTCCTTCCTGATGAAGAGATTGAGGGACCGGAGGTCGAAGATAGGGCGGAGATCCTTGTCCTTTTTGGCCACCAGAAAGTAGTGGGAATAGTGACCACAACTCAATTCTGGCAGAGGGAGCCTCTCTATGGTTCCCTTGGCCAAGAGAGCCATAACCTCATCGCGGAGAAGTGCCAAGGAGAGGGAGCAGCCCCTTCGGACTATTTGCAAAACCCACCTGTCTGACGTGATGGTGGTCTAGCAGGGCAGGTGATGGTGAATCCTGCCACCAACTGGTCTTTGGTGGGGAAGTGCCAGACTAGAAAGGTTTGGAGGCCGCAGCTGAGGGGGCGGGGTGGTGGACTGGATCGACCACTGGCTCCCTGATCCACAGGGACGCTGGATCCCACATCTCTGGCAACACAGAGGCTGAGCAGCATGTGCAGTGCAGTGGCTGGTGGGGAATGGACGTGGCTGGGCACCCCTTCTGTAGCCACGAAAGGGGCAAAAAGAAGACTGAGAGGGAGAATGGCATCAGTGAGGCCAAGGGACCGGGCCGTAGCCCAGACTCCATAAAGTGCTCAAGCAGTAAGGTGGTCATTACAACCCTGGCGGACGGTGTTAAAGCGGCGGTAAGACCGCCAACAGGCCGGCGGTAAAAAAATGGGAATTATGACCGTGGCGGAAACCGCCAACAAAGACAGCCACTTTAACACTCCGACCGCCACGGCGGTACAGACAAACAGTGCGGCTGTCACCGCCAACAGACAGGCAGGAGACAAAGTACCGCCCACAGTATCCCAACCTACCAATTTGCCACCTTTTCCGGGGCGGATTCACCGCGGATAAAAACACGGCTGAAACAGGAATTTCAAAGGGAAAACGCTCACCTCTACACACTCCACGAGGAACGACGACACCATGGAGCCGGAACTCCATATTCTTCCTGCACTAGTCTTCCTGCTCCTATACGACGATCATCAATGCCGGCGGCGAAGACAACGGTGAGTACGGCACCTACGACATAGGGGAGGGGGAGGCAAAAGACAGGGACACACACACGCAACACTCCCACCCCCACCCCGACCCTCACCCACTACAACACACACACCAATGCATATCCAAAAATTACAGTAACAACCCCCAACCCCCCGGAAGAATGCAAAGACAAAAGGAAATGAGCGGAACCATTGTAATATATCAAAATACAGTAAGAAAATATCTATATATATATATATATATATATATATATATATATATATATATATATATATATATCCACCACGATTAGTAGTGCAGGTAATGCACCATTCATTGTCCGTGGACCACTGGGCCCAAAATGCATGATCGAGGCCCACACTAGATACCTGATCAAAACGGAGAGAACACTGCTGGGCCATCAGATAGAAATACAACAGACACCTCAGGGGGAAGGGAAAGAGGGGCACCTCAGCCGGATGAGTGCACGACGCCAGATCCACGAGGGGGCTCCATGCCCATTGATGTATCCTGGGTAGTGCAAAGCCACAGTCTCTCAAGTCTCTACAATGGGTGGGTTGCCCACTGTACCATCCTGGGGAGTGCAAAGCCACAGTCTCTCAAGTCTCTACAGCGGGTGGGTTGCCCACTGTACCATCCTGGGGAGTGCAAAGCCACAGTCTCTCAATTCTCTACAGTGGGTGGGTTGCCCACTGTACCATCCTGGGGAGTGCAAAGCCACAGTCTCTCAAGTCTCTACAGTGGGTGGGTTGCCCACTGTACCATCCTGGGGAGTGCAAAGCCACAGTCTCTCAAGTCTCTACAGTGGGTGGGTTGCCCACTTTTACATCCTGGGGAGTGCAAAGCCACAGTCTCTCAAGTCTCTACAGTGGGTGGTTTGCCCACTGTACCATCCTGGGGAGTGCAAAGGCACAGTCTCTCAAGTGGATAACAGTCTCCACAGGTTCTGGAGGGGGACTGGTGCCCAGGGTGCTTCATCCTGTGAAGGACAGAGGTAGTGGGGTGCCCAGAGTGCTTCATCCTGTGAAGGACAGAGGTAGTGGATGCATGTCTCCACTAGTTCTGGAGGGGGACTGGTGCCCAGAGTGCTTCATCCTGTGAAGGACAGAGGCAGTGGATGCATGTCTCCACTGATTCTGGAGGGGGACTGGTGCCCAGAGTGCTTCATCCTGTGAAGGACAGAGGTAGTAGATGCATGTCTCCACTGGTTCTGGAGGGGGACTGGTGCCCAGAGTGCATCACTCACCCCGTGACGGTCCCAGTTGCGTCACTGCCCCTGCCGCCCATGGGCTAGCGGGGCTTGATTTGGCGGTCTTTGCCCTGTTCAGCGGTGCTTGAGTTTGCAGTTCCTGACCTGTTCAGCGGTGCTTGCCCTGGCGGTCTTTGCCCTCTTCAGCGGTGCTTGAGTTTGCAATTTCTGATCTGTTCAGCGGTGCTTGCCCTGTTCAGCGGTGCTTGCATGGCGGTCTTTGCCCTGTTCAGCGGTGCTTGAGTTTGCAGTTTCTGACCTGTTCAGCTGTGCTTGCCCTGTTCAGCGGTGCTTGCCATGGCGTTCTTTGCCCTGTTTAGCGGTGCTTGAGTTTGCAGTTCCTGACCTGTTTAGCGGTGCTTGCCCTGTTCAGCGGTGCTTGCGATGGCAGTCTTTGCCCTGTTCAGCGGTGCTTGAGTTTGCACTTTCTGGCCTGTTCAGCAGTGCTTGCCCTGTTCAGCGGAACTTGCCATGGCGGTCCTTCATTGCCCAGCTGGGCTGGGGCTGGCGGTCCTTCATTGGGCAGCTGGGCTGCGGCTGGCGGTGGCCTCCTGGGCACTGACTCTGGCGGTGGCCTCCTGGCCAGTGACGATCGGGCTGCCCTCCTGGGCACTGACTCTGGCGGTGGCCTCCCGGCCAGTGACAATCGGGCTGCCCTCCTGGGCACAGACTCTGGCGGTGGCCTCCTAGCCAGTGACGATTGGACTGGCGGTGGCCTCCTGGGCAGCGGGGATGATGGCGGTCTTCTCCGCCGTGCTGCTCCTCCCAGACTTTGGCGATTTCTTCTGCCCCTTCCCCACCTTGGGAGGAGTCACAGCTGAGTCGACACTCCCCCCGGGACCCTTGTGAGCGGCTTTGCTGGCTGGAGTCTTCACCCTCTCCCGCTGGGCACTGTCCAACTTCTGGTGCTTCACAGGGGGGGGGACTGGCTGTGCTGTGGCTCCGTGTCACACTGGCTGCCCTGGTGCCCGGTGCACTCCACATACCTGTAACAACAGGCACCACTGGTCCCGGAGATTTTTTGGCTGAGGTGCTAGTACGGCACCTATGAATTGGAGGGGGGATTGGAAAAGAGGTCAAGCTTGGTCAGGAAAAGTTTCTTAGGAACACTGGGACAGGTAGCTGGTTGGGGTTTGGGAGTGGAGGAAGAGGTAGTGGTTGTAGGAGGTGTACGTTTGGTGACTTTGGGTGAAGGTGCATGTGCTGGAGGCTGTTGTGAGGTGGATGGCTGTTGGGTGGGTGTGTGCCTGCATTTGTGTACTTTGGGAGGGGGCGTCACAGACACACTGGGAGAGGACACAGGGGACGTGTAAATGGTAGTGGGGGTGGTGAGTGCACGTGAGCGGCGTGTGGTGGTGGGTGTGCTGGTGCGGGACGTAGTGGCTGTAGTGGTAGTGCATGCAGGTGAGAGTGTAGACGAGACTGGGAGGGAGACGACGAGGAGGGGGACACAGTGGAGGCAGTGGATGTTGCTGTGTCTGTATGGGTGATGCTTGCGTGAGTGCCTGTGGGATGTGTGGTGCTTATGTTTGCCTGAGCTTCCCTTGTGTGGTGAGGTGTGTGCATGCTGGTCTGATGGTGTGCTTGGGATAGGCTGGGGTACAGGGGATTGGGTCTCGGTGGAGGAAGTTGGAGGGGGAGGCTAGACACAGGGACAATGGCTGCCATCAGTGCTGAGGCCAGAGTTTGCAGGGTTCGATGAAGGGCAGCCTGACCAGCATGAATGCCCTCCAGGAATGCATTTGTGTGTTGCAATTCCCTTTCTACACCCTGGATGGCATTCAAAATGGTAGACTGCCCAACAGTGAGTGACCTGAGGAGGTCAATGGCCTCCTCACTTAGGGCAGCAGAGGTGACAGGGGCAGGGGCTGAGGTGCCTGGGGCGAAGGTGATGCCCACCCTCCTGGGTGAGCGGGCACGGGGCGAAGGCTGAGGGGCTGCTGGGAGGGCGGTGCTGGTAGGGGGGTGGCGGCTGTACCTGTAGAAGTGGGGGGCACAGATTTTGCCGCCACCACAAGGGAGCTCCCATCGGAGAACGAGTCTGTGTCACTGGTTGCAGATCCTGTGACCGCCGTGAAGCTCCCCTCGCCCTCCGTCCCACTGGTATATTCCGAGTCCGTGGTGTGGCCCTCCATGGCCATGTGGGATGCAGCTCCCTCGTGCTCCGGTGCCACTGACTGTACCTCCGCCTGATGATGCTGATGCAAACAAGAACAGGGAGACCACAAAAAGGGGGGGGATGACAGAAGAAAGACAGGTTGAGTGCATGGCTTACCGCTACCGTTGGCGGACAATACAGACACAGCAGCCCCCTGCACTACGCTGCGCTGTTGGGCTCTACAGATGCAATTCCTGGGATATGGCCTACATGGCTATGGTCGACATCTGCACACATAGATGACACAGGGGCATGTATACCTGTACTTGGCACTCTACAGAGGTGGGGTGGGGTGCCACATGGCCTGCATTACAGAGGGGCCTAGCCTACGGAACTCACCCTGGCCTAGGGAAACCCACAGCCCTCCAACCCCACCCAGACACCTTCACTGCGCGCAAAGTCCACTGAATGATGTTGTACTCACCCCCTTGTGTCTGCTGTGATGACCTCAAGTGCCCATCCAACTCAGGGTAGGCCACCGCCAGGATCCGGAACATAAGGGGGGTCATGGTTCGACGGGCACCCCTCCCACGTTGGAAGGCCATCCCCAGCTGAGCCTCCGCCGTCGTCTTGCTCCAGCGGCGAATGTCCTCCCATCTTTTACGGCAGTGGGTGCTCCGTCTGTGGTGGACCCCCAGGGTCTGGACGTCCTTGGCGATGGCACGCCAAATATCCTTCTTCTGGTGGGCGCCGACCTACATGAAATGCACAGGGGAAGAAGAGAAGTCATTAGTAACTGCACCGTCGAAGTGAGTGGCCCACATTCCTAGCCTTGCCATGTGGCACATGCATTCACAGTCCTTCATGTACGCAGAACTGTGCCCCCTTACTTCTTACAACCAGCCCTCTCCACACAGGCATAGCCCACACAACGTGCTCCCTGTGTACTTACCTGTTGGTCTGGAGGACCGTAGAGTAGCGTGTACTAGGGGAGGACCCCGTCCACGAGCTTCTCCGACTCCTCTGCAGTGAAGGCAGGGGACCTTTCCCCAGACGCACGAGCCATTGTCTCTTCCAGTCCGAGGTCACAGCAGTACTTGCAGTTTTAGGTCCTCTCCTGTTGAAAATCAGGTATCGAGTGATTGAACAGCTAGAAAATGGCGGTCAAGTCCGCGGCGGTGCGTAGCATCACCGCCGACGTACATAGTCATTGGCTCCTGGGATCCATAGGGTCCAATGTTAACCAATGCAGCATTGCGCCGCGGTCTTCGACCGCCTCCTGCGACGGTGAACAAACGCCAGCGCAGTTACCTCACATCCCATTGTCCCACTTTAGAGGTCAGCCATTTCAGGGGCCCACATGGCCTAATTACCAACTGCGTCACACAGACCTAGGCCTTGTCGTACAACACAAATACAGGCCAGATTCTGTGTATGAATGGTGTTCTGTGTAGACTGTGGGTACATACCTCTGAGTTGTTTGACTCTGTGGTTGCTGTTGTCCTTCCTAGGCACCGTCCGCTGGGACATGTGAGGAGATGGCGGAATCCTCTGGTGTACCGACCGCTGGTGGACCTGTTGACAATGGAGGAGCGACATTTGATCATCACCTACAGGTTTGACCGTGCCACAATCCAGGAACTGTGTAGCCAGTTGGAGCGAGACCTGATGTCAGCAATCCGCCATCCCACAGGGATCCCCCCTCAAGTGCAGGTGCTATCAGTGCTCCATTTCCTTGCAAGTGGGTCATTTCAAACAACAGTGGCCATGGCATCAGGGATGTCCCAGCCTATGTTTTCCAACGTGTTGTCCAGAATGTTGTCTGCCCTGCTGAAACACATGTGGAGCTACATCGTTTTCCCTCAGGTGGAGGATTTGCCTACAGTGAAAGGTGACTTCTATGCCCTTGGACATATCCCCAACATCATAGGTGCCATTGATGGGACCCATGTAGCTCTGGTCCCCCCCACAGGAGTGAACAGGTGTACAGGAACCGGAAGAGTTATCATTCTATGAATGTACAGATGGTATGTTTGGCAGACCAGTACATCTCCCAGGTAAATCCTATGTTCCCTGGCTCTGTGCATGACGCCTACATCCTGCGGAATAGCAGCATCCCTCATGTGATGGGTCAACTCCAGAGGCACCGGGTGTGGCTATTAGGGGACTCTGGTTACCCCAACCTGTCATGGCTACTGACCCCAGTGAGGAATCCCAGGACCAGGCCAGAGGAACGCTACAATGAGGCCCATAGGCGGACTAGGAGGATGATCGAACGCACCTTCGGCCTCCTGAAGGCCAGGTTCAGGTGCCTCCATATGACAGGTGGTTCCCTATTCTACTCACCAAGGAAGGTGTGCCAGATCATCGTGGCCTGCTGTATGCTTCACAATTTGGCTTTGCGACGACAGGTGCTTTTTCTGCAGGAGGATGGTCCAGATGACGGTGTTGTGGCAGCTGTGGAGCCTGTGGACAGCGATGAGGAGGAAGCAGAGGAAGAAGACATTGACAACAGGGACTCAGTTATCCAGCAATATTTCCAGTGACACACAGGTAATAATACATTCCTGTCTACTACAAGTACTTTCACACTTCTACCTCTATCCTGTCTGTCGATTTCAACCAGTATATGGGAACTGAGTTGTGCATTTCCATTACGGTTTCACAGGTGTGGTTTCCAACGTGTGTTATCTGCTTAGATTCCTCATGGACTTGAGATGTGTGACATAGGTATGTTGACATTACATTTGAGAACGCATTTTGTCACTGTCATTGCTAATACACATTTTCAAAATCACAGACTGACTCCAGATTGTTTTGTGCTTCAAGGGTGTTTATTGCAGTGCTAAATATTGGAGGGGGGTTGTAAAATGGTGAGGGGTGATGGTGGAGGAATGTCCATGGCAGAGTCCAGTCTATTAGTCTCACAGGTGCATTGCCCATATGGGCATAGGAAGTGGAGCTGGGGCAGTTCCAATATGGACAGGGTTACAAAGTGGGACAGTAGGATGACAATCAGGGTGGTCTCATTTTTTGGCGGGGGTCTTGGCATCATGCTCTGTCTTGTTCCTGGATCTCAGGGACCGTTTGCGGGGTGGTTCTCCATCTGCAGGGGGTGGGGTGCTGGTGTGGTGGTCCTATGGCAGTGCCTCCTGTCCACTAGCACCGGCGGAGGTGGTGGGCAGTTCATTGTCCATGCTAGTGTCAGGGGCCCCTTGGAGTGCCACAGTGTCCCTCCTGGTGTTAAGTATCTCCTTCAGCACCCCTACGATGGTGCCCAGGGCGGTCCTGATGGTTCTGAGTTCCTCCCTGAAGCCCAAATACTGTTCCTCCTGCAGGCACTGGGTCTCCTGAAACTTGGCCAGTACCGTTGCCATGGTCTCCTGGGAGTGGTGATATGCTTCCATGATGGAGGAGAGGGCCTCGTGGAGAGTGGGTTCCCTAGGCCTGTCCGCCCCCTGTCGCACAGCAGCCCTCCCAGTTCCCCTGTGTTCCTGTGCCTCCGTCCCCTGGACCGTGTGCCCACTACCACTGCCCCCAGGTCCCTGTTGTTGTTGGGGTGGTGGGTTATCCTGGGTTCCCTGTAGTGGTGGACACACAGCTGATTGACGTGTCCTGGGTACGGAGGTATGGGCCCCCCGGGATGGGTGCTGTGCTGGTGTTACCAGAGGGTGGAAGGTCTTAGGTGGCCTGTGACTGGATGTGGGGAACCAACTGTGCCGAGGCCCACGATGGTCCGGGCTGGTCATCTGGATCCAGTTGGACAGAGCTGCTGTCATCACTGTGGGCCTCTTCTGTGGGTGGGGTGGAGATGTCTGGACCCTCCTGTCTGGTGACGTTGGGTAGTGGTCCTGCAGGGGTGTAAAGGCATGATTATTGCATCTGTGTGTGTCATGGTGTGCAATGGGTGGGTGAGCGTGTACCCCAGTGCTAGCATTCCTGTGGGGGGCTTGTGTGATGATGGTTGAGGGGGGTGTTATGGGTATGTGCAGTGGGCATGCTTTAGTGATGGGTGTCCATGCTTTGTTGTGTCATGCAGGGCTCGGTGTTGGGATGTGTGGTTTGTGTTATTAGTACATTAGTGAGGAGTTGGAGTGATAGGGGAGGGGGTGAGGGTGGGGGTCTGTGATAGCATGCAGGTAGGGTGGGGGATATGATAGTTAAGATTTGACTTACCGGGGTCCATTCCTCCACCGACTCCTGCGAGGCCCTCAGGATGCAGAATAGTCAAAACTTGCTCCTGCCATGTTGTTAGTTGTGGGGGAGGAGGTGGGGGTCCGCCACCAGTCCGCTGTACCGCGATGTTGTGTCTGGAGACCACGGAACGCACCTTCCCCCGTAGGTCGTTCCACCTCTTCCTGATGTCGTCCTTATTTCTTGGGTGCTGTCCCACTGCGTTGACCCTGTCGACTATTCTTCGCCATAGCTCCATCTTCCTAGTTATGGAGGTGTGCTGCACCTGTGATCCAAATAGCTGTGGCTCTGCCCGGACGATTTCCTCCACCATGACCCTGAGCTCCTCCTCCGAGAACCTGGGGTGTCTTTGCCGTGCCATGGGGTGGTGTAGGTGATGTGTGGGGTGGTGTATGTAGTGTTAAGTGTGGTGATATGTAGTGGTGTGTGGTGTTTTGTGCGTGGAAGTAGTGTGGGTGATGGTGTTGAGTGCCTGTGGCTGCTAGTTTGTGGATGGTGGTGTCTCTCTCTGGCCTTCTTTCAGATTTTTTTGTCGTAGGGGTTTGTGGGTGATGTGGGTGGGTGTTTTATTTAGTATTGAGTGTGTGGGAGTGGTGTGTGTATGTGTATCAGGTGTGTGTCTTTCGAATTGTCCAATGTGGTGGTGTTTTGGAGATGTGTGTGTATTTTGAGCGCGGCGGTGTGCACCGCCAATGGAATATCGCGGTTGAAAGTCCGCCGCGTGGATTCGTGGGTCGTGATAGCATGGCCGTATTTCTGTTGGCGTGACGGTGTCGGTTTTGTTTTCGCCAGTTTATCACTGACCTTTGGTGTGGCGGACTTGTGTGGGTGTCTGAATTTTGTCGGATTTCGGGATGTGGGTCATAATAGATGTGGCAGATTTCCATGGCCACGGCGGTGTGTTGGCGGTCTTCTGCACGGCGGTAAGCGGCTTTTACCGCCAATGTTGTAATGACCCCCTAAGTCTGTCCAACAAAGTAAACTGGACATCCCCTAAAAAGTCACATGTCCTTAACCAGGCATGGCCCCCCCAAGGCCACCGTCAAAGCAACAGATCTGCCCAGAGTTGGTCGTATCCAGCCCACATCTGATTGTGAACTTGGCTCCTCCGAGACCTGTGGCAGTACTTGTGCAACCATGTCCCATAAAGCATGGATGTGGTGGTCCAAAAGGCATGCGGTGTTCACAGATTGCAATGCCAGGTTGGAGGAAGAAAACAGCTTCTTCCAAAGGTGGTCCAGCTTCTTTGATTCCATATCTGGGGGAGCAGAAGGGAACGCTCAATGGGACGCTGAGGTTTGGATGACCAAGCTCTCAGGGAAAGGGTGTTGGGTCAGGAAAGCTGGGTCATTAGGCACAAGCCTATGGGTGCAGGCTATTGTCCTATTAACTGGAACCCCTTGTGCTGGGTTTGGACCAGGCCCCCAGCATGACAAGCATGAGGGCATCAGTGAAGAGCAAAAGGGGTTCTGATGTGGAAGCCCCAGGCTGAGGCACCTTAGTCAGGAGATTTGTCCTGAAAGCCACCAAAGGCAGCTCGAGGCCCAAAACCTCAGCCACTCTACACACCACCATGGAGTAAGAAGCCTCACCTCCGTAGCCACAGTAGGAAGAGAAAGCATACCAGCATCAGGGGAGGTAGCCAGACCACTGGCTTCACCCAGTTCCTGAGCCCAGTCCATAGGGTCTTCAGGCTGTAATTCTAAAGGGTCCAACGACCCCTCCATACTCTCACCAAACTCATGCCCATAAGAATAAGAATCAGGATCTGATCTAGAGACCAAGATCCCCATCGAAGTTGGAATTAGTGTTGCGCGATGCCAGTCCGGCTCTGTGTCGGAGTCGGCAATGAGTATAGGATCAATGCCGCCGTGGGCCCATGTGACGTCAGAAACGTCAACACCAGAACCGTCTTTGGGGAAGGTTGCAATGCCAGTTCGAGTCCGGAAGCGGATCCCTGGGTGCTCCTTGGAGCAAGGGCCGAAGCCACTGGCGCGGATCCTGAAGGGGCCCATTCCAACGCTGCGGGGCTCAAAGGCTTCCGGACAGGGCTGGACTGCCCAAAGATGAGGCAAATGCCCTTGTAAAATTCCTTTAATAGGGCAGAGGTGGCTCCGGGTCCCGGAAACTTGAGAAGGGGTGCAGCCGACCTAGAAATAGGCTCCGGTGACAGAGGCCTAGAGTGAGAACCCTCCTTCTCCCGCATCACGTCATCTGACCCACGGGGTGACGCTGAAGAACGCTTGTGCTTCTTTGCCTTCTTCTTACCTGTATGTGCCGAAGATTGTGTATGGGACGAGCGGTAGTGGTGATGGCTCTGAGAGCTGCCTCGGGACCTTCCTCTTGACCAAGACTGATGCGGAGTCAGATGCCGGGCTGCGAGCAGTTTTAAGGCTTCATGGCCCTGCAGTCAGAGCACGACTTTGTGTCAAGCACCACAGACACACCAGGTGCGGATCAGTCACCAACATCATGTGGTGACAGGAGTCTCAGGGCTTGAAGCTGGCCTTCCTTGATGACCTCTCGACGCACTAAAATCTTTGGCCAAAAGTCAAAAGGTCAGTCAAAAAGAGATTCTAAGGGTAGCTCTCTCCGTATCTGCGCGTAGGCTGGTGCAGAAAGAGAAGAACTGACATCAGTGCGCTGGGGTGGTGCCTATATACGATCGGCAACATCATATCTGGTAACCATGATGCCAACGATGCACACGGAGTCAACCAATCCCACCTAATGTTGTGCAAGGCTACTGCTCGAACAAAAATCTCCGGATCCAGACTGATGCCTAGGGGAAATTCGAAAGTAAGGAATCTTCAACTAGAAGTCCCTACCAGATACAGCCTGCACTAGAACCCTGTTTTGGCATCTCTGTTGCACTCAGTATATCACATTAAAACAACAAAAGGTGATAGGTGGGATGCTTTCAAAACTTTAAGCCATTGGCAGCCATTTGGGCCACATTTTAGTCAATCATTGCTTTGCCTATCTCACCCCTCTTTACAGTAAAGCAACATGCAAAACTGTTTCATAATAGAATTTTAGTTTGTTTAATAAACAGAGACCCACATGCCCCACTTGAGTGTACATTTTCTGTCAAGTGCCTAATATAATGGCCAATTGAATATAATGACCTGTTGAATATAATGATCTATTGAATGGCTTGGTAAGAGATTTTTAAATGACAGTCACAGCAAGACATTTGAATTCATAGAATGAATGTCTCTCATAGTTTTGTAAATTGGATGGCCAGAAATGTTCAACTTTTTGAACTGTATTCCACTGATTAGTGGTGTGCATTGTCCCTTATTACCCTTGGTATTAGCAGGACCAACTATCTCTCCATTTTCTGTTCTCAAACAGTTCAGATTGCACGTTTGATTGGATGGATTATCTAATTGGTAAGAAATTAAGCTTTAGGAATAAGAGATAGATATCCTGCTAAGATTAGGTCCCTAAAAAGAGCAATATTAATTTGTATAAGTGTCAGGGAGCGCAAGTAGCATCTTGTGCTTGGTCGAACTGGTCTCTGGCGAATGGACCATGTGCTGTAGCGTAGCGTCAGTGGTGCAACAAAACTGGAGCCCCTCCCGCCTTCCCCCTGGACTCACTCAAGCCAGCTGCAGTGCTGAGGGGGACCCCTGGAGCTCGGGGCCTCCCCCTCACTGCAGTGGCTGTGAAGGCCTTTCTTACGCTAGTGCATAAAGTCTCTGCCTTTGGCACAGTAATCTTAAGTGTCCACTGTAGGAAAGTAGCATTTTTCTGGCATAGTTGCACCCACTTTTTGCCTGGTGTCAGTGTGTTTAGACTGTAGTATACTGGGATCCTGCTAACCAGGGCCTCAGTGTCATTGTTCTTTCACCTAAATTTAGTTGCATGGTAACTTTTGCACCCCACAATTGGCACACTGTTGCACCCATGTACGTCCCTAGTATATGGTACTTAGGTACCCAGGGCATTGGTATACCACTGGTGCCCCCTGGGCTGCAACAACCATAACCGGCTTGTGGATCCTGCTGTCCCACGTACTCTACAAGGCTCTACAACACAGGTGGTGGTTCTGTGGCTCTCCAGAGGTCTGACCTATGTTCCTTGTAAGTAGGAAGTTTGTGGTCCCTCGCTGGAGCTCCTTGGCTGGGGCCCCTGTGCACTGCGTCCTTTTGTCATTGCAAAGGCTTGTTGGATCTTCAATCTGATGACCTCCTAGTTCCAAGAAGCCCAGGCCTCCAACACTGTCCAGCTCTAAGAATGACATCCTCTTTGCAACTCCTGCAATGTGGGCCTCCCTCTCTGCTGTGCTATTGAGGCCTCCCTGTTCCTACTGCCATGGGTCCTGTGGGGCCTCCACTGATTCCAGCTGGCTCTCCTGCATGCAGAGGGCTGGCCTTGACCTACCCGTCAACTTTGGGTCGCCTGGACCTTGCTGGTCCCCACAAATCCTGCAAACTCTGCGCGCTTCTCTTCATTTGCCAAGCCTTTTTGGTGATCCCACTGACCCCTCTACAATCTGATGACCGGAATGGAACAGCTCGTGGACTACTCCTGGGATCTTCCTGCATCGTCTGGACTCCTCGGCTACACTTCTTCGTCCACCAACCTACAAGAAAGAATCTCCAAGAAGGGTGGGCATTAGCCTCCTGCACCGCCTACGCACCTCCGTGTGGTCTGGACTACGTCTCCTCTTTCCTTAGGTCCTGTTCTAGAATCCATGCCTGGGTTCCACCGACCTGTTCCAAGGGTCACGACAGCAGCTGGACAAGCGAGGTCCCTACTGACTTCAACAGGAGGTTCAGACACAACTTCACCCCTATGCACCTGGGCTCCCTGGTGTAGGTACACCATTGTTCTGGGTATCCACAGGTAGGGGCACTATCCAGCCTCCCTTGTCCCAAAGGGTTTCCTCAGGGTCCTCTGAGAGGGGACCTAAAACTCAAAAAATCCAACCCTCGATTTGCCCTTGTTAGCCTATGGACACTGACCCCAGTTTACTACTCTGCACACTCTGCTACTCATGATCTTCATATGTATATCTGCCATGCGGTCACAATTTAAATTTAGAAGCATAAGGGTCTTATGTAATAAGAAAAGTAGCTGATCTCAAACTAGTCGCAAATTGGTGTGCAACCACTAAAATGGTGTCTTAGTAGGTACTAAGGCTAATATTTCAAGAATTTCTTAAAAGAGTATAGCAAATCAAATTCTTATTGATTCATTAGCAACATTTCCAATTGGCAAATAGGGACACGCAAATCACAAATAACAATTAGCTATTGTTATGTATTATATATTCACAATTAGTGAATAGTTGCAGAATGGGCATTTTATCACTAAGTGGATGTAGGTGGTAACCAGTTGCACCAAAAATAGGGGACCAGAATGCTTCATTTCATTTATAATGGCTGTGGTATATGATGTGGTGAGGCAAAGGCATATTTCTGGCTGCACTGAAGAGGAGAAGAAGAAGGCAAGAAAGAATGTATAGGTTCGAAATTGCACTCTTAACAAACTGAGGTCGACATTTACATCCAGTAAAGGCTCTTAAGTAATGTTATATGAGACATAATGGATGAGCTAATAGTTGAGCGAGATCCATTATTCCAGAGACACACACATAGAAACTGGGCAATTGCAACCCAGATTCAGATTTTGGCTCTTTACATTTTTGGGTGTTAGGCACCTATCAGGCTATTGTGGCAAAGGCAAGAGGAACTTCTCAGACTGCTTTCTCTAGGGTAGGATGTCTCCAACGAGAAGTTTGTGAGCTACTGGTAGCTCTCTGCACTCCAGTTAACTGTGAATAGCTCTCCTGTGGGCAGCGGTCTACCAAATTAGAAGCTTTTGTTCAGTTGAATTAATATATGTACCACAAAATTGGAAAGTGTACGTTGGACATGAAAACGTGTATTTTCAGAGCCTGTGATTTCCAAAATATATTTGAAGCTGATATTTGAATACTAAGCCATGTAACATTGGGAGATTTATTACAAATATTATTACCTTGGTGCCAGGGGGGCAGTGCCGCTGTGGCTGTTAGGCATTACCCTAGAAGAGGCATTCCAAATTGACTAAGACTTTTTAGGTTTTGCCTACACAGCGCTTGCACTGTGCTTGCAAAATCTTCTGTATTTAAAAAAAGAATCATAAAAGGGGCTTAGAACCAGCCCATCATGTTGTGAGGACCTTTTAGACCGGATTTTAGCTTAATTTTATATTTCATACTGTACGCATTTTAGTTGCACTGCTTTTAGCATGACATTTTACACACATTTCTTGTAAGATATTCTTCTAGGAATATGTGGTACGAGTTTGCTTGTTTAGTTAGCCTTTGCACAATGTGTAATCAGTACTTTCTATTCAGGGCTAGGGGCACTATACACAATAGTTCTTGTGTTGCCTGTTCAGAAGACGGCTTCTAAAATCTAGCCACAGCATTGCATCAGAGCTGTGCTTCCACCACAGTATGGATTTATTATATAAACGGTGCACTGACGTGGAAGGGGCAGAGGGCACTTCAGCCAAAACCGTCCCGGGACGAATGCTGTGTTTGGTATGCAGCTCTGCTGGATCTAAACTATCAGCTCCTGAGAGGATTGCTATCTACACCGCAGGCCGACTCCTGACATTGTCTTCAGGTATGGGGCTCGGGCTAAATCCTTAAATTGGGCCAGGCAAAGGTTACACCCGCTATGCTCTCAGCGTAGTCTTAGGGTTAGGTAGGAACCTCTAGAACTCATTTATCAAGGATATATTATTAATTGTCTTTACCGTGCTTATCATGCTGGCTATTTTGCTTTGTTTCATCTGCCTAATTATTACAGCTCATCCATTCTATGCAAGATTACCTTTGTTTCAATAAATATATTAAAACTCAGTTTGTATATCATTTGTGTTTTTGCCTGGGCATTCATGAGTAATACAACAAAAGAGCGAGATCTGTTTCCACAAATTCCCTGGGGAGTCAGTGTCATGTTTAGGTTGCCATAATCCCCTACCATCCTGGTAGGTTAAGGGGCTCAGGTGAGGCACTGTGAGCTAGCCAGGAATTGGGCGGACAGTTTCTGATGGTGTGGATGTACATATGTTTTTTGATAATTTGTAACAATAAATTAATTGCTTTAAATCATTTAATTTAATTTAACATTATTTCCTATGGAGGTCTAATTTAAGTACCTTCCTCCTTTCCCCATTATTTTTTATGGGAGGGTGTTGTATTGCCAGGGATTGGTAATGTGTGCCACTGGACATACTCAAGATCTGAGCTGGATTACATTTACAGCTGCTTAAGATCCTTTTTGGCTGTAGAAAGTTAAGAAGTACAATTTGTGAATACGAATGGGCTTACACTTTTATGATTTTGTCATAAG
This sequence comes from Pleurodeles waltl, assembly GCF_031143425.1. Classification (NCBI taxonomy): domain Eukaryota; kingdom Metazoa; phylum Chordata; class Amphibia; order Caudata; family Salamandridae; genus Pleurodeles; species Pleurodeles waltl. Next base: position 276,841,992 of record NC_090438.1, on the reverse strand, counting down.
TTTACCCCATTTTGAAGCCACTCTCCTCTATCCCTCCCACATTTACTACGAAAACCTATACGTATGTGTGACAACACTGCACAGTCAGGGCGAGATCTCCACACAGAAAAAAATAGGAGAGGCGAAGGCAAAACCCACATTCTGAAGTTCTGCTGTCCTAAATATGTAGTCTTATTATCTTAGCAAGAACCGAATAACAATCACTTACCTTTACTTACCATTGGCTGGCTCCCACATGGCTCCCATGTCACTTTGCTTACGAGTGGCTGGCTCCCATGTCACTTTACTTACCATTGGGTGCCTCCCACGTGGCTTCCACGTCACTCTCGTTCCATGCTGGTCAGCGCCACCTCCTCATCTCCGCCTTCATGTTGTGGAGCCTGGACCAAGTTCTGCTTCTGGTGGCCGGTATCCTTCTACTGGCTACATGCTTCTGAAGGTACGTTTAAAAAAAAATTAAAGACATCTGCAGTATTTCCAAGTGGATGACTTCGTATTTGGTTGCTTTCATCTCACTTCCTTTCTCCTCCCCATAACACCGACAATGTATTGCACTCCTCTCCTCTCCCCGTCTGCAGAGTACACAGTGTCAGACATGAGTCTGCCAAGAGCCCCTCCAGCATGATAACAGTATCCTTCTACATGGCAACTGCTGCATTGCAAACCTTCATGCTTAAAACTTCCATAATTTCAGTACATACAGTAAACACCCCTCCATCCTGCATGGCATGCAGTTTTCCATTATGTAGCAGCTAAGCACCAGAATAAAGGTAACATGCTTTAAAAAAAAAAAAAAAAAAAACATTTGCAATCTGCCCGTGCGATCCTGGAAGAGAAAGAAAATGAAGGGCCTGATTTAGGGTTTGGCAGATGGGTTACTCGTCACAAATGTGACGGGTATCCCGTCTGCCCTATTACAATTCCCAAAGGATAAAATGGGATCATAGTACGGCAGACAGGAAATCCGCCAAACTCTAAATCAGGCCCTTAGTGACTTGCCTAGATTAACAGGATGTTGAGCCAATGCTGAGACTCAAACCTGGTTCAAGGCCAGCACCTCTGGCCGTTATGCTACATCCTCACCCAGAGGAGAGGGTTGCTTGTTAACAAAATGCATTGGCAAAGCCAATAGGTTTCGCCTAAGCCAAAACTTATGGTTTTGTTAGTTTTGTTTTACATGTTGCAACCTGGATTAAAGTTTAAAAAAAAGTCACTATGGAGCAGCCAGCATTGACTTTGTCATAGCACTTTTTTTTGTTTAAGCCATATTACACAGCAGCTCAACTGTGCAACATGTAAAAAAGCAGATCGATATCGCACAGGCAAAACCTACCGGCTTTGCCAATGCTTGTTAATATTACTGCTGGCAATCCTGCACTGAGGTGACCACGGCTGGTAATCTTATATAAGGCTGCCACTAATGCAATCTTGTCTAATGTATATAACATTATATACAGGATTAGCTCAGGATGATTTTAATTGAACATAACTAGCTCTTGTTAGTGGAAAGGTCTAGGGTATGTCATAATTTTATTGACACAATGTTACATAAGAATAATGATTACACAGTCTTTCCTAATACACCAGGGGAGCTTCAGGACACCAACTTTTTTGTTTTTTTCTGTATTTCAGTTCTCCCACGTCGCTGGGTGTACTTAAGGTATGCATGAAGCAATTTGTCCACCTCTAACACAGAATTCCCTACAGCATTAAGACCAATTACCACTTTATAAATTTACAGGGAGTCTGTAATAGCCAGTGTTTCATTACAGACCTTGCTGCACACTATTTTGTCAGCAACCATGCGCTGCCTCTGCAGCCTTTACAGCCAGCTGGCAACAGGACAACTTGGAGATGGATTTTTTGGGGGTATACAAAATATAAGTATAGTACATATCCGTGTTTTGAGGAATTGCATGTTAATTTACCAACGTATTAATACTGTAGTTGACAGTGCATTTCAATTTCAGTCATGGATAATCAGTGAGATTGAGAGAAGATACAAGGTAACACACAGCAAACAAGGAATGTGAATGAACATATCTTTGGATTACTAAAATTGTTTAAGATGCTTACATAAAAGTGATGGAGCATTTCAATATGTACCAGAAGAACAAGCTACTTACTTGAGGTAACTGTCTTTCTGAGGAATACTTTGTCAATCCAGAGCCCTCATCTTTATAATATTCCCCAGGTGACTGACTAGATCATGAAACTTTTTATAGCAGTGCTTCCTTGTGCCGTGAGGAGGTGCTGTGAGGCTCCTTCTTGGCTTTGCTCTGAGCTGTAAGTGATGGAGCCAAGCTGCATATAAACACCACCGCGCGCCGACTTTTGTTTCTTGCAGTGCTTTTTCTGTGCCCTTAGACTTGATGGAACCAGCGTGAAGATTTCTAAACTGGGACCATTTTAGATGGAAAACAAGATCACAGAGTAGGGAGTTAGGAGTGTAGTGAGCAATGTGCGGTTAGATAGAGTATCCACCAGAAAGAGCATTACCAAAGATAAGCAATTTGTTTTACCAGTTTCTTCACCTACAGGTACTAAATCAGTATTGAGGGTCTGTGGAGTGGACTCAGACCAAAAATTCCTGCAGGACCGAACAGATGAGATGCCGTGCCAATCAGACTTGGTTGTCAAGGCAACAGCACTTTATGAACGTGTGGACTGACACTCATGTATGGGCTTGACAGATTTTAAGATCAGGCACTTCGTGTCCCAATTGAGTGCTGGCAGCCTTTGCCCTGGTGGAATGGGCTCTCAGACGTATTGGTCAGAAAATAGCTGGGCTTTATGTAGAGGGATAACCACCTTAACAAAGTCCTTTTCTGTACCTTCTTCCCCATCTTTGTCCTACAGAACCCCACATAAAGCTGATTGTCCACCCAATGGTCCTTGATTGGATCAATGTAAAAGCTTAAATCTCCTTTTGGAGTTCAATCAATGGAGCCCCTCTTTCGAGGGGTGAGGAGGGTCAAAGAAAGGTGGGAGAGTGATGGATTGCTTAAAGTAAAAAGGAGCCACAAATTTTGGCAAGAAGGCCCCAGAGTCCTCAGCACCAGTTTTTTTCAGGACAAAAGGTAGCATACAGAGCCAACAGAGCTTGGAGTTCACTCATGCAACAATCTGAAATTAACACAATTAGAAAGTCTTTAGAGTCGCAAAACGCAACGTGCAGGTGTGCATCAGCTCAAAGGGTGCAGACATAAGCAATATCAAGACCAAGTTAAGGTGCTACTGTGGCATCACACATGGTTTGGAAGGGAACATATGTGTCAAACATTTAAACTGCATCACTCCAGGTGATTTAAAGTAGGACAGGTGGTCTGGGAAATGCAACGGCGGAAAAGGGCAACAAATAACTTTGAATAATGCCTACTGCAAGGCCTTGCTGGCCCAAATTCAAAATGGCCAACAGAACATCTAAGAGCTTTGCTTTCAAAGAGTCAGGCTTGTAGATACCACACCAGGCCACAAATTTGTTCCAGCACAAATTGACTTAATGGAAGACAAAGATGACATCCACCATCGCCGCTCAGTCCCCACGCATGGATGTGTAGATTATTGAGATTTGGGTGTAGAAGTCTTTTCTGCTGCTGCTGCAATAGAATATCCTCTTGCTGTGGTAGCCTGATGTTGGGACAGATGCTCATGCCCAGAAGCTCTGGGTACAACAGTCTCCTAGCCCAATTCAGAACCATGACTTGGGCCTGGTCGTTCCTGATCTTTTTCAGGATTTTGAGTAGTTGAGGCAGGGGTGGGAAGGCATATAAGAACAGTCGCGTCTCGCTCGGATTCCTGGGGGCGGGCGGGAGGAATTAATAATTAAATTTAAAAATGAGACCGCTCCTCTCCTCTCCTCCTTCCGGATGCTGCAGGCACAGCCTCCAAACCTGCCCTGCAGCCAATCCTGACGCTGCTCAAAGCAGCATCAGGATTGGCTGGGAGCGCCCAGCCAGGGCACTCCCAGGCAGACTGGGAACCTGTGCAGGCTCTCTCAAGCCCAGCAACTGTGTTGCCGGGCTTGAGAGAGCCTACTGCACATGTATGTTTGGCCGGCCCGAGACAGCTAGCCAAACATACATGCACACTGAGTGCACATCAACTCGTTGCCCCGCCCCTTTCAAAGAAAAGGATAATAAACAAAGTTTATTATCCTTTTCTTTGAAAGGATTTGCAGCTGCTGCTGCTGGCTCGGGGGCAACGCTCCTCTGCCCTTATGGAGGAACCACTCCAGCACAAGAATCCTGTGTTCCATTCTGGCCAGAATGCATCTCCGAGCAAGTGTTCTTTGTGGCAACTCTAACATGCAAAAATGTTAACACTGCGCTTTCTCGTCAATGGCAAAAATATCTAGCTCAGGTCTGCCTAGTGCTGCACGACGCCTGTCACTACCTCTGAATGTAGATGCCATTCGTTATCTGACAGCCGGCATCTGATGAGCTCATCCGCTCTGGCATTCAATGACCCTGCCAGGTGGATCGTGATCAGGATCCAACCAACTCCAGAGGTGGAGAGCTTCCTGGTTATTGCAGTACCTCTTGGCAGAGGTGCTGTCCATTAGAACCTGCTCCAGCCTCCTTCGATGATGGCAGGAATGCATCAGAAGCCAAACGAATGGCCCTCAACTACAATAGATTGATATGGAGCTGGGTTTTTATCTTCATGTCCACACTTGGGGCGGAGATCCACCCCGAGTATTAACATCAAGACAGTACACGTAAATGCCCTTTGTGAATTCCCAAAGTCATAAAATTAGACTTTTGGCCTAAGTTTAGACCAAAAGCCTAAGTTTACCTTTGTGAATCGGGCCCAGAATCTTAAACAACACACTTTTCTGCAGTTGTATGAAGTGCAAACTTGACCCAAAAGTACTGGAGCACTTTACACAAGCACCAGTAACATTACACAAGGTCACATTTATTTTTAGGAAAAGTAGAGATTAAGCAATTTGTCCAAAATCACCGGATGTTGTGCCAATGCCGGCACTTGAACGTGGTTACCCAATACTAAAACTAACATCTCTGCCTGTAACCCACATCCTCTTTTAATATAATTCCCTTTGTTTTCCTTGAGTCCAAAGGAATCATTTAAGTTATATATGTGGCAAGCTCCGCTGTACCCTGGGTAGCCTGAGTTTCAGACTCTCTCTCTCAACGCCTGGGACAGGATCGCCTGCGGTAGTGTAGAGACCATTAGGGTGTGGGGAATGAACTGCAATGAAGACTATTCACCTCACTCACTGCGCCAAGATAACCATTAGGACACCTAGCAAAGTGACCGAAGGGACCACGCCCATGTCATCCACTATCCAGACCACCAGAATGCAGCATAGAAAAACATCAGAGAGCTGCCCCCTTCTGGAATCGATCAGTCGGAAAGCAACAGAAGGTGCTGGGTCCACACGAGCTGGGACCGACGCTTGCGGCAGTTTATGTTCTGAAGTGGCGCCCCCTCCTGATTCCGTCACTAAGGAAACAAGTCTAGGCCTGTCCGGCAGTGAGTGAACTGCATGGGACTGAAAACAATGAAGACCAGCCTTAAACCCGCGGGATACTGCTTAATTATGTTTTCGCATCACATTTTCACGAGTCCGGGTGTACTGACTGACTAACGCATTTTAGTGCGGGGATGCGGATACCAGCACGGAAATGCTTAACTCTAACCCCTAGTACCGGTACTTGGCGATGCTGGCTCACCTTAGCCTGTTCTCAGCAAAATCACCTTTTAAATTTAGCTCAGTGCGTCCTTGTGATCTAACAAAAAATAGACACGTGTAAAGAAACTTTCCATACTTTTATAATCGCAAATGTCAATAACACTATTTAAAATAAAACTGTATTAGAAAAATCCAACTTGCATAGAAAGCAACAGCATCATAAAGCATTTACCAAAAGTTAACTCTGAAAGCTGATAACAACAAAGGATTCACCAATCACAAATGAATGGTGTACTATTTACCATGGCTTCTATTCCTTATGCACTTTTTTGTTTGGTGTCTTACCACTATACTAATATACTCCTGTTTCAAAACAAGATACACCTTTTAATAATGTTCATCACTTACAAACATTCATTTAATATGAATAATAAATAAAAGAAAAGATACATTCTAGAACGACCCGAATTAGCAACAAATCTGGTTTACATACTTCTATGTTTCTGCACTGTACATGGCAAAATGTGGTTAAAAATACAATGATACCAAGACAATGATGATGCCTGCCTGAAAGCACAACTCTAAGAGGAAACCACAACGAGCTTGTTATCGTAGAAATATTTTTATGGGACCATGTGAAATTTATTGTTTTGTGTCGTGCATCAGCAAACACATCATGATGTTCCGTTTCGAAACTGCTCTGGTACAGGGGGGTCCCACATACATATAAACATGTATAGTAGTATCATACATTTCACCATTACTGTTAGGAAGACCGTCACACGTAGCCATTATAACCCTGGCTTTATTCTGGCTTTTGGTCAAGAACATCTATTAAATGTCTGTTTGTAACTTGCAGTGGGGCACATGTAAGCCCTCAGCAAGGCCGACAATTAGGCACTGGGCTGTTGCAGTGACCCCAATGACTTTGATCGATATGCCTGCATGAGGACGCACAGGAAGTGAGCCATGAGCAAACTGTGCTTCTAGGGATCTGGCCAAAGCAGAGTTGAAACTAGTGGTAAGTTACTTAGATTCAACCCCTACTTGTGCACACACGAATTCCGAGGTCTCTGGGATGGCGAGCTGGAATCATCACCCCTGTTAAGAGAATGGATATACTGCAGTCATAGAATAGTTTGCTGTAGGATGGGGGGTGGCTTTAAAAACTCCTCTAGTTTTCAAGCAGGCTAACCAGTGTGATTTCATACACTACAGTGCAAAGGTCAAATACCTTGTTATTTACAGAGTAGAACTTGACTGACTTTTTAAAACAATGCATAATGGCTCAGAGATTTCATTCTAGAATCAATTAAGAGATGAACTGGGGCAACATACAGATGGCATAGATATTGTGATTATGTCAATGAACGGAATTAACTCCATGTGCTCTGATTATGTTTACATTATTTTTGTTTATAATTACTGGACATGAAAAACATGGAATTACCCAAGTATGCAGATGCACAGTGTGAATTACCGTTTATTACAATTGTTGGAGAGAGACATCATAATCCACTTTACGCATTTTATTTACAGGAAGTATACTAATAAATCCATATTCACTCATTACTAGAGTCCAATGGTCAAATCCCATGCTATGACCACAAATGTTGTATAACTGACATGAGAAATCACTGCTTTCTGTCTAAAAGAATACATACCACACAGCCCTGATTGAAGAAAACAACTCTGCTAACACACAAGAGACCTATTTGTTGTGATTTTATCACAATGTATAGATTTAGCTCCTCCTTGTTTCCTGGTTCTGGTTAAAACTCTTTGTCGTTTATATCCATAGAAAAACAAAAGTCAAAGTGATGTTGTTTTCAAATGTTGAAATAAGATAAACATTTATGTTTAAAAAACAAAAAACACTGAAATTTACAAATTAGTTTACTGAGCTACCCGTAATGCCCTGCTTATGCCGTGACATATTAGATCACTTATGACATTGATGGCATCATTTTCAGCATGGGGTTAGTGTGTGAACATGAGTGGGTGCATAGCACGGAAATAGCATAAGCCCCGGAAATAAATGTGGCTGCAAATGTTGAAGGTAATTTGGTGCACCATTTACAAATTATTTAGGAGTGGGTACAAGCAGTAATCCAAGTGAAAGAAGTTAAAGGCTGAGCACATCTGATGTGAGTTTCATAGGTTTGTTTCAAAGTAGGTCATCAAATTCAAAGTCTAACGCATAAATCTGTAAGGCCAAGGTTCTGTTGACAATAGATCACTTACCACCGGATATATGTGCATGTGTCTACATCAAAGAGTTGTAATACAGTGGTACAGACACATTTTACGTAACAAAGACATTTGTAAGCTGTGAATGTTTATTTCCAGTACTTCACTGTTTTAAGGCGCTGCACATTATAATAAAGTACACTATTAGAGGTGGTTCATCTCACATTGGTGTTGCAAGCACCGCTCTAAGGCGGTAGACCACTGTGCCCATCTCTAGAATGCCTGTAGTTTAATTTACAGAACTACAGTGGGTTTTCCAAAGGGCCTTGCAGAAAGTGTCTTCCATTGACAAATGCATACGTGTCAACCTCTTGATTTAAAATGCAGGCCATGTGAAGTCTTTAAAATGGAATTCCCAATAAGGTGAATATAATATAAACTCTTTTTGGAGAGTGTTCACTGTTTAAAAATGGGCTGGTCCCATTAAAGCCTACTGATGCATTTTGTTTGTTATGTGGTTAAATATCAGTAAAAGTAGGGGAAAATGTAGCATATGTGGGTGACTTGACAGATATGCTATGTGTCCAGCATAGTTACGCCCATGGTACTCACTGCTCATGCTTGCAAAATGTGGTACTGCAGAACCATTTGGGGTGAAGCTTTAGTGGTAGCTCCTGCAGGACTAACGCAGTTATCTCCCACGAGGGTGTGCAGTGAGTCCCATCGGATTGACGCAGTACACATGACATGAAAATGTTTTCTTATTTTGGGCCTGGAATGTGGGGGTGGTTCCTCTGGGACCCCCCCTCACTCACCCCCACAGTCACAGACACACAAGTCTTTAGGGACCAGTGCTTTCTTATTTCCAAACTTTTTCAGGACACAGAGACCAAGTCCTTGAGCCTTGTGATGAAAGCCACAACATTATCGTCTCACTTGTGGCCAGCCAATCAGGTTACTGATGGGAGACAAAGCTCCTTGGCCAATCAGATGACCCTATTTACTTTTTTTGTTTTTTGGTTCAGCAGGACTGCTGTGGTGCTAACCTTAATTTTTAACCCCTTCAAACTCAACCGAGTTCCACTTTAAATGGATTTACACCAAATCACAAAAAGCACACTTTCTGAGTAAAGTTCCAATATTTTGCTACATGTGGTCTAATTCTGTTCATCTGTTTTTTTGTTTTGCTGTTTTTTTCTCAGAGATCAAAACTTCCCACAGACCTAATAAGGAAAACATGTTTTGGGACCTGCCCCCTTTTTCTTGACCCCAATTGATGATTTGGCAGCAAACGTTCCATGAAGCTCCTGAAGTGGATGATCTTTTTTTGGGAAAGTTTTGTGCAGATTCATCAATTTAATGCCAATGTTATTAGCGAAACAAAAAACCTGTTTCCTCTGAAAACTCTGACCTGCACATTGGTAACTGTAATATGTGATACACCAGCATGCCATAAATCACAAGCTAAGACTGGCAGAGAGTAAAATTATATTTATTATCATCGATGAGGGACAGGGGGAGAAGCATGATATACGCAAGGCTTACCACTTTTGAGTCTTGGCCCCTCTCAACATTCATCAATGGTATAAACAGCACAATACACTCTGCACATTTGCATGAATGGTACATAATACAGTCAGTGACAGAAATAGTGTAGTTATAGTTTATATGCACTTCCAATTAGGAAGGCCTTTTGGTTTGGAAATAACTTTAGTGCCATTTGACTGATCTCTATGAAATTAGACACTTGCTTGATTCATCCAGCTAGGTTTTTGCATGCCAAGTTTAACGTGCAGATACGTCTATGAGGGGGGAAATTTAAGTTGGGGGGTTAAAAAAGTGAATTACATTCCTGATCCCATAGGAATTGTGCTATTTGCTAGAGCAAAGCTCCTATTTAGAATGACAACAAACGTGTATGGAAATAGAACTTAACATAAAGTAGGGCATTTTTGTGGTTTAATGTAAATTCATTCAGTATTTTTGAGATGCTGAAACAAAAAAAGGTGCAGGGCTTTGAAAGATACATTTTTATAGACCTCTTGACAGCTAAATTGGAAAGTCTGTACTAGCAAGTTCTACCAATCACATTTCAGTTGTTTAGAAATATGTCATTACTTGGTGAAAAGCTTCCATTAATATTTCTGCTGACATTGAGTTAGTGAGTTTCGCGAATTCAGTGTGGTGTAAAAATATCTGTAGAGGAATTAGGGGACAAGAGGAGCAGTAACATAATACTGCCCCAGAGGCACGGAAAAAGTCTTTTGTTGCAAGAAAAACACATATTTAACTCAAAAAGATAGGCAGCCCAAATTCATTTGCATATGAGATTTGAGACACAATCTGAAATAAACAAATACAAATAGGCTAAGCTGCTGTCTTTGAAGAGGAAGAAGAATGTCACTCTCTAAATGTTGACGGGTAACCAGACAGATAACCAATGTAGGGTTGTAGATGTAGCATAGGTATAACTTTACTCTAAAACGTCTGACTCTCTAGTCCTGTCAAAGAGATGAGTAGGGATTAGCTTAATTCAGTCTGCCCATAAGAACACTGGAGCTAATTTGACACAGAAAGTATGAAGAACTTCCTTAGCTCAGAGTGGCAACATAGGTAAAAGACAGAAAGATATATCTCTTCATTCACATATAACTCATAATCATGAAAAAGAAAGAGTAGTAAACAATGGGGCCCATTATGAGTTTGGCGGGATGCATAGGCTGCCCGCCAAACTCTTACCACCATCAGTGAACCCCACCGGCCCTACTTTGAGTTCCCCGCTGGGCTGGCGGGCAGAAACAGTGTTTCCGCCCGCCGGCCCAGCAGGGAACAGGGCCTTAACATTGCAGCTGGCTCCTAATGGAGTCGGCAGCTATGTGGCTGTGGGGTGGGTGCAGCAGCACCCGTCGTGCATTCCACTGTCCATAGTTCAGGCCGTAGAATGCGCGACGGGGCTGTGCATGGGGGCCCCTGCACTGCCCATGCCCTGTGCATGGGCAGTGCGTGCCCCACCCAAGTCCCCTCTTTTCCACCTTTCCATGGCAGTGTAACCCGCCATAGACAAGCTGGGGATGGGGACTCTTAATCCCCAGGGCAGCGCTGCCCTTGCAGATTAAAACAGCTGGGCCCGCCAGGCTGCCGCCAGCCTGCCGGTGTTGGCGATTGGACTGTGGCGGCTCCGCCACTGTCATAATGTCGCGGTGGGACCATCACTTTGGCGGTGGTCCGACCATGACACTGGCGGTCTGAGACTGAGACAACCCTGGTTGCAGCCACAGGTGACATCAGAGCCCTCCTGGACAGTGGGGAAACAGCAACCCTCATCCTCCTGGAATTGTCCGTCGTGTCCTGACCAACAGACTCCACCACATCGGGATTCAAGAAAACGCCCTTAGATGGATTGCTTTGTACCTCACCGGCAGAAGCCAAAGGATCAGTCTCCCACCCTTCACCTCAAGAGCCCATGAAGATCATCTGTGGAGTCCCCCAAGGATCATCCCCCAGCCCGACCCTCTTCAACATGGCTCTCACCGTCAGATCACACAGACTCAACATCATCTCCTATGCCGACGACACACATCTCATCCTCTCACTGTCCGAAGATCCCACCACTATAAAAGCTAACTGCCACAGATGCATGATGAATGTAGCGGACTGGATGAAGGACAACAGTCTCAAACTCACCACCGAAGCAACAGGGGTCCTCATCTTTCGGAACAAATATTCACCAGGGACTGACACATGGATCGTGGAGCTTGGCACACCCCTGCCCCAGCAGACCATGCCCACAACCTCAGAATCATCCTGGATAGCAAACTATCCATGAAGAAACAAGTCGATGCAGTCTCATCTGTCTGCTTCCACACCCTTCGCATGCTCCACAAGATCTTCAAGTGGTTCCTAACAGACACCAGGTCCTCATCACCAGCAGACTGGTTTACGGAAACATGCTCAATGGAGGAATCACAACACGCCTCCTGTAGAGACTCCTGACAATATGGAGGTCAGCTGCAAGACTTGTACTCAACCTCTCCAAAAAGACCCACATCACACCCCATCTCAAACAAGCATTTGCAATGCAACGGGTCTCGCATTTGCTTGAGTTAGAGCTATTAGCGTTGTAAACTCCTAACAACTTTTTTCTTGCCACATAAATTGAAAAAAAAAAACGAGCGTGATCGCACAATGTAAAACCCAGTGCGATCGCGCTGCATGGAAAATAAAAAGAGTGCAGAAACCAGGCTGAAAACATGGAGTCTCGTATGTTTTCAGTAGTTGGCCAGTGCGCTAGAGGAGGGCTAAACACCAGAAAAGGCATGACGTATGCATGCCTTTCACTAATGCAAGTATGGGGATTCTAAAAGGCAAGCCTACAAACCAATGAAAGTGTCAGGCATGACATGGGTGTGGTTAAAATTCCTAAGAGAGATTACAACAGGGATGGAGCGCTTGTGAGTTCGAACCTAAAAACAACAATGCCAGTTCAAGATGCTGACCCACGCCTACAAGACCCTGCACAATGAAGGACCAGCATGCATCAACAAACACCTGACCTTCCACCAACAGACCAGACACCTCCGATCTGCTTCCCTCTCCCTCGCAGACACCCCACGGATCCAGCAAGCCAACAGTGAAGGACACTCATTCTGATACCCAGCAGCCAAGACTTGGGTCACTCCAGCAATTCAGAAGAGTACTAAAGACCTCGATGTTCAAATGATCATTCATCCATGCAGCAGCATAAAGCTCGGGCGCCTCAAGACCCTCAATGGTGATTTAACACACTGTATAAATGTTTGACTGATTGATTGGAACAATGTGCTACCTTTGTGAACTTTATTCAGCTGTGCTTTTCAATCCACCTGCGTCATATTCAATGTACTCTGGAAATCTTAGGTCCCACTTGAACCATAAAGCTTTTTTGTTTAGTCAAGGGCTGAAACACCTGAAATACATACCATATAGAGAAAAGCCACCCAAGTCTCAAGAGTTTAATATGGCACATTTGTAACCATGGTCAGGTGAGAGTTCTGAACTAAGCATTACAATTGCCACATATGTTTGTAAAGCATCCACATCTCCTGCTATTGAAAGAGGATGCTGAAACCACCAAGTTAATGTGGGATATTATTTAGAAAAATAATTTTGATTGTAGTAGTTCGCTGCAAGACCAAGAAGAGACCCCTCGGGCAATGCATTATTTTTTTAAAGAAAAAATCAGCGGCTGACCCTGAAAATTATTGCCCGATCTCTCTGCTCCCTGTAGCAGCTAAAGTCTTGGAAAAACCTGTAAATCAACATCTGATCATGTACTTGCAATATAATATCCTGCATCATCCTTCATAATCGGACTTTTGCTCCAAGCACAGCACAAGTTTGTTATTCTGGAGGTCTCAGAGGAAATCAAATCACGCTTACATCAGGGTCATATGGCCGCCGTCATTCTTTTGAATTTGTCGATGGCTTTGACACTATCTCCCATCATATTTTGCTATATAGGCTTTCAGATTTGGGAATAAGTGGATCAGCACTGAGCTGGATACAGTCCTTTTTATCTGAAAGAGTGCAATTGGTGTCCCTGGAATCTTACCTGTCAACACCTAAGGAAATGAAATATGGAGTTCCTCAGGGTCTACCTGTTCAGTGTGCACATCATGCCCTTGGCCCATTTCATTTCTGAAATTTGAAATTAAAGTGATTTTGCATGCAGATGACACCCAGCTTATTTTCTCCTTTGGGAAAGCAGCCATGATTAAGCTGGCTGTATTTAAAGCCTGCCTGTTGGAGGTGGTAGGCTGAAGGAATAGGAACTATATAAAGTGTAATACTTCTAAAACTGAGATTTTGCTTTTTGGCCCTTCTGCTTAAAATTGGTCCAATGACTGATGGCCAAAGAAATTGGGGCCTCCCCCACCACCCTTCACTGTGGCAAGAAGTTTGGATGTCAAATTTGATAACACTCTTGCTTTTCAGCATCAGATCTCCTCCGTAGTGGAATCTTGTTTTGCCTTGTTCCAGGCCTTGAAAAAATCTTTGGGGTTTGTCCCCTTAGATACAAGAAAAACTCACTGTGCAAGCAGCAATTACTTCCAGACTGTACTATGCCAATATCCTCTATCTTGGTCTGCCATCCTACTTGTTTAACCGACTAGTACAGACTAATTCTGTATCTTACCAAAACTCAATCAACAAGTACCTTACTGAGAAAGATGCAGTTACTTCCCATTAAAAAACACATAATTTCAAAGCATTTGTTTATCGCTTGGCCCTGAAATAGATCTCCAATAGGCTACAGCACTACCAACCTGGTGGGCATTCCTTAAGATTGGAATACGAGCTATTGTTAAAATGCCCATGGTTCTGCTTGAATACTAGGGGCGGCAACTCTTTTCCGGTTCTGGCTGTAAAGGCATGGAACTTATTTCCTATTGCTTTGCGATGCCTTGAAAAGTAGTTTGCTTAAATCTCAGTTGAAGACCTTGCACTTTGACCTGAACTAATCTGTCACTTTGACTGTGGTTCCTGTCTTGTGTCTGAGCCCCATGATGCCTTGGGCAGCTGTGAACTGTATAAATCTTTTGATTGATTGATTGACTGACTGAAATCCATGCCAGTTTCAACCTGTAGTTATACCCCGGCACTGCAGCCAAAGCATATTCTAAGAAGTCCAAATAACAATGAGGCTCTTTAACACCCTCTCTGCTGTCAGAACCCACTTAAAATAACAACTAAATCAAAAGGTAATTTCTCCAATTACCAGTTAGGAGCACCTTCAAGCACCACTTGGACTATAAACCTTGTTCTAATAACTATTTTCATCCAGACTGGAGAACACATTCTACAGAAAGCATCATGCACATGTGAGGAACGGATTGCCCCCAGTGCTTAATTTGTAAAAGAAAAGGTACCGGTGCCCAAAGCCCGCCTCTTAAACATGCGGCTGCTGCAATTAAATGTGCAAACACGGAATACTGAGGCAGCGTAATCCCGAAGCCATCTCGGACCTCTTCAATCCATTTAAAACCACTCCCTGCCCTTTCAGCTCACCCCTGCAGCTTTCTGCTTTCTCTCATTGTGACGCTTTTTAATTTTTCTCTTCCTCCGTCTTTCCCAAACGTGTCTTTTGCTCGCAGCAAATGCTTGAGGCAGAAGCCTAAGCGCCGGCCCTAAAAAATAAGTGCTGGTGCTCAGCACCGGAAACAACAAGCACAAATTAAGCACTGATTGCCCCTCTGCATAACATACAGCTGCATGAAGCTCCCGGGCTGATTCTCACAACAGGGAGTAGCACCAGCATCTTCATATAAAAGCAATTCTCTCTGGTTCTTTGGTAAAATGTGGAGACTTACCTCTGACATCTGAGGGAGCGAGTGGGGGTAGGTTGGTGGGGGGGGGGTGAGAGGATTTCAAAGAAGGTGGGAGCCATTTGTGACTGCACCTATGCTCTAGACACACCAATAAACCTCTAGAAGTGTGTGCGGTAGTTTTCTACTAGAGATCTAGGTTGTATTGTTTCAGCTACACTGCTCAGCTGTGTACCACTATGAGGGCATGTAAGCATCTTGGGATAAATAAGGATCAGGTGGCATAGTTCACAGTCCCCATCAACAGTAAAACACTTACCTGGTCAAATTATTTTTTTAATTTACACATCCTGCAAAACGTTTGCCTTAACATGCTTTTGTGTGACAAAGATCAAAGATGTCTGGCTACTGCAGAACAAAAGTCTTAATTTTTCATAGTATGTGCTGAAAGGGAATCAGAAAGCATGGAGGTGGGGTTGAAGCACCAGTAGTGGCCGACTACAGAAATTCCTAGACTGCAGCTGGAGCATTATCTGAAGCCAGGTATCACAGGAAGTCCTATTCCCTCCGAAAGAAAGCTTTTGGGGCCAGATGTAGCAAGCAGTTTTGCCCATTCTGTTTCTATGGGAAAATGTGTTCGTACATATGGCCCTTGGTAACTTGTGGCCATTAAGGAATAAAATCATCCAAGTGCCTAAGAAAAATAAACACAGAAAGTAAAGGCTACGAGAAGCAAAAATATATTTGACTTCTACTACTACACTGGGAGAATATTTGAATTCTACTCACTGGGAGAACACAGTGAAGGGGAAGCAGGCGAGTGGCAAAATGGGGCTGTGGTCTTGCCAAGATCAGAGCAAAGGCTTATAATTTACACTAATGGCGTTGGCAAAAATGTACCATTGTCCTCTGACATGCCTGTCTGGACATTCCACTGGAAGGCGAGTTTAGAAGAATAGAGAGTGGGGATATTAAAAAGACAGAGAAAACAAGGGCCCATCAGATTGGTTGACAAAAAAGACAGCAGCAGACATCACATTGGAAAATGAGATGGGATGTTAGGTCCACACAGTTACCAATAGGTCACAGTGAACCAAACAATGCACCTCATCTGGTCTTACACTTTTTAAAAACACGGACATATTTTTCAGGCCCCCTTCAAAGTAGCACAAGTTTTCCTTAAGCGAGGGACAGGAAAAAAAATCAATATGTGCGACTGAACAGTCTATCAACCGTCTATGGAGACAAAAACAGGAAGAAGGATCAAGCCCCCAACTATCAGCAATTATAAAACTCTTTTGATCTGAAGTCCGAACCTGTTTTGAAAGTATTTTACATTGGTAAGTGAATTCCAAAAGACTACGGGATATAGATTTTTAAGAGTCGCCTACCTTCCAAAAATGGTGAATGTACGTATATGTTTTATTTTAAACAGAAAGCTTCGCCTAAAGGATAACTACAATATGGCTCACACTATGTCTGCACTGCAGCCATAGACAACTTTTCAAGATCCAAGGCAATTGTCTGGGTGGCTTTGAGCCACACACCTTCTTATGACAACCGTAAAACCACCACTATAGGTATTACCAAAACACACACACACTTTGCTGGAATCTAAACATGTATAAAATATGTTTGGAATACTAGCCAGAATCAGAAACTAGGGGACCTAAAATAAGATGTCTCTGTTGCACAATGCCCCTGAAATGTATACATAATTAAGCTGCCTCTTTACATTCACACAATAATGTGTTTACACACGATTTAATACTGGAAGCGTTACAAAAATAAAGAGAAATGTAGAAGCCACAACACAAAGCATATAAGCCCACAATTATATGGCATGCAGGTGAAACAAACTGTGAAGAACATGTGAACAACTTATCAGTTAGCCCCACTTCCAGCAGGAGACTATTTTTTGCAAAGAACATTTCTAGTACCTTTGGTATAAGCACTTATGAAGAGATATCACGTCTTAACTTGCACTTAACACTCAATGAAAAAAACACCCTGTAAGGTTATTGTTACAATTCTAAATACAAAATATCCCTGGGGGAACTTCAATAATCAAGTACTTTGCAAAACAATTGCTTTTTTGATTGCCAAAAAATAAGTGGCAGCTAATTACAAAATATCCAGCATAGACCTTTCAATAAATTAGAAGGCTGATTGAAAAAGAACATTAAAAGTGCATCGACAGCTCTAGGAAGCCACTGGCAGAACCGCTTTCTAAGAATCAAACAAGCAGGTCCAATGTTCTGCGGAAACAGTATTAGGAGGTTGGTGCAATGATTTGTGATGGACTACTGCCCTATATCGAGCATCTTATGCACACTCCCTGCTAGCTGAAAAGTGTACTGTTCATAAGAATGGAAAACACTAGACAACAACTCCAGTTCCACCTCATTTTTGGTACCAAAATTGAGTAAGTAGCAGGAAGAGGCAAAGAGTCCAGTTGTGCGTCCCCAAACCACCTGAAGTAATATAATAGTAACTGCCAGCAGCATTGTTTCTGACTGAAGCAAACATGGGAAACTAATGGATTGTGTCATCGCGAGCACATTCATTGGTTTGCTTCAACAATCTTCTGACCAACTTCTCTAACTCTTTTCTTGATTTCTGTTCGTCATCCAAACTTTGCTTCATTCTTTTATTTTCCTGCAGGTAGTAAGACATAAAGCATAATGAAAAGCTATTAGCACAGTTTTGAACTTTACAAGTCATCTAAGAACTTGGGACACAAACGAAAAGTAGTCATCTTTTACATTTGTAAAAAGTTATATGGTTCATCCAACACTTAAAACTAACAGATATATCCCATTAACAATACAATTAAAAATACATAACTTACATTTTCAATACTGCAGCAATTGTACAATAACATTTGTCTATATTTAGGCATCAACTTGATGAACTGATGTAATTCACCATATGTAAGTAATGCATTGATTCATCAGGGTCATGCTCTTTAAAATGAAGAAAGTAAACACATATTTATCCTATATTAATAATAAGGATTATTGTATGTATCAACCAATGACCAGCAGCTCGTTCTCAGACCGACATAATCGGCAAAACCTTACCTGCCGTGCCCCCTAGATTGTTAGTGAAAGGTGGTGGGGGCTCCTAGGACTGCTGACTAACAGGCTACCAACCATTCCGATATGATGTAATCAAGCCTTATAAATGAACTCCAAAGGACGGCGCGCAGGAGCAAACAAGAGGGTCCCTAGCTAGTGACCTCCCCGAGAGGTCGAGGACATTTTTACATGGAGGAGCGGATACTTGACAGCTGAAAGGTACAAATCAACCGGCAAAGACATGCGAACCAGAGGGGAGTAGCACGGTGAGTTTATTTTTTTCATAACTGTGGCTTTTAACAGAGTTTAATTACTTTCGCCCTCTGCTCCCGTCTCCACACGATTGCGGCCATTATTTTGGATCTTGTTCAGCACGTCAGTTATTTCTCTTCATTCTAGACCTCAAAAATATTGATATACAATGAAAAATTGGAAAAATGTGTACCATCCACACTTATGTTGACACTAAAAAATTGCTCTGGGTTCTAATTTAATCGAAATCCCTCTGGCATATCCTATTTAATGATACTGAGCTTTTTAATGGCATATCCTCTCATACTGTTCCTCATTATTACAACTGACTGGACACCTATATCTTATTTTTTTAAATCACCATACAAGAATAAAACACTATCTATCAGCTATTAACAGTGTCACCAAAATGGAGGGCCCACGTGCTTCCAAAACTTTAACTTCCTCTTCTTCAACCACTAATGGCCGTAAAAACTCTGGGTGTAATGCCAACAAGAGAGTTAAGAAGAACTTATGCTCCCCCACTAAATCTCCCTTGCCTCTAATACTGGAGGGTATTATGGAACAACTGGTGCTAATAAAACCTTTTGTGGTGGAGACAAATGTAGTACTACAGTGAACTGAAGAGACGTGGTCTCATCTGGATTCGAGACTCTCTGAAGTTGAACAAAAGGTTAGTGATGCTCAAGATATCATACCCAAAGTCGACAGCTTGACTAGAGAGGTCACCCTGCTTAAGAGACAGACAGAAGATTTAGAAAATCGTTAACAGGTGCAACGATCTTTGCATATATGGCATTCCGGCAGGTTCAAAGGGGCAGGACATGATCACATTTTTGCAAACCCACATTCTAAAGATTGTTGTTCTACAGGACATCACTGCCCTCAATATCCAGTGGGCTCACTGTATTGGCTTGCCACTACCGTCTACTTCTTCCAAACCAAGAGGGATTATTGCTTTCTTTCTACAATATTCAGTTTGATGACCGTTCTAATAGCCGCTAAACAATGCAAACAAATGTTATCGTCTGGCAAAAAGATTTTCTTTAGTCAAGAAGTATCCAGGGCGATGGCCAACAGAAGAAAGGAATTTCTAGACTAAGGCCAGCCTTGAGATCTACAAATGCACGATATGACCTTATTCATCGTTGTTTCTTTAAAGTTACCTTTAGAGATAGAAGTGCATAGTTATATGTTTATAAGTTCCAAATCTATTATATTATACAATATATATTTTGTATATATCTACATAACAAGCCTTATGTTGTCCTTATCAAAGGTTTAACTACATTTCTGTTGTCTATATGTCTCTTACTGTTTCACTAATGACAAGTCTTCGTAATATTTCCTGGATTGTTAAGAGTTTACGAAATCCATTAAAAAAACACTGAGTTCTTACCTTTCAAAACTCAGTTGTCAAATTGCTCTTATACGAGAAGCATACCTTAAAGAGCAGGACTTTGTTTAGGTAGAAATTGGTTTGGACATGTTTTTGGTTTCTCTTCACAAAGAGCAAGTAGGCCACAGAGAAAAGTGAATCAGTCCTCTTGCTCGGTAGGGCAAGAATGTTATTCTGGGAAAGTAAAAACTGACTGACCCCCACAGAGGTACTCCCCCGACTACATGTACCATCACTAAAAAGTATCCCTGTACATGTCAATAGGCTAAAATGTTGGTCACTAACACCAATGAACTTCCCTTACCAAAATAAAATTATTATTTCATTTTTAGTGACCCTTACCCACTCTAATAGTGGCATGTTCAACCATCAGGTCCACTTTGGCTCCTACAAGCCAAGGTGAGCTTAACCAGCTAGCGGGAGCACTTATAAAAGATCCTACCGGGGTCTAAAGATAAAAATACCTTACTGGTCACTACTGTATCCCTTTATTAGCAGTGCCAGTAAGTATGGATGTAAGTATAATTAAAAAGAATAGAAAGGAAGGGATCTCTAGGTAATTTATTGCCCTATGACCCTTATCGTCCTGGAGATCAAGGCCCATCAGGTCCCGGGCTTTCATCATCACAGGAATTAAATATTGTTTCCCAGCAATGGTAGTTAAAGAAGCGTCAAACAAGCAACATGCATAGCTTTAGGAGGCTGGCATGTTTTGTAGTGGATACCTAAGGTACTTACACCTTATACCAGATCCAGTAATCCCGTATTAGTGAAATGTAGTCAGTGTTTAGAAGCCAGGCTCTCTAGGGGTAGCTATAGCTGAGCAGCCAAGGCTTAACTAGGAGACATGCAAAGCTCATACAATACCACTATAGTCACACAGTACTCACTCCCACATGAGAGAAAATACTCAGTGTTACAAAAATAAAGGTACTCTTTTTTGGTGCCACAAATGCCCAAAATAACATAGAGACTATACTCCATTAAGGGGTAAGTAATAAACAAATGATATGCACTAGTATGCAGAAATAGCTGTAAAACCAGTTAGAAAACAGTGCAAACTGTGAAAATCACAATAGTTAGAAATGGGCCTGGGGGAACACAAACCATATACTAAGAAAGTGGAATGCGAAAGTTGGTTTCCCACCTAGGCAAGTGTAGTGTGTAGAGGGGTGCTGGGAGTATTAGGAAAAGCCAAAGGTGAGTAACAGAACCCACGCCCAGGAAAGCAGGGATAAATCACAATAACTTTCCAAGAATACAAGAAAGAAAATTATGCAAGAACCAGAAGAGACTGCAAGACATCAACAATGGATTCCTGGACCTGAAGACCAAGAAGCACTGAAGAGTCCAGGGAGAACTGGAGCCCCTGCTAACCCGGTTGAAGGTGCAAAAGACGAACCACAGTTGAAGAACAACAGTCAGTACTGCACCCAAGAAGACAGATGCGGGTTCCTGGTTGGTGCAGAAGATGTCCCATGCCGGATGGATGATTGCAGTCTGGTTTGCATCGCTGGATTCCACCAACAAGCCTTGGCACATGCAAATCTTGCAGTTAGCGGAAAACGGCACTGGCGGGGACCAGGAGGGACCTGGTGGACTCTACCCAGGGGGGGAAGTCAGAGGGGGCTTCCAGCAACTCAGAGAGCCCTCAGAAAACCAGGCAGCATGCACAGGAGTCCCACAGCACAGGGACAAATAAGGTGCAAAAGGAGGCCCACGCAGCACTACACAAAGGGATCCCACACCGCCGGAGAGCCATGCAGGGAGCTGTGCGTCGCAGGAAGGAATGCTGGTGGCCAGAGCTGCACGGTGCACAAAGCAGTTTGTGGAAGGATGCCAACAAGCCTTGGCAACTGCAAAACACGCAGTGCATGGCAGTACTGTCTTGCGTGGGGAGGAAATTTCTTATCTCCACCAAAGTTGGATAGTTGGAGATCAGGACGGTCGGGACCACTTCAATCCACCACCTGTGATGCTGGATCCACGCACTTCATCAGGAGAGGGCACCCATGCAACCGGTCGTCGCTGCAGAGGGGTGCCTGCTGAAGCAGGAAAGTGACTCCTTCACTTCAAGGGAGATTCCTTTGTTCTTCTGGTGCAGGCTAAAGAGCGGCTGTCCTCTGAGGATGCACAAACAGGAAACAGTTGCAGATACCAGCAGGAGGTGAAGATACAATGCTGCGGAAGTCGTCTTTGCTTCTTTATTGGAGTTGTAGAGTTCCTGGAGGGTCCAGATGCAGTTTCTTCAGTAAGAAGGCGAAGTAAAGGATGCAGAGGATTCTTGCAATCCGAATCTGAAAAACCACCCAAGAGAAAGACCCTAAATAGTCCTGAAAGGGGGTTTGGTCAGCTATACAGGTAAGCACCTATCAGGGGAGGGCTCTGACGTTACCTCCTGGCACTGGCCGCTCAGATGCTCTCAGAGTTCCCTGCCACCTTGGAATCCAAGATGGCAAAACCCAGGGACCCTCTGGAGGAGCTCTGAGCACCACCCCTGAGATGGTGATGGACAGGAGTGGTCACTCCCCTTTCCTTTGTCCAGTTCTGCACCTGAGCAGGGACTGGGAGACGCTGAACCGGTGTACACTGGATTATGCAAGGAGGGCACCATCTGTGCCCTTAAAAGCATTTCCGGAGGTTCTGGGAGGATACCCCTTCCATGCCTGTATCATCAATGTCCAAGGGGAGAGGGTGTAACATCTCTCTCCCAAAGGAAATCCTTTGTTCTGCCTTCCTGGGCTTGATGCTCAAGCAACAGGAGGGCAGAAACCTGTCTGTGAGGTGGCAGCAGCTGGGGCTGCGTGGAAAACCTCAGAATGCTGGAATGGCAATACTGGGGGTCCTCTATGGAGCCCCCAGAGTGCATGGAATCATACAACCAATGCTTGCAGAAGCCTTGGGGTATGATTCCAACATGTTTGATACCAAACATGCCTATGTTCGGAGTTTCCACATTATGTAGCTGGACATAGGTAGTGACTCACGAAGTCCGGGAAAATGGTCCTGGAGATCATGGGGGCACCTCTGCTATTGCTAGTGCAGGGGTGCCCACACAAACAGGTACTCTGCACCCTGTCCTCAGGGCTGGAGGGCCTGCTATAGGGGTGACGTATAAGTGACCTGGTGCAGTATAAATGGCAGTGAAAGGGTGCATGCACCTTTTCACACAGGCTGCAATGCCAGTCCTGTGGAAGCCTTTGCCTGGGCTCCCTTATAGATGGAAAAGAAATGCTGCAGTCCATAGGGATGCCGTGGAACCCCAATGCCCTAGGTACCTAGGTACCCTTTACTAGGGGCTTATAAGGAGGCACCAGTATGCCAATTGTGGGTGAAATACTGGGATACCAGTATGCAACAACCATAAATTAAGGGAGAGAGCATAACTACTGGGGTCCTGATTTGCAGGATTGCAGCAGACACAGTCAAACACACTGACAAACAGGCCAAAAGTGGGGGTAACCATGCTAGAAAGAGGCTACTTTCCTACTATAGCATTCTGTGATCCTGCATGCAATGTATGATACATTAACTCGCCTGTTTAGATTGAAGCACATAAGTGGTCCTGGAATGGAAAAAATAAAGAACAGACAATTCCATAAAAGGGACAACAAACAAAAAAAACAAAGAAATGTCAGTGATATGTTCCTGACTTGCTTAGACGCAATAGTACACAAAGTGTCCAACGGACATGGAAACTTCTTCACTGTGCAGTGAACCCACGCACAAGAAGACGAGACGTGCTTTGCTCATTCTCTCTTTTTTAGTAATTTCTGTGCGCACGTGTATCACTCTTGTGCATCTCAAGGTGCCAAACGTGTGAATTAGAATGTGGTCTTGCTCTTTATACAGTTTCACACATATAGGTATCCTCCCACTGATATTACTCATACAGATCAATAGTGTAGATCAGTAGTCCTAAACCTGCCCCCAATCTCATAAAAAACACAAGCTTATCCATTTTTGGAAAGCCATCATACTTCTCTGGAGGAGTTGGGAGGGCACCCCTGTAGTCATACACTATATAAAGGAAAGGGGTACAAAAAGGTATTTCATATCACTTGTCTTTAAAGTAACGCTTCTAAAATTGGACTGACAGTCACCCCCAACATACAGCAGAATTTGCCCACATATTACACTTACTTCATCAATGGGACTGCTCTGTGGCTAATACTTACAGCACCTCTCACTTCAGGCTTCTGCCACCATTTGCAGTGATTTGTGAGAAACAATGGCCCATATCTGAAGCAGTGTCTGTCTCGGGGCAGATGGCCCGTCTCCTCCTGTGTCTGTGTACCACAGGGCACCAGACAGCCAGTGAGGTTTGCTGTTCAGCCATCCCTAATATGGCCGCCTGTTAGAAATTAGATCGCAGTCAGCACATCTCTACATAGTTATGTCTCCTGCATGTAACATCACGTTGGAGAACCAATCATCGATTAGCGTACTATTCACCCAACATGGTTGTCGATAAAGACTAAAGCGAGGAGGGAGACAGCCTATTTCGATGTTCAGTGGAAAGAGACGCATTTTCTTATAGACTGGAATAATTACCACTCTTAGTTAAAGTTGTTACACCTTATGTCATTATTTAAGCCATTTATATGGGTCTTCAGTCTACAAATCCATCCTTATTTTCCAAAGGTATACCCGCTCGGCAGTCACCTGCGGACAAATACCTGTTCAGCAGTCACTTTTTCTATGACTGTCCAACGTATGTCTTTTGTCACTGTGTCTGTTCTCTAGGAACTGGGCTGTCATCTTGGTGGACGTCTTCTTACAGTGTATTGTACTCCTATGTTCCCCAATCTGCAATTTGCCCTTCCGGGATGTCATCCCTATATATTTCAAATCACAGGGGCATGTAATAAGATATACCACATTCTCTGTGTTATAGTTAGTGTGTGCCCTCTGTTCCCAAGATTTAAGATTTATTTTTGAGGCTCGTGTGAGGGGCAGACTGAGCAGTGGCTGCATGAATGGTGCCCACCTATTTCACAGTTCTGTTTGTTGTGGAGCCAATGTCTCTTTGGTCCTAGTATGTACGAGACGTTCTTTAATACTCTTGCTTACCTTGAAAGAGAAAGGTTTGGTAAGGCACAATTTATTGGAATTCAAAATTCTCCAATGTTTGCTTACAATTTTCTTGACCCTGTTAGACTGATTATTGTACGTGGTTACACAAACAATGGCATCATTATATGTGGGTATGTGAGGTTCCAGAAGTGAATCCACTGGTATGTTTCATGCCCGTTTTTTTGCTTGTTCGATAAGACGGGTAGGGTAATTCCTCTCCTGCAATTAATTTTTCAGGGAATTGGCTTCATTCCTGAAGTCCACTAGTCTTGAGCAGTTATTGTGAATGTGCAAAAACTGGCCCACTAAGAGATTCTCCCAGAAGGCCCGTGGGTGTGCACTTCTAAAGTCAAGAAGACTGTTCCTGTATGTAGGCTTAATATACAGGCTTGTAGACAAATGCCCAAACTCGGCTTTGACCTTAACATCCAGAAAGGATACTTCCTCATGATTATGGGTCATTGTAAAAGACAAGAAAGGGTTTCCGTCATTCAACTTCTATCCAAAGGCATTTAATCTTTCTTCATCTCTCCACCAGATCATAAACATATCATGAATGTATCGATGCCAGGCTTCAATGTTTGAGTTGTATGGGTTATTGGACCAGATGTTACTCTCTTCAAAGTCATGCATGTATAAACATGCTATGCTTAGGGCAAAGGTACTTCCCATTGATGTACCATGGCACTGTAAGTACAACTGTCCCTCAAAAGTGAAGTAATTCTCATCAGTGCTAGCCGGGCCAACTTCATAACCCAGTCTATGGGAGCTTTCCAGTTCTACGCACTAGACCTCAACAGTGTCTCGATAGTCCACAAGCTTTCTTCTTGAGGAATGCTTGTATATAGTGCTTCCCCATCAAAGCGCATCATAATAATAGACTCTGGATCAAACTGAGCATCTTTCAAGAGATCCAAGAAATGTTTTTTGTGTCCTTAATATGGGAATGCGTTTTCTCAACCAATAGACAGAGAAACCAACCAGTGAACTGGGATAATGGTTTTAGTACAGAACCAATCCCTGAAACGATAGGTCTCCTGGGTTGGGTACCTTCCCTTGTGTATTTTGGGGAGGGAGTAAAAATATGGAGTTCTCAAATTTCTTGCAATCAAGAACTCTGCTTCCTTGTTGTTTATCCATTCATTCAAAATTGCTTCTTACACCAGTGTTGGAATTCTCTTCTGCAGTTTCGATGTAGGGACATCCTTCAAAATGCGATAATTCCCCTCAATTGTGAGCAGTGCCTTGCACGTTGTTCTGTAGGACGACAATGGCTCCTCCTTTGTAGGCTGGCTTTATGGCTAGATGGGTCGTCTTTTTAAGACTCTCCAAAGCCCTTAATTTTTGTGCTATATTCTGGTAGCCTCTCTTGCGGATATCCATCTTTTCAATGTCTTACATAACAGCTTCCTCAGACACTCCTACTTCCGGTGGGATCGTTGCGGGAGGAGGTGTGAACGATAATTTGCAATGTAGATCAGTATAACCTTCATCTCTATTTTGAAAAAAGATTTTACTCTCAATTTACGAAAGAACTCTGCCATTTCACAGCATAATTGGAACCTATCCATGTCTGTAGATGGGATGAATCCTAATCCTCTGTTCAGTACATTCGTCTCATCTTCTGATCAAGTCTCTTTGCTTAAATTCACTACTTCTCCTACAGCCCGCTTGGTCCTGGCTGGGGTTCCTTCATCTTGCTTTTCGTCTGCATACCGTCTCTCCCTGGGGATTCTCACTGGATCCGCCTCTCTCCTTGTGTGCCTCTTTTGTTTCTTCCTCTTCTCTGGCCTCTCCCTAAAAAACAAGCACCAGGCTGGAAAAAAGGGGCCATCAGTGGTGAAAAAGGTTGAGGACTGAAAGATTGGGGGCCTGAGGGTTTTCACAGAGGTGCATAAAATGGTTGGGCAATGGTTGGGGAAATGGAGCTCTACCGCCCCTTCCTCTTTTCTGTCAGTAATGACTCTGTGAGCCCGAGTCTAAGCTACCACTGGACCATTCATCTGTGTCATTACTTGATGTCCAGGAGTGCTTTCTTCCAGTGTTTGTGACTGAATTCTCTTGTTTCTTCCATTCTTCCCTAATTTAAGGGTAAACCTGCTCATCTGAGAACTTGTTAATATCTTTCTGAAGTTTTGAGATTTTGCTGTGCATCAGATAGTCTTTGTGCTCTGCAACCTCCTTATTCACTTCCTTCAGCTTTTTTTTTTTATACACTGTATTTCGAAAATATTCACAGGTTTTGATTTGGACAAGTATAGCGTCAGATAATCTTTTTGCAGTGTTGATAACTAAAATCAGCCAGTCATGTGAGCAACACCAAGCCACCAGAGACCATTCCTTTTTAAACAGGCCATCCTCAAAGATCATCCTTGTTTCATTGTGTACTAGAACGCCCGTAAGGACTACGTTGGCATGCAAATACTCAGTCATAATGGCCCCATGAATAAGCATTTTAACTAGATTACGCTTTAGTTCAGTCACTACATCCCAGTTCTGTGTTTACATCATAGGTTGTGTAATGCTGATGTCGTTCACTCATGCTGGTGCTTGTAGATTCTGGGCAGCCATCTCGTCTGTATATGCAAGTCCTAGATGTTCCATCATTTTGTGCCACTAAAATGTACCAGTGATGATATCCTAGATGTTGGGAATGGTCTACGATTTACAAGGGACTTTTCTGGTTGTCCCTGAAACAGAAAGCCCCATGGCTATGTGCTGCACAAAGAACCTCTTCACAAAGAGCAAGAAGGGTACCGAGAAAAGTTAATCAGTCCTCTTGCTCAGAAGGGCAGGAAGGTTTTTCTGGGGCAGTACAAACTGACTGCCCCCCGACAGAGGTACTCTAGGGATTCCCCTTCCCAACTACATATACCATACACGCTTCAATATTAATGAACAGGTGAGTTAAGGTATCATACATTGCATGTAGGATCACAGACTATGCATGTTGCTTGTTTGACTACCAGCCAGGGATACAGTATTCCTGTCCTGATGGAAGCCTGGGATCTGATAGGCCTTCTCAGGGACTGAAACATGTCAACACTTGAGTAATATATTCACTAAAATAAGGGTCATAGCATCATAAATTACCTAGAGATCCCTTCTTCCTTTACTTTTTAATCATATCTACTGGCATTGCAAATAATTGGATACCTTAGTGACCAGTAAGGCATTTTGATTTTTAGACCCCGGTAGGATCTTTTATAAGTGCTCCCGCTAGCCGGTTGAGCCCACCTTAGATTGTAGGAGCCAAGGTGGACCTGATGATGAAGCATGCTACTACTGAAGTGGGCGAGGGTCACTAAAAAATAAATAATAATTTTCTTTTGGTGAGGGAATTTCATTGGTGTAAGTGAGCAACATTCTGGCCTACTGACAGGTACAAGAATACTTTTTTTGAGATAGTACATGTTTTTGGTTCCCCTGCAGTTAACAACAAAAATGGTGTAATCATTTTGTTTCACAAATCCCTACAAATATAGGTCATAAAAGATGTCAAAGATAATACAGGTAGATGGATTCTATTGACCATTAAGATCAATGGTACACTTTTTTCCATATGTAATGTTTATGGTCCTACATGGGTTGAACCTCAATTTTGGGTTAATTGTCTTCTCTATTATCATATTGTACATCTGATAATCTTGTGGTGCGTGTGACTGTAATCAAATAATGGACCCTCTTGGTGACCGTCGTTTTCTGATCTGATACACTCCTACTAAAATGCAGAAAGAGCTTTCCGTCAATCAATCTCCTCCACAGGATTGATAGATGTATGAAGGATCACACATCCAGATGTCTTAGAATTTACATTTTATTCTGCGGCTCATCATTCACATTCCAGAATAGATTACATATTCCTTACACAAAATATCCTACAGTAAATTTTGCATACAGAGATAGGGTTTAACCCTATAGTTCATCACAGCCCAGTTATTGGTGATTTAGATTTTCCTAACAGCTCCCCTTCTCAAATCGCTGGAGGTTTAATAATGCCCTGTTACAAGATAAGTTATTCATTAAACTATTTACAGTGTTTGCTGAATAACTTTTTACTATAAAGCTAACCTTAGACATTCAGATGAATTTTATATAGGATGCTTTCAAAGCCACAGCTAGGGGGTTTGTTGTGGACTATGTTGCAACTAAAAAGAAAAAAATCTTAAGGAATCCTCTCAATTGCTCACAAAGATTAAAACGCTTGAACATGAATATTTTTCTTCCAATAAAACAAATCCTTTAACCAGATTAATCAAAGCTAAATTACAATATAACAAACAATCTTGGGAAAACACTTGTGATACCCTGCTTAAAATAAATTCAGCATCTTAAAGGAGTATCAACAAAGCAGGCAGATTATTGGCAAAATATTAAAACATTTAAAAACAAAAAACTAAGATTATTGTCATCACGGTTAAACATGAAAATAGACAGACTAATGATTCAAAAAGTTTGCAATGTTTTATCAATTATTATACCACATTATATACCCCAGAAAGCACCCCCAATATGAATGATTTAGACACTTTCTTCCAATCAGCAGAACACAAAGTTGACTGGTCAGCATTGGATTCTGAGATATTCAAGGCGGAAATCAAAACTGCCATTACCAAACCTCCAAATGATAAAGGCCCTGCCCAGATGGATTCTTGGTTGAATTTTACTCTAAATTTGCATCTATTTTAATTCCTAAATTACCATTACGTATTAAATATTTTTTAACACAAGATCAAGCAAAGGGTACTTTTTCAGAAGCTATGTTATATGTTTAATTCCTAAAAAGGATAAAGATTTATCCAAATATGGAAATTATAGACCTGTGTCCCTTTAAACACCGACTGTAAAATCTTTGCAAAAATATTAGCCCTACACTTCAATCAGTTCATCCCAGACTTAACAGACAAGCACCAATCAGTTTTTGTAAAGGAAAGATACTTGTCGGATAACTCTAGAACTTTTCTTACTATTATTCACCTAGCCTTTAAGTATACAGATCCTATAGCTGTTATACCTTTGGATGCAGAAAAAGCCTTTGATTGTGTTAGTTAGGACTTTATGTTTAGGACACTGAAGTGGCGTGGTTTCAGTCCACGTATTCTCAAATTTATCCACCTACTACATTCTTCACCCTCTACCTCTCTTTTTATTAATGGCCAACAGTCTCAATATTCCCCCTTACATAGAGACAGGGATGTCCACTGTCACCTCGCATATTTATATTAGCCATAGAAGCCTTTTGAGAAAAAATATGTAAATCTTCAAATTTTTCCAGTTTCAAGCATAAAGATTTGGAAATTAAAATCACAGCATATGCTGATGACATTTTGCTTTTCGTCTCAAATCCCAAAAATACTATCGTCATATTCTTTCATCTGTTACAATAATACTCCAATGTCTTAGGCTATAAACTCAATGTAGATAAATCAGAGCTTGTGCCATTAAACACTTATTGTTTATCTGGTATGTTTAAAGATAAAAGTTTTACTTGGAATCCTAAAAATATCAAATGTTTAGAAATGTTATACTCTAAATCCATTAAAGACACTATCCAAATTAATCTTAAATAAGTTAAGTCAAAGCTTTTAAAAATATCCAATAGATGGTACTCCTTTTATTTATTCTGGGGGTCAGGGAGGAGACTAGCCACAATCAAAATTATGATATTGCCTATAGTAAATTTATTTTTGTCCATGCTTCCGGTTGCAGTCCCGCTTGTTGTTTTTAAAACTATCAATACATTATTTACCAAATTTTTATGGAACAAAACAGAAATCATGTATTTCATTATCCAAGCTACAGAAATCTAGAGATAACTGAGGAATACATTTTCCAAATCTCAAGCAATATCATTCCGCTTTTACTTTAAAATAAATCTCGACATCCCTTTCTTTCACTTTCACAGGACCATACCATCTTATGGAGGCAATTACAAAATCCCCAGATCATACCTTTTTTTTATTTAGAGATGCAATTTGTTTTCCAAATTTCCTAAATCCTTCCTTTCACTAATAGTTACTTACTCTATCTCTATTGCCATTCCCCTACTCATCAGTTTCAAATCGCTACAAAAGAATCTCAAACAAACCCCTATTTGGTACAATAATGATATCAAATCACAT
This sequence comes from Pleurodeles waltl, assembly GCF_031143425.1. Lineage (NCBI taxonomy): Eukaryota > Metazoa > Chordata > Amphibia > Caudata > Salamandridae > Pleurodeles > Pleurodeles waltl. Next base: position 276,810,910 of record NC_090438.1, on the reverse strand, counting down.
AATTAAGTTCTCTTCTTGTAGGTTATAAAAAGTCCCAAGTTAGACATTGCATGCGTGTGTGAAAATGATCTGTTATAATTGATAAATTGACATCAGCCCATAGAGGTTTTGCCTTTCTGCAGCTCTTGTCAATACAGCCGGAGGTGGAATAGAAACTCAAGAGGCCAATGGCACCACCAGCCGATAAGGGATTGCAGAAACATTTACAGATCCCAACTGGCACCTGGGGGATTCAAAAAGGTGACGAGTCTCCAGTTTGAATGTCCACTGAAAGAGCATTCCTCTCACCCCTTTCAGAAATGTAATCGCTGGGACAGATTATATTTTGATTTACGCACTATACAGTTGGCCCAAACCTTTGAGAGTCACAATGAGAGCTGCCTCATAGAATGCTAAATTTACCATTCTAATTGTAAAAACTGTTTAGTTTTCTTTTCAACTCTCAGGCCTGGTCTGCAGTGTCACATAGTTGCTTTTCAGCTCATTTTTCATTTCAGGTAGTCAGTGCTTTACCTCTACAATTAGCCCTGTTACCTCTGGTGTCTGAGGAGTGGGGTTTGCATACTTTGCGTTTACAGTTAATACATGTAACTGCTGGCGACCTTGGGCTACTGCTGCAAGTTTAACTCTTCCATGTATACAGACCACATTCACCTATTGTAGGAAAGTACCATCTTGCCTGGCATGTTACCCCCATATTTCACTGTATATATGTTGTTTTAGTTGTATGTGTCACTGGGACCCTGCCAGCCAGGGCCCCAGTGCTCATAAGTGTGCCCTGTATGTGTTACCTGTGTTATGACTAACTGTCTCACTGAGGCTCTGCTATTCAGAACCTCAGTGGCTATGCTCTCTCATTTCTTTCCAAATTGTCACTAACAGGCTAGTGACCAATTTCACCAATTTACATTGGCATACTGGAACACCCTTATAATTCCCTAGTATATGGTACTGAGGTACCCAGGGTATTGGGGTTCCAGGAGATCCCTATGGGCTGCAGCATTTCTTGTGCCACCCATAGGGAGCTCTGACAATTCTTACACAGGCCTGCTACTGCAGCCTGAGTGAAATAACATCCACGTTATTTCACAGCCATTTACCACTGCACTTAAGTAACTTATAAGTTACCTATATGTCTAAACTTTACCTGGTAAAGGTTGGGTGCTAAGTTACTTGGTGTGTGGGCACCCTGGCACTAGCCAAGGTGCTCCCACATTGTTCAGGGCAAATTCCCCGGACTTTGTGAGTGCCGGGACACCATTACACGCGTGCACTATACATGTGTCACGACATATGTATAGCGTCACAATGGTAACTCCGAACATGGCCATGTAACATGTCTAAGACCATGGAATTGTCACCCCAATGCCATTCTGGCATTGGGGAGACAATTCCATGATCCCCCGAGTCTCTAGCTCAGACCCGGGTACTGCCAAACTACCTTTCCCGGGGTTTCACTGCAGCTGCTGCTGCTGCCAACCCCTCAGACAGGTTTCTGCCCTCCTGGGGTCCAGCCAGGCTTGGCCCAGGAAGGCAAAACAAAGGACTTCCTCAGAGAGAGGGTGTTACACCCTCTCCCTTTGGAAAAAGGTGTCAGGGCTGGGGAGGAGTAGCATCCCCCAGCCTCTGGAAATGCTTTGATGGGCACAGATGGTGCCCATCTCTGCATAAGCCAGTCTACACCAGTTCAGGGATCCCCCAGCCCTGCTCTGGCGCGAAACTGGACAAAGGAAAGGGGAGTGACCACTCCCCTGACCTGCACCTCCCCTGGGAGGAGCCCAGAGCTCCTCCAGTGTGCTCCAGACCTCTGCCATCTTGGAAAAAGAGGTGCTGCTGGCACACTGGACTGCTCTGAGTGGCCAGTGCCAGCAGGTGACGTCAGAGACTCCTTCTGATAGGCTCCTTCAGGTGTTGCTAGCCTATCCTCTCTCCTAAGTAGCCAAACCTCCTTTTCTGGCTATTTAGGGTCTCTGCTTTGGGGAATTCTTTAGATAACGAATGCAAGAGCTCATCAGAGTTCCTCTGCATCTCTCTCTTCACCTTCTGCCAAGGAATCGACCGCTGACTGCTCTGGAAGCCTGCAAAACTGCAACAAAGTAGCAAAGACGACTACTGCGACCTTGTAACGCTGATCCGGCCGCCTTCTCAACTGTTTTCCTGGTGGTGCATGCTGTGGGGGTAGTCTGCCTCCTCTCTGCACTAGAAGCTCCGAAGAAATCTCCCGTGGGTCGACTGAATCTTCCCCCTGCAACCGCAGGCACCAAAGAACTGCATCACCGGTCCTCTGGATCTCCACTCAGCACGACGAGCGAGGTGCCTTGAACTCAGCAACTCTGTCCAAGTGACTCCCACAGTCCAGTGACTCTTCAGTCCAAGTTTGGTGGAGGTAAGTCCTTGCCTCCCCACGCTAGACTGCATTGCTGGGAACCGCGTGTTTTGCAGCTACTCCGGCTCCTGTGCACTCTTCCAGGATTTCCTTTGTGCACAGCCAAGCCTGGGTCCCCGGCACTCTAACCTGCAGTGCACGACCTCCTGAGTTGTCCTCCGGCGTCGTGGGACCTTCCTTTGTGACTTCGGGTGAGCTCCGGTTCACTCCACTTCGTAGTGCCTGTTCCGGCACTTCTGCGGGTGCTGCTTGCTTCTGAGAGGGCTCTTTGTCTTGCTGGACGCCCCCTCTGTCTCCTCACGCAATTGGCGACATCCTGGTCCCTCCTGGGCCACAGCAGCATCCAAAAACCCTAACTGCGACCCTTGCAGCTAGCAAGGCTTGTTTGCGGTCTTTCTGCACGGAAACACCTCTGCACGACTCTTCACGACGTAGGACATCCATCCTCCAAAGGGGAAGTTTCTAGCCCTTGTCGTTCTTGCAGAATCCACAGCTTCTACCATCCGGTGGCAGCTTCTTTGCACCAACAGCTGGCATTTCCTGGGCATCTGCCCACTCTCGACTTGATCGTGACTCTTGGACTTGGTCCCCTTGTTGCACAGGTACTCTCGTCAGGAAATCCATTGTTGTTGCATTGCTGGTGTTGGTCTTCCTTGCAGAATTCCCCTATCACGACTTCTGTGCTCTCTGGGGAACTTAGGTGCACTTTGCACCCACTTTTCAGGGTCTTGGGGTGGGCTATTTTTCTAACCCTCACTTTTTTCTTACAGTCCCAGCGACCCTCTACAAGGTCACATAGGTTTGGGGTCCATTCGTGGTTCGCATTCCACTTCCAGAGTATATGGTTTGTGTTGCCCCTATCCCTATGTGCCCCCATTGCATTCTATTGTCACTATACATTGTTTGCACTGTTTTCTATTGCTATTACTGCATATTTTGGTATTGTGTACATATATCTTGTGTATATTTGCTATCCTCATACTGAGGGTACTCACTGAGATACCTCTGGCATATTGTCATAAAAATAAAGTACCTTTATTTTTAGTATATCTGTGTATTGCGTTTTCTTATGATATTGTGCATATGACACTAGTGGTACTGTAGGAGCTTCACTCGTCTCCTAGTTCAGGCTAAGCTGCTCTGCTAAGCTACCTTTTCTATCAGCCTAAGCTGCTAGACACCCCTCTACACTAATAAGGGATACCTGGGCCTGGTGCAAAGTGTAAGTACCCCTTGGTACCCACTACAAGCCAGTCCAGCCTCCTACACCTATTGCAAGGACTGTGTTACCCTCAAGTAATTATATGCATTTATGTCACTATTAGGCTGCTTCAAAGCACTTCACACTCTGGGGAGGTGGGCAGCCAGGGGGAAATCAGCATTTAGAGTACCCACTAGAAAGAGGATTACTGAAGGTAAGTAACTTGTTCTTCCAAGGGATACTTCTAATTGCAGATTCTTCACCTATTAAATCAGTACCAAAACAGTATTTGCCTACCCCCAAAGATGGTGGGTGTGAGGAGTGGACTTTACACCAGTAAGTCCTGTAGGTCTGAGCAGGCAAAATGACTCTAACTGCCGATCTGAGAATCAATACAGTGCTGGCTGGTGAAGGTATGGACATTCTGCCATATAGCACCTTGCAAGATGTAAAAACCCAAAACTCCTCCAGCCAGAACCAGAGCATGTCCTTTGCCCTGGTGGAATGATCTCTAAGACCCTGCAGTCTCCTTCTAGGACAGAGCATAGACCATCTTGGTGCACCTCAATAAGGTATGTTTCTGGACTGCCTTTTCTTTCTTTGCACTGACAAATCTAACAGAGTTGATCATCCACCCAGTGCTTAGTCCTTATCGATGTGGAATCCATGGGCTTGCTTAGGACCCAACCAGTGTAACCTCTCCTACTATTTAAAGAGATGGGGCCGAAAGAAGAATAAAAGAAGCATTGTGGATTGTCCCACATGAAAAGGCAACACCAGTTTTTGAAGAAAGGATACCTAAATCTTAAGCACCATCTTGTCGGAATAAAGGTAGTATACTGCACCTAAACAGACAATGCTTGTAATTCACTAACACTCCATGAAGGGATATCACAATGGGAAAAAACACCGTGGGAGTCAAAGGTCTCAGACTGCAACTCTGCACAAGCTCAAACAGCAGACCCATCAAAAACTAAGGACCAAATTAATGTCCCATTACAACATAATAAAAGGAACAGAGGGAAACATATATGAAAGCCCTTTTAAGAAATGCATCACAATAGTGGACCGAAATAAGGAGAGCTGATCAGTCAAATGAAGAAAGGCCGACAGGGCAGATAAATAATGTTGATCTATGGCCGTAGCAAACATTTTTGGGCCAGAGACAAAATAAAACAATAGAAAATCAGACAGCTTGACTTTAAGAGGATCAACCTAAACCTACTTGTTTTCACACCAGGTAATGAACATAGACCAGCGACCAGAGTAGATGGACTTTGTGGATAGATGGTAAGCAGCCAAAATCTTATCCACGGCCTCTGGCGGAAGATCAAATTCTCAGTTGACTGCTCAGTCTCCACAGTGTAGACTGGAGATTCAGGTGCAGGAGACTATTGGGACAGTAAGCCCAAAAAGACAGTCAAAGTAGAGGGCAAAAGCTCAGATCCGAGAGGTCAAGATACCAGACTCTCCAAGTCCAATCCTGAGCATCAAGAGAGCTGAGCCCGATCCCTCCTCACCTTCTTCAGAACCTGTAGGTTTAGCAGTAGATGCAGTAATGAATAAAGGAGGCCAGAGTTCCTCATCTTCGCCTCCACCCCCTCCGCATGGGCTGACTACCACTCTCAGAACCGGTCCGACTCCCACCAACCACGCATGCAACCTAGGATTCATCTTGGACCCCTCACTATCCATGACCCAGCAAGTCAACGCCATCTCCCCCTCCTGCTTTAACACCCTCTGCATGCTCCGAAAGATCTACAAATGGATACCCACCGAAACCAGAAGAACAGTCACCCAAGCCCTCGTAAGCAGCAAACTGGACTAGGGCAATGCCCTCTACGCAGGAACCACGGCCAAACTCCAGAAAAGGCTGCAACGCATCCAGAACGCCTCCGCACGCCTCATCGTGGACATCCCCCGCCAGTGCCACATCACAGACCACCCGAAAAACCTGCACTAGCTTCCAGTCAACAAGAGAATCACCTTCAAACTCCTCACCCATGCTCACAAAGCACTGCACAACACCGGACCAGAATACCTCAACAGACAACTCTCCTTCTACACACCGACCCATCATCTCTGCTCCGTCGACCTCGCCCTCGCAACTGTCCCATGCGTCCGCAGAACTACAACCAGCGGTTGATCATTCTCACACCTCCCTGCCAAAACGTGGAACACCCTTCCCACCAACCTGCGCCAGACCAAAGACCTCCTTACCTTTCGGAAACTTCTCAAGACCTGGCTGTTCGAGCAGTAGCAGCACCATCCCCCTGCCCCTTGCCCCCCTCCCGTCCTCAGCGCTTTGAGAACCTCACGGGTGAGTAGTGCGCTTTACAAATTCCTGATTGATTGATAGGCAAAACTCCTACCAGCAAGCCTCAAGGTGGAAACACCAGGGGAGAAAAAGGCTGGATATGGAGCATTCTTGTTGGCAGCACACAAATCTACTTAGGGCATACCCCACTAAGCAAAGATTCTGAGCTACCTTTGGGAGAAAATGCTACTAGTGTTTAGCAAGATGACACCTTGGAGTCTGTCCACTTTGGCATGCAGTGAACCCACCTGAATGTCAAGGAGACCCCATGGGAGCCTAGCTGTCACCACAGCTTCAGAACCTGCAGATAGGGGGCACAGGATCCCAGACTGCCCTGCTTGTTGCAGCATCACAATGTGTCATGTTGTCCATTAGAACCTGGACCATCCTGCACCAATGGAAGGCAGAAAAGGCTTTGAGGGCTTGATGGATGGCAAACAGCTGCAGAACTTTGCTATTATGATGATTCTTCATTGGTGACCGGAGGCCTCTAAGTTCCATCTCGTCCAGGTAACCCTTGACTCCAGAGATGATGCATCTTTTACTCCCGTCAACTCTGGATGGAATAGATAAAAAGATCTGATGCATGTCAGGTTGGAAACCCCCATCCACCTTCAAAGGTTTCAAGCTATCTCTTCCGATATGCAAATGTTGTCCAAGAGGCATACCCCAAGTGCTGAGTTCATAGAAGGCAAATGTTCCACTGCAAAGCCTCTATGTGTAATGAGCATCAAGCACCAGCAGTATGCATGAGGCCAGAAGACGAAGAAGCCTCAGAACCATCCAGGCTTGTTGATGGAGAACAAGCCCAGGGTGGAAAGCAACAAAACTGCTACCTTCAAGTGGTCTAAGACCAACTGAGAGGAGCCCAACTTGAACTGCTTGTCATTGAGATATGGGAATACATGTACTCCTGAAATGGAAAGATGAGCCAAGACCACCAACCCCACCGGCACATGAAAGTATGCGTCCTGCAAGCCTAAAGACACCATGCACTCTCCGGGATCCAAGCCTTCTGTTAGCATTCTGAACTTGTCCATCCTGAGGAAGGTGTTCAGAAGCATAAGATTCAAGATAAGACTCACCTTTCCTCTCACCTCCCCTGTCCTTCTTGGGGACCAAAAAGTATCAGGAGATATATCCTGTGTCCTTCTCCACCTCAGGTACCACTCTGATCATACCTTTGACATCCAGCATCTGATTTTCTCTGAATATAATGGTAGCATGATCCACTGATGGCTGATCACAAACTGGACCAAAATAGAAGAGGTGAATAAAAATGGAAGAGTGTAATCAAATGGAACAATCTGAAGGATCCATTGGTAGAACTTAAGTACGCATCAGCCGGTTAGGCAAAATCCAATTCTGCCACCTACAGATCCCATATGACCATGTGAGGGGAAACTAAAGTGGCTTAGCTATGAATGCAGGAAGTGTGCAGTAGGAGGACTGCTGCATCCGCTAATAGTCTTGGACCTTTTCCGCTCCTCACTTTGAAGCTACAAAAAGGCTGGAAAGCCTGTGGGACAGATTATAATTCTGCCCTCTACAGATCACATATGATCATGTGAGGGTAAACTAAAGTGGCTTGGCTATGGCTGCAGCAAGTGAGGAGGAGGAGGACAGCTGCACCTGCCACTCTTCAGTTTGGAGCTACAAAAAGGTTGGACAGCCTGCAGTACAGGCTATGGGGGTAAGCAAGGCCCCTTGAGTAACCCCAGACTTTTCCGTACTGCTGGTGGAACTGGAGAGCTAGAGAAAGTAGCCCACAGGGATCGAGTCTTAGTCTGGCTATCCTTAAAGAACTCTAGAGCTGAATCTGCCTTCTCATCAAAGAACCTGGCTCCGGCAAATGGCATGTCAATCAATAACACTTGGACATCCCCAAAGAACTAGGTAGCATGCATCCAAGCATGTTCTCCAACAGCAAGACAGAAGCACATGGCAGAGCCGTCCCATTCCATAGGATCCAGACTTGTGATCAAGATATACTTGGCCACAACGTGGCTGTCACATACACTTTGGAAAGAGGAAGACTGAAAATGTTCAGGGAGATCAGACAAGATCTTACTCACAATATTCCAGAGCATGTGTGTAGTGGTTAAAGAGGCATCCAATATTCAATGACTAGACAACCAAGCTGGTAGAAGAGGAAACTCTTTTACATAGGGTGTCAATCCTTTTTGTATATAGGGGAATAGGGAAAGCATTACAGCTCACCCTGCTTATCAAAACCTTTACGATCAACCTTTCAGAGATGGACATTGCTTCAGGAAGAATAGGTTCTCAGGAGCAGTCCTGTGGTGCAAAGCAAACGGGCGGCTCAAAGGTGGTGATAAATACTGACATTCTGAAGGTTGAGGATGGCATCAACATAATGAGAGGGGATCATTTGCCCATGTCCTCATTATCGTCTTAATAATTATAGGAAACATTTTCAAGTCACTGCATTGCATTCGAGTCAGATCTGAACATAGCTTCTAAACTCCAATAGTGCTGGTGCTAAGGCAAAAGAACAGCAAAGTAATTCTGCCAAGTCACAGACAGTGCTTTAGTTATTTCATAGTGCGGCACACAGGTGGAGATGTTGCTCAAGTCTGCAACAGATCCAACATCAAAATTGGGACTGAGTCTGGAACTGGCAGCCCTGGATCTGAGGCTGGTGCCAAGCAGGGTATAACCATGGGGCTTGCGGTAAAAGTGTTAAATCATGGCCTGGAGCTGGAGGGGGCCAAGCTGAGGCTGAACATGATCAGTTGGTGCCAAAGGGTGGCCGACCGTCAGAAGTTCAAAATAAGGCTCAAATGGATCCATGGGTCCCAAATGAGTGCCATAGGGACTGTAGAACTGTCATCTCAATTTGCTGAAAAACACACAGTGGACTGGTAAATTGGGAAGAATTGGTTGAAGCCTCCAAATTGGGTCTGAATTGGACAATGCAGTCTGAGTTGGATCTTTCCAGGACTGACTGCATGCTGTCAGCCTGGAATAGGAGTGGAAAGACAGTCTAATCCCATTTGGACATCTTGTGTTTGCACCAAGACTAGTCTTTTGACTTCATCTTGGACTTGTGACTGGGATCAGGAACAGTTTCATAAGACTTTTAATGGCCGTGTTTCTTATACTTGGAGACGTAAAACTTGGCTTCAAGTTTCCTCATGTCCATTCAATACATCTGGGAGCATTTCTTTTGTTTGGAGCCTGAGCACCAAAAACAGAAGACTTCCTAATTTCATGGCAGAACTTAAATTCTCTAGTCTTAGGGACATCACTGTACACTGCCCTGAAAGTAGTTAGTAGCAAAAGTTGATAAACCACTAAAAACTAGGTACAAAGGATTCAGAACAAGAGAAATAAAGTCTGCACACAGAGGTGTTGCCTTCATGCAGCTCCATGTCATAATATCCGGTAGTGGGATGAAGCCACCACTGAGTTCATTGGCACCACCTGGAGGTGCACAGAAACTATTGCAGAAAGTTTCCCAGATCCACTTTTGCACTTGGCAGGGTTCAAAACGTGAGTAACCTGCGGTTAGAAGTAGCTATATGAATGTCACAGCAATGTGTGCTGGGCAGTAGGACTAAGCTAACATTGCATTTGTAGTCAGCATTGATTAATTAATTATTTGTACAGGGTAACTTTTCAAGCTTGGCAGGTGTGTACATATGAATTTCCCAAACCCACATAAAGAGGCTATAGGATACATAGGTTGTCCCATGCACGACAATGATCACAATCTGTAGGCGATTTGCCAGTGTTTTAATCACTGATTCCACACACAAGCACAAGACACTGCGTTAACAACACATACTACCAAACATACATATACACACACACACACACACAAAACACAAACAATAGCATATGTACTACAGGCGGAAAGGCTTGTGTCCCTCTATTATGACATCTCTTTTTGCTCATTCTTGCATTCAAATACGTAGGCTAGGTTTACTTCTTTTTATCAAATACCAAACTCCTTAGCTGTGCTGTCCCAAAGGGATCACCATCTAAGTGAGAATACTTCAGTCATTCTTTGCAGTACACATGCTCAACATGGTAAACAGCACTAACTGCTTACTGTTTTCTCTCAAAATCGTTGTTCAACAGATTGTACCAGTATCAAAATAAACAATTGGGGTAAACAATTGGGGTATAAGAGAATGAGCCAGTTGGCTCACAATTTTGTCTGTAAAAACAAGTCACACATGCATCTCTTCTTACCCTGCAGAATGATAATTAGAAGCAAAGCCAAATAATTTAGGATTTAATGGGAAACATTTGAGCAAATTTCCGAAAATATTAAAAGTAATAGTGTGTTTGACAAGTGGATTTAGACACACAGACTGTGTTATCTAAGTGTGAAAACCTACAGTTGCTACTGGGGCTAAGCTATAGTATTTCTACCTCATTTTTTAATGTTTCATGGCTTGGCATACTGCTTCTTGTTAGACACAACTGGGGCGCTGGAGTTCTGGCCGACCTGAAGATACTCGAGGGGTTTCACACATGGGACCTCCTGGGCATTTCTAGGGACCTCAAGGCATTAGGACATTTAACCAACGTAAGAATCAATTTGAACTGGCAGATTGAATTGAAATAAAAAATAAACTTGTAAAAGCGCAAAATACCCAAGGGCGTCAAGGCGCTAGGAGACTTAGGAGACTTAACTTGATTGGATGAAGACAGCAGATCCTCAGAATAAGGATCCACAGGCCCATGTTTTATAGAGTTAAAAGGCAAGTTTTAAGGGCTTTCCTAAAGACTGTGTGTTTTTTCAGACTGTTAACATGATGGGGAAGGGATATCTATTGTGTGGCAGTGGCCACTGAGAAGGCTCTACCTCCCCATCTCACTTTCCAAAATGCGGGTAACACCACCAAATTCTGAGTCACTGAGTGAAGCAGTCTGGTTGGTAAATACCAGTGAAATATAGTTCTGATTGCTTTAGGACCTAAGCTATGTAAGGCCTTGTGTGCAATGCACAAGGCTTAAACGTGATATGCTTTTTCACTGGTAGCCAGTAAACATTATTTATACCTGCTGAGATTCATTGAAATATGGGATTATCTAATGTTAATCAGCTGCTGCATTTTAAAAAGTTTATAATTGATATTCAGATAGAGCACATTGCAATAGTCAAGTTGTGAAGCTATTAGGGCAGGGACCACTTGTTTGTGTGCTGATGCTGGGATGTAGGGGAAGACTTTGCAAAGGATCCTAATAATATTAGAGCATGTGGAATCTGTGTGATTAACCTGTAGGTCAAATGCAAGGTTTTTGTCCACAATTATACCCAGATGTTTTGCCAAATAGGTGGGGAAGGGAACGATCACAGCATATCTGGTCACCAGTTGTCCATATACAGGGTTGACTTCCAAAGATGATGACTTCCGTCAGCATCTCTATCATCTGTGATGGACACAATTATTTGTGTGTCATCAATGAATGCAAGGGCCTGCAACCCAAATGACCGAATCAGTTTTGCAAGTGGAGAAGCACATAGATTGAATAATGTTACGCTCAGGGAAGATCCATGAGGTACCCTATATGACAGGGTGAAAGAGTCCGACTTGAAATGTTTAAAGGGCACAATCTGAGATGTCTTAGTGAGGAAAGATTTTAAAAGTTTCGGGGCCAAGTCTTTTATACCTAGCTGATATAAGCGACCTGTCAGAAAGATCAGAGAGATGGTATCAAAGGCTGAGGACAGATCTAATAGCATCAATGCTGCAGCCTGCCCTACATCAACAAGCAATCTAATGCTTTCCACAGCTGAAACTAAGGCAGTTTCTGAGCCATGGTTGCTCCTAAATCCAAAGTGAGAAGTGTCCAGCAACCCTTATTCCTCAATATAGATTCAACATTTAGATGTTTTTCCAGAATTTATAAAGGTGGATGGAGATGGAAAGATATATTTTTTAAATCAATGGGGTCTAGGTTAGGTTTTTTTCAATAAAGGCCTAACTGCAGCTTATTTCCAAGGAAGTGGGAAGCATCCTGTACTAAAAGCCATGTTCAAAATTGAGGCCAGGGAAGCTGCAATTGTGCTGGCTACCAGTTGTATCGTTTTGGGAGGGCACTGCTCAAAAAAAGGACCCCGTCTTTACGATAAGGAGATGGGACTCTATTTGTTCTTCTGTAATATGCATAAAGGATGAGACAGCTACTCCATGCTTCATAGTTACCTCTCTGCTTTCCCGATATTATTATAAATATATACAGGTCCACCATGCCCTAGTCAAATATACAGCACTGTTGGAAGGCATGCCAGATGAATCATCATCAAAATACAGAGTGCTGGATGCTCCTTTTCAAAGATGTCACAGGTTTACAGAACATGGCTCAGTAACTGACAGACATGACTTGACGGACTTAAAAGTGACTGGAAGTAAGACCTGAGGATCCTGGCAGATACTGACTGGGGATAGGCCTGTAGATACCTGTAGTAAGGTTGCAATACAATCTGGCTTTTGCTTGATACAGCTAAAAATACTACACCGAGCCTGCTATATCCACACTAGACTTTTTTAGATAGGTAAGGTAGGAAGAGATAAATACCAAAGAGGGTGTAACGAAAGAGGCAGGCTGATAGACACATTATGGGAATGCCTGTAGCTAAAAAACCTATGGGCATGGGTACACGAGATTGTCGCAACAGCCATTGACACAGAATGGGAGCTCAAAAAAGAAGCCACAGCCATACATTCCATCATGAACTGGAATTGATCCCTTTCCTTTGCAGGGCCTCTTCTGTCAGGATCCACCTTTTGGTTTCTTCCAGTCTTGCCTGGGTCTTGCACAGTCCATTTCTAAAGTCCTGTTGGTTTCGGGAAAAACCTGGTACTTACCTCTGCTCTCCTGGTCACTGGGGGTCACTCTGGTACTCACTTCTTGGGGTTCCTAGTTCCTCAAGCTCCCCTTTACTGATTCCACTACTTGGGTGGGGGACTGCCTTTCACATTCCACTTTTTTTAGTATATGGTTTGGCCCTCACTTAGGGCCCTCACTATTTGCTATTGCTTTTATCAATGCCTATTGCTTTCTATGCTATTTACTGATTGCTAATGTGTATATAATAGTGTGTTTACTTACCTCCAGTTGAGGTATTGCCTATACAATATTTTAGCATTTGTGTTACCATAATAAATTACCTTTATTTTTGTAACACTGTGTGGTTCTTTCATGTGCTTTCAAGTGCTGTGTGACTACAGTGATATTGCATAAGCTTTGGAATTCTCCTAGATAAGCTTGGCTGCTCACCACAGCTACATCTAGAAAGCCCTGGCTTCCTAGGCACTACCTACACTTCACTAATAGGGGATACCTGGACATGGTATAAGGTGATAACACCATGGGTGCGTACCACACGCCAGGCCAGCTTCCTAGACCCGGTGTCACAGTGAGTCCAGAATACGGGCAGGTGCTTTCTGGCTGAGGAAGCAGAATACAGGGCAAGAGGTTGTCCAAAGAAATTCAAAAAGATCTGGTGAGAAATTCTAGAAAAAGACTAAGCAAATTACCTTGGGGCCCATACAATAGGGAGAAATGTTAGATCGGTCAGATGACAATTTAGTCCATATAACGCCCGGACAACAGTTGGGAATATGCTTGGTTGGCTACCTGGTAAGTCAAAAGCCTGCTCGTGTGAAGGTGGCAGCTTATGTATTAATAAAACCTCTTTGACATAGTGAAAGTTTTGTATACATTATCTACGGTATGCAGATGCTGGTATGCTTGTTTAGAAAAAACAATAATTTTTTTTTTAAACCACTGTGTGCTGCTCTACAGTAAGGCCGCTTCAATCCCAAGACAAAAACTGGTGCCACCTTTCCTTACCAGCTATGCAAAGTCACAGACTGGCCTGTGTAGAAACCAAAATGTGAAATGCACATACTCCAGAACTATGGCCCATAACCTCACTTTATAGATCAAACTGAATAACTATTTCTCATCCTAGAACATCTGTGCTTAGAGACAAAGTTGATAACAGAACTGTACTACATAAATGTTTTCACTTTCATCAACCAGCAATCTGTGTTGCTTAGGTGTATTGTAGGAAGGAGAGGAAGCCAGGAATATTGCTGATGTATCGCTCATGGTCACTGTCATGACTCCACCTTGTGGCCTATGTGCATTGGGTTTTACTCACCGGGCTCATGTCACCTTTCCCCCTGTGGCGCCTTCCTGCCCCGAGCCCCGAGTACTCCAAGTCATGCTTCCGTTGGGGCACCTTCCAGTGTCGAGATCTCCATGATGAACAAGTTACTTACCCTTGGTAATGATTTATATGGTAGAGACATGTTCTAGTTGCAGATTCCTTATCTTAGAATTTCCCCCAGGCGCCGGACTGTATACGTAGATTTTTTTTTAAGCAGTACCCTTGTGCACCGTCAGGTGGCGCCAGTCGACTTCCTGTCCGTCGCTGGCATCGTGATTATGTCACAGTTGTATATAGGTACCACCGCGGCATGCTGACGTCAGTTTTTCTCACAATTTTCCATGCTAGTAGCGTGGAGCAATGAAGAACACTGGGAATGGTGGGCCAGAACTAGGGCCTGAAAAAGGGAATCCCTGTCGCTAGAAATCAGTTTGCAGTGCGTGGAGGATAGGCGGGTTGGTAAGGAATCTGTAACTAGATCATGTCTCTATCAGATACATCGTTAATGAAGGTAAGTAACATGTTCATCTGATAGAGACTTCTAGTTGCAGATTCCTTATCTTAGAATAGATACCCAAGCAATACCATTCTCGGCACTGGGCTGCGAACCAAGATCATACAAGATAGTCCTGCAGGACTGAACGGCCGAAGTAGCTGTCTTTGCGGGCCTGGCTGTTCAGGCAGTAACGTTTTGTGAAGGTGTGCAGAGATGCCGACATTTCTGCCTGGCAGATGTCCAGGACTGGCAGATGTCCAGGACAGGAACTCCACATGCTAACAACGTGGTGGCAGCAGTTGCTCTAGTGAAGTGAGCATGCAAGCCCTCAGGGGGTAGCTTCTTTGTCAGAGCATAGCACATTTTGATGCAGAGCACCACCCATCTTGAGATGGTTTGCTTCTGCACCACTCGCCCTTTCTTCGCGCCCACATATCCTACAAAGAGTAGATCGTCACCCGGAAATCTTTGGTACGATTGAGGTAGAACGCCAATGCTCTTTTTGGATCCAGACGGTGGAGTCTCTCCTCTTCATGAGAAGGATTTGGGGGTGCGTAAAAAGCAGGCGAAGTGGTGGATTGGCCCACATGAAAAAGAAAAACAACCTTAGCAAGTAAGGAGGCTCTGGTACAAAGCACCACTTTGTCAGGATGAACAGATAATAATGGTGGCTTTGAAGAAAGAGGCTGAAGCTCACTCACTCTGCGAGCAGAAAAGAAAAGCAGTTTTTAATGTGAGGAGCCGCAAGGGGCAATTAAAAGGGGCACACATAAGGTAGGTAAGGACCAGGTTCAAATCCCACTGGGGCATTATGAATGGGGTAGGTGGGAACAAATGGCTGAGTCCTTTAAGGAACCTCCCAACAATGGGAGACTTGATTAAGTAAGGTTGATCTGGTAATCTGAGAAAAGCCGAGATAGGAGATAAGTAGCCTTTAAAGGTGCCCAAAGTAGAGCCGTGCTGGCCAGGAAAGAGAGGATAAACGGTAGAAACTCAGACAGAGGTGCAAAAAGGGGACCAACAGACTTGATAGTACACCATGCCACATATTTGTGCCGACAGACATATACTGTTTTGATGGAGGGATACCTGGCTGCCAAGATAACGTTACAGACTTTGGGCGGAAGGTCAAAAGCTGTCAACTGCCGCCGTTCAATCCCCACCCAAGAAGGCAGAGACTGGACAGGTTCGGGTGGAGAACTGATCCCTGCTGCTGTGACAGAAGATCCTCCCTAAGGGGCAGTCTGACTGCAGGATCCGTGGCCATGCTCAGGAGCTCAGGATACCATACTCTTTGTGCCCAGTCTGGAGCCACAAGGATTACCTGGGCCCGGTCATTCTTGATCTTCTTCAGAACTCTGGGCAGAAATGGTATTGGCGGGAAGGCGTAAAGGAGGCATGAGTTCCACTCGAGATGAAAAGCGTTGCAGAGCAAGTGCTGCCTTGAAAACTCCAGCACGCAAAACAGCTGAAATTGCACGTTCTCTGCGGAGGCGAACAGATCCAACCAAGGCTCTCCCCACTTTTGAAGGAGACCATGTGCCACCTCCGGGTGGAGATGTCATTCGTGATTGGCTATGTATCGATGGCTAAGTTCATCTGCTCTGGCTTTCAAAGAGCCCACCAAATGTTGAACCATCAGGGTTATGCTGTGATGTTCCAGCCACGTCCATAGGCACAGAGCCTCTTGACAAAGGGTCTACGACCCCACTCCATCCTGCTTGTTGCAGTACCACATGGCGGTGGTGTTATCCATGAAGACCTGCACCACTTTCCCTTTGTGAGAGGGAAGGAATGCTGTCAATGCAAGCCTGATCGCTCGGAGCTCCAAAAGACTGATGTAGGGTCCGAACTCCGCTGGAGACCAGAGAGCAGAGATTGTGATCTCCGTCCCTCCGATGTGGCCACCCCATTCCAGGAATAAGGCATCTGCCACTACTGTGAGATCTGGCTCGGGACGGGACGGGACGGGACGGGACGGGAGAGGTATCTGGACGGGACGGGAGAGGTATCTGCCATTGACCCAATGCCGATTCGAAAGCCACCACTGCAGAACTTGCGCAGTGCCCTCTGAGATGCGGACCATGTTGTAGAGGCCCCCTGATGCTGTGCCCACTGGAACTTCAGGTCCCACTGCAGAGCCCGCAAATGCCATTTGGCATGTGTAACTAGCAGGATGCAGGAGTCATTCTAACCAAAATCCATGATAGAGGGTGAAACATCTGTATCATAGCCAGGATAAGACTTGCTTTTCAGGAGGATGAGCCCGAAACTGCACAGAGTCCAGAAAAGCTCCGATGAAGGGGGGCGTCTGAGAGGGAGTCAGGTGTGACTTCTGCATTTTTATAGTTTATAGTGAACCCCCGCGAATGCAGAAGGTTCGCCATAGTCTGAAGGTGGGAGACGACAGTCTGGACGTACTCACCTTCAACAGCCAGTCATCGAGGTAGGGGAACACTGAAACCCCAAACCTGCGCAGGTAAGCTGCGACCACCACCATCACTTTCGTGAACACCCAACGAGCGCTGGTAAGGCCGAAGGGGAGCACGATAAATTAAAAGTGCTTGTGAACTACCACGAATTGTAAGTAACATCCGTGGGCAGGCAGGACGGGTATGTGGAAGTAGGTGTCCTGCAAGTCCAATGCTACCATCCAGTCTCCTGGATCAACGGCAGACAGGTCCTGAGCCAGGGTGATCATTTTGAACTTCTCCTTCATGAGGAAGAGATTTAGGGTCCTTATGTCTAGGATAGGGCAAAGGCCCTTGTCTGTCTTGGGCACCAGAAAGTAGCAGGGATAACAACCACGACCTAGTTCTAGCTCAGGGACCTTCTCTATGGGTCCCCTGGCCAAGAGAACCACACCTTCCTCCCAGAGAAAAGCCAAATGATCCTTTGCTAAGCGGTCGTAAGATGGTGGCATGGGCTGAGGGGTAGTCTAGAAGGGGAGGGAGTAGCCCCTTTGGAATTCTTGCAAAACCCACCTGTCCGTCGTGATGGATTTCCAGTGGGGCAGGGGATGGTGGATCCTACCTCCAACTGGTCCGGGATGTTGCTACTGACTAGGAGGGTTTGGAGGCTGCAGAGGGAGCAGGGGTGGACTGGGCAGACCACTGGCTCCCTGACCCATGAGCCCGTGGGATTCAGTGTCCGTGACCACGCAGAGACTGTGCAGTTCGGTGGCTGGCAGGGAAAGGACACAGGAGGAAGCACCTTCCATGAGCATGAAAAACAGACTGTGCTGGGCGAGGGGCTGCTGCAAGGCCAAAGGACCGAGCCATAGCCCGGGACTCCTCAAAACACTCAAGTCTGCTTTGTTTCCGAAGAGACTGGTGCCATCGGAGAGGGCATGTCCATGAGAGACTGTTGGACATCCCCTGAAAAGCCAGACGTCCTCAACCAGGCGTGGGCTGTAACACCTCAGTCCACGCAACCGATCTGCCCAAAGAGTCGGTCATGTCCAGCCTCAATGTATCATGAACTTGGCTGCGTCCCTTCCATCAGCAACAGCTTGGGGGATGATGGCCCGGGCCTCCTCCGGGACCTGCGGCAGCACTTGCGCAACCGTATACCATAAGGAATTGGTGAAGCAGCCCAAGAGGCATGCGGTGTTCACGGATCGCAAAGTCAGACTTGAGGAAGAAAACATCTTCTTTCCCAGCTGATCCAGTCTTTTTGATTCCAGATCCGGAGAGACGGATGGCAATGCATTAGATGAAGAGGAAGCCTGGATAACAAGGCTCTCCAGTGTAGGGTGTTGGGACAGGAATTTAGGGTCATTCGGCGCAGGCCGATGGCAGCAGGCAACTGTCATATTCACAGGAGCCCCTGTGCTAGGTCTGGATCAAGTCCCCAGTAGGACATTCGTGAGGGCTTCATTAAAAAGTAAAAGGGGTTCCGAGGTGGAAGCCCAAGGCTGAAGCACCTCAGTTAGGTGCTTAGTCCCTACTGCCACAGAAGGGAGCTTGAGACCGAGGACCTCAGCCGCCCTACTAACCACCATGGAATATGATGCTCGCTCCTCTGTAGCCACAGTACGAGAAAGCATGCCATTGTCTTAAGAAGTATCCACACCACTAGCCTCTCCCAATTCCTGTGCCTAGTCCAAATCAGGATTGTCTAGCTGGTATTCTCTCCAAACCTTCTCTGTACCCATAGTAAAGAGGGTCAGGATCCAACCTGGGGTGAGTAGTCCCAATCGAAGAAAGATCCAGCATCGAGAGATGTTTTTCAGGATCTGGGTTATCAAGGATAAGGATTGGGTCGACGTTGATTTTGGGTCCACCGAAGTTGGGCGAGTCAACGTCTTTACCAGTGCCAGGAAAGCTCGCATTGGCATGACCGGCATTTGCAGGGATCTGATAACTGACCTGGAGGGGCCCTCAGTGGCCAAAGCCACAGACACGGAACCTGAGGGACCCCCTTCCGACCCCACAGGGTTCAAAGGTGCAGCAGGGGGGACGGTATGCCCAAAGATGAGCGCATGGCCTTGTAAATCTCTTTCAGCTAAGCAGTGGTGGCTTCGGCTCCTGGAAACTCAGGGATGCTCGGAGCTGACCCAGAAGTAGGTTCCGCGGATGGAGGCCTGGAGCGTTGACGCTCTTCCCACATGGCATCAGCCAAGCGACAAGGTGAAGGCAAAGAACATTTGGCCTTCTTCGACTTCTTCTTGTGACCCAAGTGTCCAGAGGATTTAGAGTGGGACGTCGAAGAGTAGTGGTGACTCCGTGAGCGGTCTCATGACCTTCCCCTTGAAAGAGACTGGAGACCGCTCCATCAAAGCCTTCTAGTTCATGGCTCGGCACTCGGAGCACGACTGAGTCGTGGTCGCACTCCAGGCACCACAAGCACACGAGGTGCAGATCCGTCACCGACATTCGATGACAGGAGTCACGCGGTTTAAACCCAGACTTCCGTGTCATCCTCGACGTACCAAAAGAGTAAAAAATATTGACGTAAAGGTCAAAGTTAGTCAAAAAATGACTAGGGGTAGCTCTCTCCGGATCTGCGCATAGGCAAGCATTCGGGTTTATGGCCTGGCACTTAGAGCACAAGTTTGGGTCGTGGTCGCACTCCAGGCACCACCAGCACACAAGATGCAGATCCGTCACCGTCATCATTCGGTGACATGAGTCACACTGTTTAAACCCGGTCTTCCGTGACATCCTCGACGCACCAAAAGAGTCAGAAATATTGATGTAAAGGTCGAAGGTAGTCAAAAAATGACTAAAGGTAGCTCTTGCCAGTTCTGTGTATAGGCTGGCGTGGAAAGAAATTATATCAGCGCATGGGAGTGACACCTATATATGACTGGGAAGTCATCACGGCCACCACCATGCCAACGACGGACGCGGAGTCGACCTGATGGCACCCATGTGTACTGCTTGAAGAAAAATCTCTAGATCCAGTCTGGTGCCTGTGGGAAATTCTAAGGTAAGAAATGTGCAGCTAGAAGTCTTTATCAGATTACCCTCCCAGGAAGCCTGAACCTCTGACCCTCATGTTCTGTTGCTAAGCAGGTTTAGTCTATTTTGCACCTGCAGATTATCACATGTCTTTTTAGGATAAGCATGCATCCTTGGTGACGAACTGTCCTATTATGCACTAGAGTTCTGTTATACTTGTTAATTGTTTCCCTTTACTGTTTGCAACTGTCACCTGCAAGACCTCATATCCATTGTACATAACACGTGATTTTCTCAAGGTTCACTGGAAGTTTCCAGGCTGCCACGTGAGACATGTGCCTGTCTGGAACACTCTTTTCCTCCAGTATAAATACCCCCTCTGAACCTGTATCAGCGCTTGGTCTCGTCCCCGTCCTGTGCAAGCGTCGTCCCTGAACTCACCCGGATCTTCTAGCATTGTAGTCCTGCACAAGCTTCATCCCTTCACTCAATTCTTGAGCTGCCCGGAATTCCCAGCGGTCTGGTCTTCCAAACTTTCCTGTTGATCCATTGACTCCAGCTTCTGCAACGCTTCTTGTGTCTTCCTTGTGAGCTACAATTCCGCCTCCTCTCAAGCTTCTTGCACCCAGCCTCCCACTACCTTCAGATTCCAGTTAAGGTACGAGGCAAGACTAAGGGGGTCATTCTGACCCTGGCGGTCCATGACCGCCATGGCGGAGGGCGGCGGAAGCACCGCCAACAGGCTGGCGGTGCTTCCTGGGCGATTCTGACCGCGGCGGTAAAGCCGCGGTCAGAAAAGGGGAGCCGGCGGTTTCCCGCCGGTTTCCCGCTGGCCCAGGGAATCCGCCATGGCGGCGCTGCTTGCAGCACCGCCATGGGGATTCCGACCACCTTCCCGCCAGCCTGTTTCTGGCGGTGTCCACCGCCAGAACCAGGATGGCGGGAACGGGTGCCATGGGGCCCCTGGGGGCCCCTGCACTGCCCATGCCACTGGCATGGGCAGTGCAGGAGCCCCCCAACAGGGCCCCACAAAGATTTTCACTGTCTGCTGTGCAGACAGTGAAAATCGCGACGGGTGTCACTGCACCCGTCGCACCCCTGCAACTCCGCCGGCTCCATTCCGAGCTGGCTTCATTGTTGAAGGGGGTTTCCCGCTGGGCCGGCCGGCGGTCTTCTGGCGGTCGCCCGCCGGCCCAGCGGGAAAGCCGGAATGGCCGCCGCGGTCTTTCGGCGGGAACCGCTTGGCGGGTGGCGACCGCCGCGGTCAGAATGACCGCCTAAGTATTTTCCCTTCAGGTTAGTGCGCAACAATCCTTTATAGAAGTAAAGAGGCCTGATTATCAGCCTCTTAAAGACTCTAGACTTGTCTCCAATCCTTCTCTGCAGTTTTCCTCCAGTGCTTCTTGCTTGTCCTTACTCTTGCTCCTCTCTCCAACCTTGGCGCTTGAACAGTTTTTGCTCATGGACCAGAGACTTAATTCTGTGTTTCTCCATTGAACAGAAATGTCAAGAACAATGTTCTTTTAGAAGCGATGGATATTTGCATGAACATTGTAATTTCAGTCTGTGCTTCTAGCATACCTTAGGAGTGTCATTAACTCCAACCTATGTACTGAGTGTAACCTTGGGAGTGTCAGTAACTCCAACCTATGTACAGAATGTATCCTTGGGAGTGTTAGCAACTTCAACATATGTACTGAGTGTAACCCTGGGAGTGTCATTAACTAAACCCTATATACCAAGTGTAACCCTGAGAGTGTCAGTAACTCCAATCTTGTTCCGAATGTAACCTTGCTCTGAGTGTAACCTAGTTCCAAGTGTAAACTTGTTATGTCAAAAAACGGGGTGGGAGCTGGGACCTGCTCCACCACCAATACATCTCCAACAGTCTCTCTGCCTCCCTTGGGTATAGATTAAGGGATTTATCTCCAACATGTCCCCCGTCTAAGGGGTAGAGGAAAGCAGAAAGTTCACTACACACTAGGGCTGTTATCTAAAGGGTGAGTGCCAGCTCATAAGGTATAGGGCAGTACCCTACACCTTTAAAGCCCCAACAGTCTTTCTGACATTCCCCCTTACCTCCAGAGGGGGCAGACGGAAGGATTTACATCCATTCTGCCCTTATTAGGGGGCAGAAAGCCCACTAGACACAAATGTTATTTTTTATTTTAAAAAAATAAAAAATTGTATGGTGGCCCGGCAAATTTGCTGGCCGAATTGCTGCATTTATTTACTGTTAAATACAATTTGCAGACATAAAATTACTCTGGTCACGATTCTGTGGACCAAGACTAAGAAGTTAGGTGTTTCACTTAAATGTGCAAAATGCCTTCTGCTTTAAGCCCCATGTAGCTATTTGTTAACATGTTAAACGCCTCTTAAGTAACATGAGTTTTAACAGAAATAGATGGTATGCTGTGTATGGCAGCAATGACACAAGTAGTACATTTCCTTTTAAACAAAATACTGACATCTGTGAATCACAGGGAACTTAAATGAAATACCTGTTTTAGGTCTTTCACCTCATCTCTTAAAGCATACACTGTGTCAACAAGACTCCTGGAACAAATATGAAACAGTTGTTAGAAGAATTAGCAGCAGAACTAAAAGACACTAGTTTAATTACTACTTTTGTCTTTAATACATTCTCCAATGGGATTCCACAATCTCTATATAATCATCTCCAGCATGGAAAAGGCATTGTGACACATTGCAAGCAAAGAATTCCTCAAATTTAGTTATGTCCTCATTTATTAGGGCTCCAGAATCATGACCGGTATCAGTCATATGTAATATTACAACTGTGCCAAACAAATAAAACTTCAGAGCCCAGTGAAATGATAATGCAAGTGTACACTCATGACACAGATGCTTTTTATTTCTATAATAGAAGGTTTTCTCTATAAATATCCTCTACTAGACGAAAACACCAAGCAAAACTCTAATAGGGGCAGCAGTACAGGACAAACCTATGTCACAAAATACACTTAGCTGTGCCATTGCATGTTTGAATACTGTTTTTCTTGAAGGAAATTTCCATTTTAAATGAGGGGACTTTGGCAAAACCAAAATTGGCCAATACGGTGCAATTACAACTCTCTTCACACATCTACGATAGGCATCAATCAGTCAATGATTAACAGTTCTCTCTGTACAAGGACAAACAAATGCTATATTTACAGGACAGAAATATAAAATATGGTGGTGCTAGTAAAAGCAATGTCTTTACCGCTTTCATGATCTTCTTCAAAAGGTTCCACCGTCTCCCATATCAGTGCTTTCAAACATAGGCCTGGGTTATGATTTGATTAAAGTGCAAACATGGGTGCAAAGTGCACATTTTTGCATTAACTTAGGTTAATTGTGTGTATTACTCATTCAATTACATCAGATTTGCATTTCCTGTGCGAACACAATTTGCAAAAAAAATCAGATGTAAGGATTAGAGGTTAATTTAAAAACAATTCCATAAAAAACAACGAAAATGTATGCATGTTAATGGGATGTGGCTGAATAGAACCTTGGACCCTACAGGATGTTTGATAATGGAGTGTGTGTATGTATATGCTGTGGCCTCACTGTGGTGCAAATAGAAGGCTGGGACATAGGCAGATTATGTTACCAAGGGTGTAGGAAGCTGGCTCTGCATATACTATATCTAAGTGAGATATACTGTGCATCCAGGGATTCCCCAGAGGCTTAACAGTGGCTACAGTAGATAATACTAATGCTCTCTTTTGTGGTAGTGTGGTCGAGCAGTTAGGCTTATCAGAGGATAGTGCAAAGCATTTGTTGTACACACACAGAAAATAGAAAAAGCACACACTCAATGACTTAACTTCAGACCAATGTTTTTTATATAGCACAAATATGTTTTCTTCATTTATGTTTTGGAACCACAAAATTCAAGGTGCAGGCAAGTATTTTAAAAGTTTCGGATTTCACACAGGTATCAACAGTACTTGGCTTGAAATAGGTAAGTAATACAGTTTTTGAAATATTGTCAATAATCTGTTTTAGAAATGGACACTACAATTTTCAGAAACAGTTCTTGGGGGGAAGAAATGTTAGGTTGGTTTACAGGTAAGTACAAGACGTAGAGTTTTTCGTCTCTGGGTTTTAGGAGTCCACCAGTTGGGGTTCAAGTTAACCCCAAACACCTACCACCAGCAACATGGGCCGGCCGGGTGTAGAAGTCAAAGTTGAGCAAATTTAACGTGGGCTCCTATGGAGACAGGGGGTACTTGGAATCAGGCCTGCCTGCAGGTAAGTACCAGTGGCTCGGAGGGCAGACCAGGGGGGGATTAGAAGACCACTGGAGGGGCCACAAGTAGGCACCAAACACACCCTCAGCGGCATAGGGGTGGTTGGGTGCAGGGTCCAAACAGGACGTTGGGTTACCAATGCTGGACTATGAGAAGACCTTGGGGGTCACTCAGAGGCTGCAGACGAGGTACAGGGGGTGTCTCGGACACACCATCAGTCGGACAGGGAGGAGGGACGCCTGCTGAACGTTGAGGCACTGGGTTTTTCCCAAGGCCTGGGGTTTGCGGGCGCAGTGTGTCCTTAGGCGTCGGATATCTTCGTCCGGAGCTTTGCGGTCAGAGGGTCCTTGGGATTCCCTCTGCAGGCGTCGTCATGGAGGGGTCAACCCAGGGTGGGCACTTGTTCGCAATCGCCTGGGGACCCTCTCTTGCTGGGTAGACCACCTGGATAGGGGCTGTGGGCATTCTGTGCAGAGGGGTCAGAACTCACGCATCTGGAGTGAGGTGGGAGTCCTTGCTTGTACGTTTCTTTAGAACGAGCTGTTGTCCACAGTTCTTGGTCCTTTTCGGTGCAGGGCAGTCCTCTGGAGTTGGACAGAGGTCACTGGTCCCGCTGGATGCGTCACTGATCTTTTGCAGGTTCTCTGAAGCAGGAGACAGGCCGGTAGGGCTGGGGCCAAAGCAGTTGTTGTCTTCCTTCTTCTCTGCTGGGGGTTTCAGCTTAGCAGTCCTTCTTCTTCTTGTAGGTCCCAGGTCACCAATGGCTACTGTCCCTAAGGGTGGCTACACCCTCCTTGTGCCCACTCTCTATGGGGAGGGGGGACACAAACCTAATCCTATTGGTCCCTGGCCTCCAAACCAAGATGGAGGATTTTGCAGGGAGCAGGTCACCTCAGCTCTGGACACCTTAAAGGTGGTCCTGGCTGGGGTGGTCACTACTCCCTGTTTTCCCTAATTTTCCCACCGGACTTGCCGCCAAAAGTGGGGCGTTGTCCAGGAGGGCATCTCCACTAGCTGGAGTGCCCTGGGGCACTGTAACCCAAGGCTCACCGCCAGGTGTTAACAGTTCCTGTAGGGGGGAGGTGTGAAGCACCTCCACCCAGGAAAGGCTGTTTCTGGCCACAGAGTGCAAAAAGGCACTCAGCCCATGTGGTCAGAAACTTGTCTGAAAGTGGCAGGATGGCACAGACCGGTCAGTCCTACACTAGCAGTTTGGCTAACATACAGGGGGCATTTCTAAGATGCCCACTGTGTGCACTTTTCAATAAATCCCACAGTGTGGGTTTATTGTGCTGAGACGTTTGATGCCAAACTTCCCAGTATTCAGTGAAGCCATTATGGAGCTGTGGAGTTCGTAATGGCAAACTCCCAGACCATAAACTCAATATGGCTACACTGCACTTAAAATGTCTAGGAATGGACTTAGACACCGTAGGGGCATATTGCTCATGCAGCTATGCCTTCACCTGTGGTATAGTGCACCCTGCCTTAGGGCTGTAAGGCCTGCTAGATGGGTGACTTACCTATACCACAAGCAGTGGTTTGTGGGCATGGCACCCTGAGAGGGGTGCCATGTTGACTTTGTCTTTTTCCCCCCACCAGCACACATAAGCTGCAAGGCAGTGTGCATTGGCTGAGTGAGGGGTCCCCTAGTGTGGCATAACACATGCTGCAGAGACCTTCCTGGGCCTTTGGTACCATGGGTACCTTTAACTGTGTGCCAGGGCTGGGCCAATTGAGGGAACAAAGGTACAGTTTTAGGGAAAGAACACTGGTCCCAGCACACTTTCAATCAAAGTTGGCATCAACACTAGGTAAAAAGTGGGGGGTAACCATGCCAACAGCGGCACTTTCCTACAATGGGCAACTGGACATGGATCTCAGGGTGGCATGAGGCATGCTGCAGCCCTTAGAGACCTTCCCTGGCATCAGGGCCCTTGGTATCAGGGGTGCCAGTTACAAGGGACTTACCTGGATGCCAGGGTGTGCCAATTGTGGAGACAAAGGTACAGGTTAGGGAAAGAATACTGGTGCTGGGGCCTGGTTAGCAGGCCTCAGCACACTTTCAAATCATAACTTTGCATCAGCAAAAAGTCAGGGGGTAACCATGCCAAGGAGGCATTTCCTTACACTCACATAACACAGTTAGGGACACAACTACAAACTGCTCAGTTTCAACATGCTCCTCTAACTTCTATAACCTGCAGGGTCTTTTTCACACCCGGCACAGGGAATATGTGTCTCAATGGCTGGAAGAAAAAATGTATAGTAACCATGGATATTATGGTTCTCCTCCACCTGGACAGCTTCCTTTGAATCTGATAACTTTTGCACGCTACCACAGTACAAGAGAAGATTTGACAGGCAAGCAAGCTCCCTTGGGCAAGGCCTGGGCCTCCTTGTTCTTGAGGGTAAACAAGAGGCTATTTTCCCTAGCCCTTTGTACAGCTGATTAGTCTCAATGATTCAGGATGAAATAGGATTCAAAATTCTCTTCACTGTCCTGTATTAGGCAGACAAGTATTATTCCAGCACGTAGCAGGGCACTCTTTTTTCTTTTCTGTTTCATACAGCTTTCTCCCTCCAAATGTTACTATAGCAGTGTATAAACAGAAAACACAGTCTGTGACGGCTATCTGATAGAGACTTCTAGTTGCAGATTCCTTACCTTAGAATTTTCCCCAGGCGTCAGAATGGATCCGGAGATTTTTCTTCAAGCAATACCCTTGCGCGTCGGTAGGTGGCGTCGGTTGACTCCGCAGGCATCGTAGGCGTTGTGGTCGCCGTGATGACGTCGGGAGTAGTACATAGACGCCGCCCTCGCTTAGTGACGTCAGTTCTTTTCTTTCCGAGCCACGGGCTGATCCGAGAGAGAGATACCCTCGGCTATTTTTTTGGCCGAATTTGACCGTTTTGTCGAACTTTTTTGGTGCAACACTTGGTGCGTCGAGGATGTCCCCGAAGACCGGGTTCAAGCCGTGCGAGGACTGCCACCGCATGATGACAGTGACGGACCCTCATCATGTTTGCCTCTGGTGCCTCGAGCGCGACCATGAGCCGAAGTCATGCTCTGAGGGTCGGGCAATGCATCCGAAGGCTTTGAGGGAGCGGTCCCTAAAGCTGATGGCGGCCCAGCACTCGACTTCGCTCGAGAGGAAGGTCTCGAGATCGGTTGCAGAGCCATCACCACTCGTCTTCTTCGGGTCAAGGTAAGAAGAAGAAGAAGTCGAATAAGTCCCATCGCTCTCCGAATTCACCCCGTCGCTCGGCCGACGCGACGCGGGACGAGTGTCCACGCACTAGGCCTCCTTCCTCGGAGACTACATCTGGGTCGACTCCGCGCTAACCCGAGTTTCCCAGAGCCGGAGCGACCCCCGCCCAACTCAAAGAGTTCTACGAGGCCATGCGTCTCATCTTAGGGCATGCTGACCCCGATACGGCGCCTTCGGGCCCAAGGGGCTTGGCTTAGGGGCCTTCTGGTTCCACGCCGGCGGCGTTGACCCTGGCCACCGATGTCGCCTCCGGATCCGTGCGCGGATCCGCACCGATGCCGGTTGCACAACCGAGACCTTCCCCGGCACCGGGTCGTTTAGCAACTCTCCGACGTCGGTAGTGCCCACTAGCGACGTCGACTCAATTCTCATTCCCGACGACTCGGAGTCGGAGCGGCGTCGCCGATGCCGACATCGGCTTCGGTGGGCCCTATTCGGCAGAGGTCAGATTCTGACCCATTTTCCTATGGGTACGAATATGGGGAGGAATTGGAGGGGTCCCTGGACCCTTATGAATACCAGGAAGACCCTACTATGGGCTGGGCATAGGACTTGGGCGAAGCCAGTGGTCTGGATACTTCTCCTGACGCTGGCATGCTGTCTCCTCCTACGGTGGCTACGGTGGAGGGAGCTACCTATAGTATGGTGGTTAGTAGGGTGCTGAGGTCCTTGGCCTTGAGCTACGTACTGTCAAAGTCAGGTCTAATCTCCTGACGGAGGTGCTTCAGCCTGGGGCTTCTACGTCTGAACCCCCTCTCCCATTTAATTAGGTCCTCACTGATGTCCTTTTGGGTACATGTTCCAAAGCCAACACAGGGGCTCCTGTGAACAGGACTATCGCTCGCCGCCATCGGCCTGTGCCGAATGACCCAAAGTCTTGTCATCCAGGCGTCCTCTTCTGACGCGTTCCCTTCTGCACCCCCGGATAGGGAATCCAAAAGGCTGGAACAATTTGGTAAGAAGTTGTTTTCTTCCTACAGCCTTGCGCTGTGGTCTGTTAACACCGCATGCCTTTTGGACCGTTATTCCCACTCACTGTGGGATACGGTTGTGCAAGTCCTGTCACAGATACCGGAGGAGGCCCGTGCTATTGTCTCCCAAGAAGTCAATGATGGGAGAGACGCAGCAAAGTTCACGATCCGTTGTGGGCTGGATACGACCGACTCTTTGGGCAGATCGGTTGCAACGACAGTGGCCTTACGGCATCATGCCTGGTTACGTACTTCTGTCTTCTCGGGGGATGTCGAACAGTCACTCATCAACATGCCCTTTGATGGCACCCGTCTCTTCGGAGACAAAGCGGACTTGGCCTTGGAGAGGTTCCAGGATTCCCGGGCTACGGCTCGGTCCCTTGGCCTTTCTTCCACCACACGCCCCCCACAGTCCGCTTTTCGTCCCTTTCAAGCCACGGAAGGGGCGCCCTGTCGCATCCTCAAACCAGCCACTGGGCCATGCACACTGGACTGCCTATGCATGGCCGGGGGCGCAGAATCCCATGTGGCTGTGGGGCAGGGAACCAGAGGTCTGTCCAGTCCACCTCTGCCCCCGCAGCAGCCTCCAAACCTTCCTAGTCCGTCCCCTCACTCCCGCCCAGTTGGTGGCAGAATCCACCGTCACCTGCCCCACTGGGAGCATATAACTACGGACGGGTAGGTTTTGCAAATAATTCGGAAGGGCTACTCCTTCCCTTTCCCATGCCACCATCCTTCCATCACCTTTCGGAGGACCATTTGGTGCTTCTCCACCAGGAAGTCACGGCTCTCTTGGCCAAGGGAGCTATAGAAAGGGTCCCAGTGCCAAAAGTAGGTCGTGGTTGTTATTCCCACTACTTTCTGATACCAAAGAAGGACAAAGGCTTGTGCCCTATCCTAGATCTTCGGGACCTGAACTACTTCCTCAAGAAGGAGAAGTTCAAAATGCTCACCCTGGCTCAGGTTCTGTCTGCCTTGGACCCAGGAGACTGGATGGTAGCGTTGGATTTGCAGGACACTTATGTCCACATCCACATCCTGCCTGCCCACAGACGTTACCTATGATTCGTGGTAGGTCACAAGCACTTTCAATTTACCGTGCTCCCTTTCGGCCTTGCCAGTGCCCCTCGGGTGTTCACGAAAGTGATGGCGGTGGTTACAGGTCATCTGCGCAGGTTAGAAGTCTCAGTCTTCCCCTATCTAGACGACTGGCTGTTGAAGGCGCCTTCGCCCCTGACGGTGGTCTTCCACCTCCAGACTACGGCAGACGTCCTGCACCAGCCTGGGTTCACTATCAACGTGCCGAAGTCACACCTGACTCCCTCTCAGACAACCCCTTTCATCTGAGAAGTTCTGGACACAGTGCTGTTTCGGGCTTATCCTCCCCAAAAGCGAGTCCAAGACATTCAGGCCATGATTCCGATCTTTCAGCCTTGGTCTTGGGTTTCGGTGAGACAGACTCTGAGGCTGCTGGGCCTCTTGGCCTCCTGCATCCTGCTTGTAACACATGCCAGGTGGCATATGCCGGCTCTGCAGTGGGACTTGAAGTTCCAGTGGGTGCAGCATCAGGGCAATCTCTACGACATGGTCCAGATCTCTGAGGGGACTGCGAAAGACCTGTAGTGGTGGCTTTTGAATCCCAATTGGGTCACTGGCAGATCACTCTCCCTTCCCCACCCAGATCTCTCTATAGTGACAGATGTGTCGCTTCTGGGTTGGAGCGGCCACATGGGAGAGGCGGAGATCAGAGGCCTCTGGTCTCTGGCAGAGTCGGGACTCCACATAGATTTGCTGGAGCTCCGAGCGATCAGACCTGCGTTAAAAGCATTCCTTCACTCTCTCAAAGGGAAAGTAGTGCAGGTGTTCACGGGCAACACTACCGCCAGGTGATACTCCAACAAACAAGGCGGTTTAGGATCCTGGACCCTTTGTCAGGAGGCCCTACGCCTCTGGACATGGCTGGAACATCAGGGCATTACCGTGATGGTTCAACATCTGGCGGGCTCTCTCAACGCCAGAGCAGACGAACTCAGCCGCTGATGCACTGTTGATCACGAATGGCATCTCCTTCCAGAGGTGGCGCAAGGTCTCTTTCTCAGCTGGGGAGAACATTGGTTAGATCTGTTCACCTCCGCAGAGAACATGCAAGGTCAGCTATTTTGTGCGTTGGAGTTTCCAAGGGGGCATTCGCTCGGAGACGCTTTTCGTCTCGAGTGGAACTCCAGCCTCCTTTATGCCTTCCCGCCTGTCCCTCTTCTGCTCAGAGTTCTCAAGAAAATCAAGTATGACCGGGCCCAATTTATCTTGGTGGCTCCGGACTGGGCTTGAAGAGTGTGGTATCCAGAGCTATTGAGCATGTCCATCGATCCTCCACTCAGACTGCCTCGGGCAGATCTTCTGTCTGCCGTTGATCCAGGAGACTGGATGGTAGCATTGGACTTGCAGGACACCTACTTCCACATACCCGTCCTGCCTGCTCACGGATGTTACTTACAATTCGTGGTAGTTCACAAGCACTTTTAATTTATCGTGCTCCCCTTCGGCCTTACCAGCGCTCGTTGGGTGTTCACGAAAGTGATGGTGGTGGTCGCAGCTTACCTGCGCAGGTTAGGGGTTTCAGTGTTCCCCTACCTCGATGACTGGCTGTTGAAGGTGAGTACGTCCCAGACTGTCGTCTCCCACATTCAGACTATGGCGAACCTTCTGCATTCGCGGGGGTTCACTATAAACTATAAAAATGCAGAAGTCACACCTGACTCCCTCTCAGACGCCCCCCTTCATCGGAGCTTTTCTGGACTCTGTGCAGTTTCGGGCTCATCCTCCAGAAAAGCAAGTCTTATCCTGGCTATGATACAGATGTTTCACCCTCTATCATGGATTTTGGTTAGAATGACTCCTGCATCCTGCTAGTTACACATGCCAAATGGCATTTGCGGGCTCTGCAGTGGGACCTGAAGTTCCAGTGGGCACAGCATCAGGGGGCCTCTACAACATGGTCCGCATCTCAGAGGGCACTGCGCAAGTTCTGCAGTGGTGGCTTTCGAATCGGCATTGGGTCAATGGCAGATACCTCTCCCGTCCCGTCCCGAGCCAGATCTCACAGTAGTGGCAGATGCCTTATTCCTGGAATGGGGTGGCCACATCGGAGGGACGGAGATCAGAGATCTCTGCTCTCTGGTCTCCAGCGGAGTTCGGACCCCACATCAGTCTTTTGGAGCTCCGAGCGATCAGTCTTGCATTGACAGCATTCCTTCCCTCTCACAAAGGGAAAGTGGTGCAGGTCTTCATGGATAACACCACCGCCATGTGGTACTGCAACAAGCAGGATGGAGTGGGGTCGTAGACCCTTTGTCAAGAGGCTCTGTGCCTATGGACGTGGCTGGAACATCACAGCATAACCCTGATGGTTCAACATTTGGCGGGCTCTTTGAAAGCCAGAGCAGATGAACTTAGCCATCGATACATAGCCAATCACGAATGACATCTCCAACCGGAGGTGGCACATGGCCTCCTTCAAAAGTGGGGAGAGCCTTGGTTGGATCTGTTCGCCTCCGCAGAGAACGTGCAATTTCAGCTGTTTTGCGTGCTGGAGTTTTCAAGGCAGCACTTGCTCTGCAATGCTTTTCATCTCGAGTGGAACTCATGCCTCCTTTACGCCTTCCCGCCAATACCATTTCTGCCCAGAGTTCTGAAGAAGATCAAGAATGACCGGGCTCAGGTAATCCTTGTGGCTCCAGACTGGGCACAAAGAGTATGGTATCCTGAGCTCCTGAGCATGGCCACGGATCCTGCAGTCAGACTGCCCCTTAGGGAGGATCTTCTGTCACAGCAGCAGGGATCAGTTCTCCACCCGAACCTGTCCAACCTCCACCTTCATGCGTGGAGATTGAGCGGCAACAGTTGACGGCATTTGCCCTTCCACTCGAAGACTGCAATGTTATCTTGGCAGCCAGGCATCCATCGACTAAAACTGTATATGTCTGTTGTTGGAATAAATTTGTGGTACGGTGCACCAACAAATCTGTTGACCCCCTATATGCCCCTCTTTCAGAGGTTCCTCTATTCATTCTTTCAGCAGGGCTCTGCATTGTGCAACCTTAAGGGTCTATCTGTCTGCCATTTCTGCCTTTCTTAGGCTTCCTGATCAGCCCTCACTCTTTAAATCTCCTCTTGTGAGTAGGTTCCTAAAGGGGCTCACCCACTTATTTCCACCCACTTCCTTCATCATGCCTCAGTGGGATCTTAATCTTGTACTTACTTACTTGATGTGTACCCCCTTTGAGCCAATGCATAATTGTCCCTTACGGCTCCT
The DNA here is from genome assembly GCF_031143425.1 of Pleurodeles waltl. NCBI lineage: Eukaryota > Metazoa > Chordata > Amphibia > Caudata > Salamandridae > Pleurodeles > Pleurodeles waltl. The sequence continues at coordinate 276,778,127 of NC_090438.1, read as the reverse complement.
CACATTCAAAACTGTCTTTCTCATCGCCATCACCTTTGCTCGCAGCGTGAGTGAGCTTCAGGCCCTTTCTTCAAAGCTCCATACTTATCTGTGCACCCCGACAAAGTGGTGTTACGCACTAGGGCTTCCTTCCTTCCTAAGGTGGTTACACCATTTCATGTATGCCAGTCCATCACTTTGCCTACCTTCTACGCACCCCCACATCCTTCCCATGAGGAGGAGAGACTCCACTGTCTGGACCCAAAAAGAGCGTTGGCGTTCTATCTCAATCGTACTAAAGACTTCCGGGTGGACGATCAACTCTTTGTTGGCTATGTGGGTGCGAAGAAAGGGAAGGCGGTGCAGAAGCATACCATCTCTCGATGGGTGCTTCTTTGCATCAAAATGTGCTACGCTTTGGCAAAAAAGCAACCTCCTGACGGCTTGTGGGCTCATTCTACCAGGGCCACTGCTGCATCCACTGCGTTAGCACGCGGAGTTCCTGTCCTGCATATCTGTCAGGCAGCTACGTGGGCGTCCCTGCACACGTTTGCAAAGCATTACTGCAAGGATAGTTAGGTCCATCAGGACGGCTACTTTGGTCGTTCGGTCCTGCAGGACTTTCTAGTATGATCTTAGTTCGCAGCCCACCACCAAGGATGGTATTGCTTGGGTATCTATTCTAAGGTAAGGAATCTGCAACTAGAAGTCTCTATCAGATGTCCAAGTTACTTACCTTCGGTAATGAAATATCTGGTAGAGACATATTCTAGTTGCAGATTCCTTACCGCTCACCCATCCTCCCCGCTTGCGAACTGATTTCTAGGGACAGGGATTCCCCCCTTTCAGGTCCTTAGCTCTGGCGCACCAAACTCAGTGTTCTTAGCAGCTCTCCGCTCTAGCGTGGAAAGTCGTTAAAAGAAACTGACGTCACTGCGCAAGGGGGGCGTCTATGTACTACCCCTGACGTTATCATGGCGACCACGACGCCTACGGAGTCGACCAACACCACCTACCGACGCGCAAGGGTATTTTGCTCGAAGAAAAATCTCCTGATCCAGTCTGACGCCTGGGGGAAAATTCTAAGGTAAGGAATCTGCAACTAGAATATGTCTCTACCAGATATTTAGTTACCGAACATAAGTAACTTGTACGACAATGCCTAAGTAAATCATTTGAAAGCTCATGCAAGTTCCTGCATAATATGTGACTCTGGTTCTATTTCAGATAGGTGACACACTGCAAAAGCAGTTCTAGAACCATTTGTAGTATGTCCTGCCAAGATGATAGCACAAGGTTTCCCCCAAATATCCTTTAGTCCCCCCCAAACTCCCTCTAAGGCTGAATGGATTAAAATATGTACCCTTCAGGGTCAACTGAGTTCATGCCATGCAGCAGAGTGTTTGGCGCTTCTATATAGGGGATGTTATTGACTGAAAGATGTGCAGAGGAGCCTTCTTGAAACCCATGGTATTGTAAGCCTATGAATATGGGCAGTTGGACTCAAGTAAGAATGAGGTGTGATGCGGGATAATGAGTTCCCAGCCACATGGGATTGCACCAATGAAAACAGTGATTGCAGCAGATCATCTGTCTCAAACATGGCAGATATCCGGTCCACTGTATTACAAACAAATTATAGCCTGTGGCACTTGGAATATGCTAGAAAAGAACTCCACCACATTTGTGAAGGTGTATCCCATTTCCCAAACTCTAAATAAGACAATTTGGGCCTCATTTTGCGGATGGTAGGCTAGATACTCTGTCAAAATGTGGCGTCTATCCTGTTGTCCGTATTACAAGTATCATAGGATATAAAGTGGATATCCTGCACATAATGAATCCTGTTCTCCAAGCGCTAAACAGGGCTCCTAGTTAGCTACATAATGAGAATTTGGAGTTAGTCATATTTTACTAACAAAAGGGAAAATTACATAACATACTCTTCATAGTTACCCTTCAGCACCTCATGCTATGCCTCAAAGTCTTTTTTGCCATCAACTGAATCAGTCTGCTGATCTGGATAGCTTTCCATATGCCTCACATCACATACATCCTTAGCTCTTAAGTTCCTAGATCTATCAACAAGTCTCACATTCTGGAACCCATCAACCTCACTCAAGGTGGCTGTTCCAGACTTCAAGAACACATAACCCAGCACAAAAACATCCATTTCCCCTCCTGCATGTAAACTGGCTTATTCATCAGAAAAACTGCTGTAAACCAACACCCTATTAAGATTCCATATCGTTATGCCTTCATCGACCACTGAATCATTTAGTACTTCAACAACCTTCATGAGATCTGACCATTTCAAACACACCTTCCAGCATCCATCAGGTACTTTCAGTCTGACTAACCGTCCTATGCAGATTTTTCCTTCAGTGACTCTTCACTTTCTTTTGCCATGTCTTGATCCACCTTTATGACACATCTTGGTAGACCGAGTCCTTTGAGCTACACAGCCTAGCTGAAACTCCAAGCTTCTCTTTTGATCACCACTACCAACCTTAAACTTGTTTTTCACCCACTGAGCAATATGAAAGGCTAATAACCAGCAACAAAGTTGGAAGTGACTCTATAAGAAAGTAAGTACCTAACAAAGCTTTCCTCCAAACATTTCCTCCACTAATGGGCAACAGCACGGAGTCTTTGATGATGCAATTAAAGTGTTCCATTTGCTCATTGGATTAGAAAGGATATATTGCAACACTCTTGTACACAATATCACACTTTTTTTCTCTAGTACAATGACAATTTGGAATTAATGAACTGGGGACCATTATCCAAGACTAGATACTCAAAGACCTTCTCCACAGAACACCTCCTCCAAGAACTTGACCACTTGGAGAATAAATCGACTACGACTAACACATTTGTCTCTCTCTTAGTAAGAGCATGGGCATGCCCTCAAATGTCTAAGCTCAGCTGCCTCCAAGACCATGCTGCAAAAATCACAGTGGGTTGGACAGTTACACCTGGTTCAGTAACCTTGTTGCTTCTTTGGCACCACTCGCAATTTCCAACAGGTCTGTCAACCATCTTGTCCATAACAGGCCCCAATAATACTCAGATATCTGTCTGTTGGTAGCAGACATCTATACATGACCTTCATAGCTGTGAGAAACAATCTTCTGCAGGACTGACAAATTAGGAACATTCTTGTTTTCACTTATGAGAGTACTACTTACCAAAGCAGATTCTCCTTTGATTTTAGCAAAGGATTTAGGGCCAGATGTACAAAATCTTTTAGCGGTTGCAAACTATCCAATTCACAGAATCTGGCTGTTTGCGACCTCTAAAAAGCATTTTCTTATGTACAAAGGCCCTATTTGCAATTCAGCAACCGATGACCGAACAGGGTTTGTGATTCGGTATTAGAAAGGGGCGTGCTTAGAGCATCCCTTCCCAATAATGAATCACACTGGTATGTAAGTGTGAATGTTTTGCGACCAAAATGCAGTTGCTAAACATTCACATTTTACAGACTCCTTGAAGGAGGTGGTATTCCACTCGCAAATGGAAAGCAGACCTCAAGGGACCCCCTTCACTTTCAGAATGGATGTAAAACATTTTTTAGATCAGACAGAGGCCCCACAGACCACTGCCTACTCTTAAAAAAATGAAAAGAAAACTTTTCATTTTGATTTTTGAAATGCATCCTGTTTTCTTTACAGAAAACGGGATACATTTAAAATAATAATAATAATAATAATAAATAAAAAAAAAAAGATTGTTTTCTTTAAAAGCAATCATAGACACGTGGTCTGCTGACCCCAGCAGGCCATCATCCCAGTGATTTTTGCCATTCCCAATGGGTCTTAAATTGGGGCCTATCTCATGAATATTAATGAGGCAGGCCTATTTGAGGCCCACTGGGCATTGCAAAAAAGCCTCAAAGACACTTCTGTACATATGTGTTTGCAATTACCAAATAGTGAATTGCAAACATTTGCTATTTGGTAATCGCAAAGACTAAGGAGGTCATTATGACTCCGGCGGTCGGTGTTATAGTGGTGGTAGTACCGCCAACAGGCTGGCGGTACATACCACCATATTATGACATTGGTGGTTTGGCAAAAGCCAAACTGCCAATGTAACACACCGACCGCCACAGCGCTAACGACCGGCAGGCTGGAGACTATAGTCTCCAACCCGGCGGCCGTCACTAGCCCGCCCACGGGAATATGAACCCGCCCATCGCCATGGTTTCCGTGCCTTTTTTACTGCCACGAAAACCATGGCGGTAAGCACTATCAGTGCCAGGGAATTCCTTCCCTGGCACTGATA